>NC_139988.1:29537199-29822549 GCF_964263955.1 Coregonus lavaretus
GGGAGTCAAGTCAATACTTATCAATAGGGTTAGATCATTTTCTTATGAAAGAAAATCCTCATTTATTGTGCGCCATGATGGCAATGGCCATTCATATATTTTTTTTGAACAGGCAACATGTTCTCAGACATGTCATCTACAAATAAACAAAAACATGATAAATAATAATGGTAGAATAATAATTAGGGTACATACCCACTGCTTTGATGACAAACCCTTTGGGTGACCTCAGCGCTCTGCGCATCCAAGCTTCCCTCAACACCTCTAGGTTGTTGGCATTCCCATGGACGAACAGGACTAAATTCTCCATCCATCCGTGGAAGTAAACTTCAGCTACAGCTTTCACAAGTCTTTTGTTCCAAAAACTGCGCAGATTTTGCGCTTTGAAATCCGTAAAAATCTCCTGACCACTCGCACTGTTCGCGTTGTATTTCCCTCCACCCGTGACTCTCGAGCTCTCCTCTTCCTTGCAGAAGACCAGCGCGAGCGAGGCGGTAGACAGTTGGATGATTCGCTGTTGTTGTGACATTTTCGTTATCTCCGATTCGCTCGATTATAGGAGAGAAATGTCATGCTACAGACATCATCACAGAACGAAGCACATATTCCCCCCAAATCTCCTTGGAACGCTAGAATTTGTAAAACATTCCGACAGTGTCAGTCGGAGCTGTGCCAAGTGAGCTGAGCAGAGCGCAGACTGGGGTACTTTCTCCTGCTTCCAAGGTAACCAGTGGTGACTCTGGCAGAGGAGGCGGAGGGATCCGCTAGTTGTGACAGGGCTAATAAAAGTAGTCTCAGGTTGGCTATTGAATTTCAATTCAACTGGAAACTGACAGACAGGTGCGTATCTCCACTTTTACCTATATACGGTCTATGACATACGCATTGGCATAATAATAATAATAATAATAATAATAATAATAATGCGCATATTATGTAGGCTAAGGCTGTCCTTATACACGAGAGCACTCTAAACCCACATACACTTGACATGTTGCTTATAATAAACCTCTTACAATGTAATTATTTAACACGTTACATAATAGCACATGTATGTCTAATTAATTAGGGCTGGTATCAAAATTATATTCTGGATGACATGGAAATTGGGCCTACCAAGAGGCTTTCCTGAAGTCAATCATATTAAACAGTTCTTAGTCATTTAATTGTGTAGGCTCCATAATATCATGAATGCAAGACTTTATGAAAGAAAAGATATGTACAAATGCCGTTGCTCACAGAATACACAACACAGATCTTGTTTGTTCAGAATACATCAGTAGTGCAGGGTAGGGTTTGGCATCAGACCAGCTCCAAGGCTTCCTTGTAAAACACTTGGTTCCTGTTCAAGGTTTTTCTTATAAATGGTTGCTACATCAGAAAGAACACGGGATAGCTCAGAGCCAGGCTTGAAAGCAACTTTTGTTGAGGGCTAGGTCTTTTACAGAAGGGAAACTCACTGTGTTGCTCGGGGTTACTTGCTTCCAACAGACAAATAATTTGATGCCGATAAGAATATTTTTGCAAAATGGTGCCATAGTTCTTTAGTTTTGGTACATGGAACGTACATGCAATGCCACAGGTTACAGGGAAAACTCACTCAGTGGCTCTAATGAAAGTTTGGTAACCACTGCCCTGTATAGATACTGTAGCTACAATGAGAACCATTCCCTCCCAAATGCTTTTACTACAGACACCCCATTAGGCCAGGCGTTTTCTCCTGTTTTAAGCAGGCCCAGTCAGAGCCACAGACAGACAGAGACAGATCTTATATCAGTCTTAGAGAACCCCTCAGGTCTGTCTATAGTTTCAGGGGCACTCAGAGCCCTGTAGAAGTGGAGGGACCACCCTGACTCGCTGTGGTATTAAGCACAGTGCTGGAACAGGATATTGCGTTTCCTCCGTACATGAAAAGAATACATCACCCAGGCTACACATGATTAATTATGTGCTGTGTTTTACCCGCGGGGGAGGAAGGGGATGTGAGTGGAGGGGAGTGCAGTTACAGGGCAAAGGCATATGGGGTTGGCAGAGATATTTTGTGGTGGCCTATACCAGGAAATAATGTGATACTTTTAGGAAGCAAATGCCTACTTTTGCTAACGCTTTATTTTACAGTCTGTTGTTCACCTAGTGTCGGACATTCAACTACTTTTTTACTACCTGAAAATGTAGACACTCCGTGGCATTCCTTCCGCAGCCTTGGTGGCAGTTTGGTCGCTTGGTTCATTGAGCTGATCTATGCTATATAGGCTATTCATCAAAATAGCCTATTTTGCAGTGATAACCAAATATAATCTCAGCGACTGTTCAAACAGTAAACCAAACGACAAGAATCCACCCAAAAATATATTTTGTTTAGAAGTAATACCTAGTGATTACAGGCTATTGTGAAATGGTAGAATCTGCTTTAGCCAACAAACTAGCCATGTGCTTTTTTTCTCCATAACCAAAACATGACATTCGATTTTTAGCTGATATGGGAATTAATACACAAGCAGCATATCAAAAACTGGGATAATGTTTTAAATTACACCGGCAAGTATAGAAATATTTGCCAGGGCATATTTTTTCATTATAAATCTGATGATTTCATATGGAGATGTAGGAAGCTTAAAAGGCTAGCTAGCTTGCTATGTTTTTAGCCAGGCTAAAGCCAGCTAGCCAGGCTGCTGGCTAGCACCCCTTGTGAATGGGAGTGGGACCAGCAATGATATTTGTATTTTATTTTATTTAACCTTTATTTAAAAATAGGCAAATCAGTTAAGAACAAATTCTTATTTACAATGACGGTGTCAAGTTACGTCAATTCAAATCTGGTATAGGAACAAAAAGAGGTCAATACACGTCTTCTAAAATAGACTAGTATTTTAATTAATGCAAACACTTGAATGGTAAATATGATGTTCGTATATACGGGCTCACTGAAACACTACGCAGGGCAGTCAGAGAACTGAGCTATTGTTATAAGTTCTTCTTTAAATACTCTGACAGAGATAGTTCCCGCTCCCTGCTGGGCCGGTCAGAATAGAGGCTGGGTGTGGTTTAAACTTACTCAACCTATCATTGGCGCTCAGGCTGGTCCCAGCCCCTTGGCGCTTCACTGTTGCCGGGCATTAGTTGTTATCTTTACAACTTGTCTCGAGTCAACAACCTCAGACATAGTTTGTTCTTCTTCATTGTTGCAGTACACATGTCCTTGAGCAGTTTAACAAAGAGGCAGTGTGTGTGTGTGTGTGTGTGTGTGAGTCACAAGTCTGTCTCAGCCTACCCTCTAACGGTTCCTCACATTAATCACAGCTTGTTATGTTAAACAATCTATATCAGTACAGCACAAACCTATTATGTTTAATCATTAATGTATTCTTTCTAAGCTAGGCATCACATCTAGTTATAAGAAAATAGATCCCCACAATCCCCCTTTTCACACCCGCTGGGTGTGAACCCAAATAAGAAATTTCAGGGAAATTTAGGATTCCCCCTTTTGACACCCACTAGGGTGTCACTCATTAAAATACAATACAAACAAAAATAATCACACTTTTATTAATAGGCAATAATGATAATAAAAAGGCCTTCAGTCCTTCCATCTACACCTAACTTGTACTAGGTTGGCTACCAGCCACCCAGGAACTTCAAACCTTCACATAAGGAAAGACAAACATTCACAATAGCTAAAATGGATTTATAAAACACAAAAAGACAAACAGGGAATTTTGATTCCCCCTTTAGACACCCACTAGGGTGTCACTCCACCACCTCACCAATAGCAAACCAAGGGTCATCCTCAGTCAACCCCAGTTTCCTCCGAAAGCTAGACTCAGTGTCTGCATCTCCTTCTTGAGCCTCCAGCAAAGGCATCATACCAGCAGCGTGCACGACATCTGTAACAGACTTTCTCAGACAAGGGATAATACAGGCAGCACAGCACATTAATATTCGAAACACAACTACTAGGGTCAGAAATCCAGTAACCACCAGTGCAGCATACTTACCAAACCACTCTCCCAACCAGGAGAACAGTCCGTTTCCCTCCATTCCAGCCATGCTCTTCATTTCAGCTGATAGTTTATCTAAACCAACTAGGGCTTTAGAGATACTCCCGTCAGGACTGGTATTGTTAGGGATAAACGTACAACAATGGCTTACCATTCTATAGACACCACCCCTTTCTGCCTGATCTAGAGCCAACCTCTTTTTACTAAGTCATAAGAGTGAGATGGCGGATAATTGTTCAAAGATCCCTTTTGTTGCATCCCTAGTCTAGCCAATAAATCGTTGTTGGTCGTAACAGATATAATTAATCCAATCCACAATTTTGCTTGTCACCCATCAAAAGAACGTGGTAGTAAACCCTTCCCCTAATTGTTTCATAGCTCGGTATCCATCCGATATCCCCCTTGGTATCCCAATCGCATCCATCTAAATAGGGCTATTCTCCTTCTTGTTAAAACTCCTCCTACATCTGTTTAATCCTTGGTTCCTGGTGACTAATTCTAACTAGCTGAACCAGTAGAACCAGGGTGCACATATCTAGCCACCCTTTTGGAATTCTCTGCCTTACACTGCCTTTACTGGCACACAGGGTCTGTAAGGTTAAAAATTCTCTCCTGTGCTTCCGAACTTAAGTCTGTCACATTACTACTATCTCCAATTGATAATTGGTGATGTCTTTGTTTCTCTTTACCCCCCATCTGGATGTTCAGTCCCCCTCGGTCTCATATCCCCATCCCCAAGTGTTTTTAAACACTTGAGTCTAGGAACAATCCGCCGTGGGGTCCAAACATGAATATAATGGGATTTTATAATCCCAATTTGCTTATTGACATGTACCCACCCATTGGCTACGTCCCTAACCCTTATTTTGAATCTGACAGTCTGCCCTTCTCTGACTCCCATTTTGTAGGCCACTCGTCCTTGACGGTCAGTATGTCGGGACGCTTCTCTTCTCTTTTACTTCTTAACAATGGTAAGGGCATAGCACAATTGGTGGTGGATCTTGACATATCAAGACCATTACTGAGACTATGATGCAACTCAAGTTATCCATATTCCCAAAAACCGCCAACCCTCTCCTGTCCTCAGTCTTTCTGCTTGGTACTACCCCATACTCACACCCTGAGAACACACTACAGTGATGATAGGTCAGGGTAGGAGATCTTCGTTAACAGAGGTGATCCCCAGACCCTATTGGTTCAGTTCTTCTCTCTAACTCTGCATGTGTTCAGTGGTGCTTGCATGTGTTCTTACCTTTTTGCAGTGGGTAACGTGGACCCAGGTTGCTCTTTCTGCTATTCTAATGGCAAAGGCAGTGACCAATATAACCTGATAGGGCCCTTCCCAACAGGCCTGCTTCCAGTTTTTCTTCTTTAGGGACTGGATGCTCACCAGTCACCTGGTTAGATAGAGTGGGTCACCTTCTCCTTTAGTTCACCTGTGGGGCACAAAACCTCTGACATACGGGTGTGGTTAATAAACTATCTTCACACGTGTTCAGCTCTCAATTTCTATTTCTGACTGCATTCTTTTTTATTTATTTTTATTTTGTCCTCTCCTTTGTATATATTTATTATTTAATCCTACCATCTACTATCATCCCCCTTTTGACACATGTTTTGCCTATGTGTCAATATTACCACCTACCAAAACAATCACTTAGGTAATATTGGTAATTTATCATCCAATTGCCATCCCTTATTTATTTTTTTAGACTGTCCCTTGCTTCTTTATTGCTCCTCCCACTTCCTTTGTCTTTTATGGGGGCTAAATTCGACTTTCATTCAGTTCAGAATCAATAGTAATCCAATCAATCAATCCCTTATCTTGTAAAAACACTCATGTTTAGTTCAAACTCTGTTCTACCCCGGCTCTCCCGGGCTTGACCTGAAGACTGATGGTTGGACATGACAGGTCCATACTTAAATCTTTCAAACCTAACACAAACCCCCTAAATTTAACATAACAACCCTTTATAACCATCATACTAGGTGTGTTGTTTTTTATTTGAAAAACCCAATTTGAAAAACAACAACCACAAATAGCCAGGCCCCACTTAATTTGGTAGCTCACTTTTATGACCTAAATACTGCCTAACTTCACTACTGCTCCCCCTAGCCCTGGGCAACATTCCAATGAGATAAGCTAATCTCTTTCTCCTGGTTATACATTTTGTTAACCTTCAATTACCATCAGTAATCTAAAGATGGTAGTACACACAAAACATGATACAGATATCCCCAGTCCTAACCCATCAATAATTGTTTGTATCAATCTAATTCCTCATAACTAATCCATAAAACCACTCAAAATTCCTCGAGTATACAATGATTATTTAATTGATTACCCTAAATCTTCTACATGTGATCTCATCTCAAATGATCCATTATCAATTATTTGATCAACCCCCTAGGAAAATCTGTCTCCCCTTCTATTGTTCCTGTCCCCCCTGTAAATGTCATATTTCATTTTTTAGCCAATACAATCACGGTTACATCAAATGTTCCCTCCTTTGGCCATTTAGTTACTATCTTTCTGGTCCTTTTTCTCATTTGTTAGAGATATTACCAATATCTTCACTATTTTCTGGGCACCTTCTCTTCTCTTCATGATTGCTACTGGTGATCCTGCCATCTCTACTTCTGGTGTGGTCTAATGTCTACATTAGGGTGTAAGGTAAATTATTCCTGTTGTCTTTTTCAGCTAAACGTTTTATATCCCTCAGTTAATGGTATTTTCTCCCTAATATATCTTCATACTCTTCTTCTTTCCCTAAATGAGATTTAATCCCTTGCCTTTCCTCTACTATCTTTCTATCATTACTGGATCAATGATAATAACTGTAATAACTATTAATAATAATTGTAATAACTATTTCACATTAAATTGTGCCTTTTTCTGATAATGTTATAATTGTAGCCTATTGCATTACTTTAGTTTAAAATATAAGTTTGTTTATTTAACAAATCTAGAACCCACTATAGGTTGGTCCTATTCCCTCAGCATAATAGCTAAAGCTACTTGCATCCCCTGGTCCCCGTAACGAAAATAAATTATCGTTCTAGAATTCACCAACTATTTGCATACACCACTGGTGTTAAGCAACCTATTGAATAAAGTAATAACAATTATAATTTATCAAAGCACTGCCTTCCAGTCAAGTATTTAGACCTCTACTTGAAATCTTACAGCTCAATCTAACTCGCTGGACTGTCTATTTTATTTTATTTTATTTTATTTTAATTCCGCTAACCAGCGCCATAAATTATTCTCCTTTGTCCTCAACTCAATTTTCACAGCTCTATCGCCATTTCAGTTCGCTATTCAATTTCTTTAACTGTTCTCTCTGATTAGGCCCTAATTAATAAAACAAATACTTGCTATCGTTGATAAGCATACATTCAATGATATTCCTATCATTTGAACGATGTACTGTCTCTCACCTATATTATACATTACTTCTATAACCTCATTAGTTATGGTCCGATTACCCATTAAACCTTATCACATAATCAAACAACGGCACAACCTTAAACTCATTTTCTCTACTTTCTCACCCATGATGTACGTCTACGTTCGGGTGAGCAAGTTCATACGTATATATCGTTAGAAATGTATAGGTACCTCTCAAATAATCGCTTCGTGGTGTTTTTAGCCAATTCTTAATTGACACAAATCACTTCTTCAAACTTTTTACCCGTGGAACCAAAAAATAGACTGTCATTTCCCGGACATTGCCCTTTCCTTTAGCTCTGCAGTCACGATGGTTATGACCTGTTTTGTTACAGTATTTACACGGGGCCTCACACTCTCTGGCAAAATGTCCCTCCTTGTTACAGTTAAAGCATCGACCTCCCCCGCTGTAGCCTTAACTTTTCCCTGCCTTTACCCGCTATTTCCCCAAGAGTGGCCATTAGGTACTCTGCTCCTTTCTGCTCTTTCTTGGCTCTGTCCTGTCTGTTATTCTGCTCATGGTGGATTGCATGTCTCTCTGAGGCTATTACACAATTGAGTTATTTTCCCAACATACTCTCCGTGATCGGCCCATGGCAAAAGTGTCCTCTGGGCATCCCCTGAAACCCATTGCCCTCTAACGGCAGCCCAAACCTTACTATTCTTGTTTTGGGGTGGGTCATTACTTCTACCGCTCTGGCCACGTCCTCTGTGTTCATGGCCTGTCTGCTAAATGGCATATTATTATTATTACTGTATACATCTAAGGTTGCTGGGGCCCCTTTCATTCCCCGCCAATAGATTAGGTAAGGCTATCAGTGGGTACTGGCCCCCTCCTACTCTCTCTCTCTCTCTCTCACTGCTTCTTCATGCTCTTCTCCCATGTCTATATAGTGCCCTCTGGGAGGTGAAACCGGTCTGTGCATCATTGGTGGAGAGGTTGCTCTACTTCCTTGTTTCCTCTCCTCGCTCAGGTCTCGCATAGTTTGTTCCATTTCCTTCAGCTGTTTCGTGCCTCTTCTTACTTCCTCTTCCAATATTTTCACTTTCCTTTTTCTTTCTTCTCTCTCTCTGTCCTCCCTTTCCTGATTCTTCAGTTCTGTTTGGGTCAAACCCCCATCAAGCATCAGGCTTCCCCTGTCGCCGTCACCCATCAGGCTCATACGACTTTCTTCATCCTGTAATCTGGACATGTTCTCAACCCCGTCTCGTATAGCTCTTGCTGCTTCTAGCAGTGCCCCTACCTCCTGTCTCCGATCGCCCAGATCGCAAGCCCTCACCCATTTTTCTCCTTCTTCCTCTTCTGGTCGCTTACGATATTCGACTTTCCCCACAATATCCAGTGTTTGAGCCATTAGCTTTGGTGCCTCGTATGGGGGTGGAGACGTAGGTAGTTCTGGGTATAATCTTGGTGGCGGTTCCGTAGGAAACCTGGATCCTTCCTTCTTGTCCTGCTTCTCCTTATTGTTCTGTTTTTCTTCCCACATTTTCTTAAGTTTTCCCAACATTGCTAGTCCTATTCTTTCCTTCAGCCTTGCTTTTTCCATTGCTTCCTTGATTTTACCCCTTCTGGGTTCTCCCTCTTTCTTCCATTCCCCCTCTGTTTTCTGGGTTTTCCGCTTCAACGTTTCCAGTATTCTCCCTGGTTCGCCTCCTACAGGCACTCCATCGGGGGATAGTATACAACCATCTTCTATCCATTCCTTATAGAGTTTCTCTCCTCGCCTGCTCCATTCCTTCCTGTCCTTTCCTCCATTAGTTTCAAGTGTGGATTTTAGAACCTTCAATATTCTTTCCGCTTCTCCACTGGTAGTCATGTTTTTCGTTTTAATTTGTAATATTCGTCCGTTATTTAATTATTTAAAGTACGTCTATCTATTTATTTAAATCAAATTATTCCCACCTAATTAGTTAAAGTCGGTGCATATTTATATTTCAATGATAAACCAAATTATTTCAGTCTAATTATTTAACCAGTATTTTGCAGGGTCAAACATCAAACGTTAAATTAAATAATAAACCAAATTGCTTCAACTTAATAATTTAAAACCAGTATTATGCTATGGCAAACATCAAACGTTACAGTTCAATTATATCAGTTCAAACGTTTCAGTTTAGTCATACTAGTTATTCATTATTTTTACCTTTATATTCCCAATTTACTATTACTCCTTCCAACCTTGCCTACTATTCCTATCTACCAAATACTCCGCCGAACCTAGCCGCACCCTCGTAGTTACGGACCTTGCCGGTCGCCAGTATTTATCTAAAATTTCCCGAACCTAGCCGTACCCTCGTAGTTACGGACCTTGCCGGTGTAATTCCTCGAACCTAGCCGTACCCTCGTAGTTACGAACCTTGCCGATACCAATTACTAATTCAATTATTCCCTATATCCTCGAACCTAGCCGTACCCTCGTAGTTACGGACCTTGCCGGTAGAACAATACTCTATGGTACCATGGTTTAACATCACATTCACCACAGGTTTGCATGTCACAATATGGTGCTTATCTACTCATAATAATTCGTATAATAATTCATAATTTAGTTCACTTACATCAAACAGGTGTTTCACAAAATTAATTTGGATAAAGCCAATGTGCAGAACTTTAGTTATATAACAATAGGTGTCTGCTTACCTGTTTTTAGTTGTCCGGACTCTTTGTGAAACACGCCGTCCAACGACAGCGATGTCCAATCGGCCGGACAATTCCCAGCGAAGTCCCTCTACCAGATTACATCGGCGGTCACCAATTGTCAAGTTGCGTCAATTCAAATCTGGTATAGGAACAAAAAGATGTCAATACACGTCTTCTAAAATAGACTAGTATTTTAATTAATGCAAACACTTGAATGGTAAATACAGTGGGGAAAAAAAGTATTTAGTCATTGTGCAAGTTCTCCCACTTAAAAAGATGAGAGAGGCCTGTAATTTTCATCATAGGTACACGTCAACTATGACAGACAAATTGAGAAAATAAATCCAGAAAATCACATTGTAGGATTTTTAATGAATTTATTTGCAAATTATGGTGGAAAATATGTATTTGGTCACCTACAAACAAGCAAGATTTCTGGCTCTCACAGACCTGTAACTTCTTCTTTAAGAGGCTCCTCTGTCCTCCACTAGTTACCTGTATTAATGGCACCTGTTTGAACTTGTTATCAGTATAAAAGACACCTGTCCACAACCTCAAACAGTCACACTCCAAACTCCACTATGGCCAAGACCAAAGAGCTGTCAAAGGACACCAGAAACAAAATTGTAGACCTGCACCAGGCTGGGAAGACTGAATCTGCAATAGGTAAGCAGCTTGGTTCGAAGAAATCAACTGTGGGAGCAATTATTAGGAAATGGAAGACATACAAGACCACTGATAATCTCCCTCGATCTGGGGCTCCACGCAAGATCTCACCCCGTGGGGTCAAAATGATCACAAGAACGGTGAGCAAAAATCCCAGAACCACACGGGGAGACCTAGTGAATGACCTGCAGAGAGCTGGGACCTGCAGAGAGCTGTAACACACTATGCCGCCAGGGACTCAAATCTTGCAGTGCCAGACGTGTCCCCCTGCTTAAGCCAGTACATGTCCAGGCCCGTCTGAAGTTTGCTAGAGTGCATTTGGATGATCCAGAAGAGGATTGGGAGAATGTCATATGGTCAGATGAAACCAAAATATAACTTTTTGGTAAAAACTCAACTCGTCGTGTTTGGAGGACAAAGAATGCTGAGTTGCATCCAAAGAACACCATACCTACTGTGAAGCATGGGGGTGGAAACATCATGCTTTGGGGCTGTTTTTCTGCAAAGGGACCAGGACGACTGATCCATGTAAAGGAAAGAATGAATGGGGCCATGTATCGTGAGATTGAGTGAAAACCTCCTTCCATCAGCAAGGGCATTGAAGATGAAACGTGGCTGGGTCTTTCAGCATGACAATTATCCCAAACACACCGCCCGGGCAACGAAGGAGTGGCTTCGTAAGAAGCATTTCAAGGTCCTGGAGTGGCCTAGCCAGTCTCCAGATCTCAACCCCATAGAAAATCTTTGGAGGGAGTTGAAAGTCCGTGTTGCCCAGCGACAGCCCCAAAACATCACTGCTCTAGAGGAGATCTGCATGGAGGAATGGGCCAAAATACCAGCAACAGTGTGTGAAAACCTTGTGAAGACTTACAGAAAACGTTTGACCTGTGTCATTGCCAACAAAGGGTATATAACAAAGTATTGAGAAACTTTTGTTATTGACCAAATACTTATTTTCCACCATAATTTGCAAATAAATTCATTAAAAATCCTACAATGTGATTTTCTGGAGAAAAAAAATCTCATTTTGTCTGTCATAGTTGACGTGTACCTATGATGAAAATTACAGGCCTCTCTCATCTTTTTAAGTGGAAGAACTTGCACAATTGGTGGCTGACTAAATACTTTTTTCCCCCACTGTATGATGTTCGTATATACGGGCTCACTGAAACACCACCCAGGGCAGTCAGAGAACTGAGCTATTGTTATAAGTTCTTCTTTAAATACTCTGACAGAGATAGTTCCCGCTCCCTGCTGGGCCTGTCAGAATAGAGGCTGGGTGTGGTTTAAACTTACCCAACCTATCATTGGCGCTCAGGCTGGTCCCAGCCCCATGGCGATTCACTGTTGCCGGGCATTAGTTGTTATCTTTACAACTTGTCTCGAGTCAACAACCTCAGACATAGTTTGTTCTTCTTCATTGTAGCAGTACACATGTCCTTGAGCAGTTTAACAAAGAGGCAGTGTGTGTGTGTGTGTGTGTGAGTCACAAGTCTGTCTCAGCCTACCCCCTAACGGTTCCTCACATTAATCACAGCTTGTTATGTTAAACAATCTATATCAGTACAGCACAAACCTATTATGTTTCATCATTAATGTATTCTTTCTAAGCTAGGCATCACATCTAGTTATAAGAAAATAGATCCCCACAACGGCCTACCAAAAGGCAAAAAGCCTCCTGCGGGGACGGGGGCTGGGATAAAAAAAATAAAATAAAAAAATAGGACAAAACACACCACGACAAGAGAGACACCACAACACTACATGTCCGCTACTCCAATAATCCCACTCCACCACCCACTTTGCTCATTGGAGTGCAGCTTGTAGTAACCTTGCAGTACGTTATCAACAGATAGATGGACTCTCCAAATAAAGTGTGACCGATCCTTATTGTCCCTGAAGGACAATTCTTGTGCAGCGTAAAAAAAATATATTGATAGTTGTTGAATTCCCTGATAAAGATAGTGGCTTCAGAAAGTATTCATACCCCTTGACTTATTCCACATTTTGTTGTGTTACAGCCTGAATTCAAACATTCTTATTTTTTATCTCACCCATCTACACACAATACCCCATAATGACAGTGAAAACATGTTTTTAGAAATGTTTGCACATTTATTGAAAATGAAATACAGATTTCTCAGTTAGTTACAGTATTCACACCCCTGAGTCAATACATGTTAGAATAACCTTTGGCAGCGATTACAGCTGTGAGTCTTTCTGGGTAAGTCTCTAAGAGCTTTCCACACCTGGATTGTACAATATTTACACTTTTTTAATTGTTTTATTCTTCAAGCTCTGTCAAGTTGGTTGTTGATCATTGCTAGACAGCCTTTTTCAAGTCTTGCCATAGATTTTCAAGCCGATTTAAGTCAAAACTGTAACTAGGCCACTCAGGAACATTCACATTTTGGTCATTTTGGTAAGCAACTCCAGTGTATATTTGGTCTAATGTTTTAGGTTATTGTCCTGCTGAAAGGTGAATTTGTCTCCCAGTGTCTGTCGGAAAGCAGACTGAACCAGGTTTTCCTCTAAGATTTTGCCTGTGCTTAACTCTATTCCATGTATTTTTATCATAAAATAAAATATGCTTGAAAATATGAAGTGGTACTCAGTGATGGTGGATTTGCCCCAAACATAACACTTTGTATTCAGTACATAAAGTTTATTTCTTTGCCACATTTGTTGCAGTTATACTTTAGTGCCTTATTGCAAACAGGATGCATGTTTTGGAATATTTGTATTCTGTACAGGCTTCCTTCTTTTCACTCTGTCATTTAGGTTAGTATTGTGGAGTAACTACAATGTTGTTGATCCATCCTCAGTTTTCTCCTATCACTGTAACTGTTTTAAAGTCACCATTGGCCTCATGGTGAAATCCCTGAGCGGTTTCCTTCCTCTCCGGCAACCGAGTTAGGAAGGACGCCTGTATCTTTGTAGTGACTGGGTGTATTGATACACCAGCCAAAGTGTAATGCATAACTTCACCATGCTCAAAGGGATATTCAATGTGTTCTTTTTTAATTTTTACCCATCTACCAATAGGTGCCCTTTTTTGCGAGGCATTGGAAAACCTCCCTGGTCTTTGTGGTTGAATCTGTTTGAAATTCACTGCTCAACTGGGGGACCTTACAGATAATTGTATGTGTGGGGTACAGAGATGAGGTAGTCATGTTAAAAACTATTTTTGCACATAGAGTGAGTCCATGCAACCTATTATGTGACTTGTTAAGCAAATCATTACTCCTGAACTTATTCAGGCTTGCCATAACAAAGGGGTTGAATACTTATTCACTCAAGACATTTCAGCTTTTCATTTTACATTTATTTGTAAACATTTCAAAAACATAATTCCACTGTGACATTATGGGGTATTGTGTGTAGGCCAGTGACACAATCTCAATTTAATCCATTTTAAATTCAGGCTGTAACAATGTGGAAAAAGTCAAGGGATGTGAATACTTTCTGAAGGCACTGTAGTTGGCAGACTGTGGGTAACTTTGTGGGAAGGTAACAATGGTAGTTGGGAGCCCCTCCAGACTAGTATTTAGAATGTGAGGGGCCTTCACCCCTAGATGTTTAGTCTACTGGTGGAGCTGATTACCACAACGCATACTTCAGCAAGTTACTATAATTATATGAAATACTGCACTTTCATTTTGTGTGCATGCGAGGTGTAGCTTTGAAACAATTTCATGAGGCAGTATCAGTTGTCTCTCTAGTTTTGTGTATGTCAGATATCCCTGATTTTATTATACTGTATGTTTCCAATCATATGTCAATGAAGTGAATGTTTAAACAAGACATCTGAACTTCCCCCTGCATGCCAATACATCGGTTACTACTACAGCAGCTCTGGCTTTGGGACAGATTCGGACTAAACCGCAGAAATGCTTTCCCGAATCTCCTATTCCTCCCTGGCCAAGAATAGCATGATTAATTCTAAAACCACCGTAAGACTCAACACATATGGAACACCCTCCCACAAAACCATAGCAATACTGAGACACTCAAGTGCAAGCCAAGCCGAAATGGTACCCAGTGCATTCATTTTGGCCAGAGACTAGTGCACTACTTTAATCCAGAGTAAAGTAGTGCACCACATAGGAAATAGGGAGTCTACTGTCAGCCTATTGTTGATTGGACTCCTTTATTCCAAATCTCTCCAAGCTGGTTGGGTTGTCTCAGGAATCAGGATGTGTTACCATAGTGACCCAGCCCTTGTCATGGGCAGTGACCTGGATGGAAGGGAGCTGTTGGAAGGGTTCAGGCCAAAAGAGGTCAGGGTGATCATTAGAATGTCTGGTGTGAGCAATCCATTCTCCTGCCTGCCAATACTGCTGTCAAAGACCACGATAGATACCAGGATATGTCTGTCTGAGGGGCTTGAGTTTTTCCTGGTCAGCTCACATGGTCAGGAAAGACTCCTGGCCCTATACGCGGTCTTTCCATTCCTAACCAGTCAGAACAGAGATTCCTAATGTCTTTAATACATCTATGTACACACACAAAAAAAATATATATATATATATAAATAAACACGCAACGATTTCAAAGATTCTACTGAGTTACAGTTCATATAAGGAAATCAGTCAATTGAAATAAATTCATTAGGCCCTATTCTATGGATTTCACATGACTGGGAACACAGATATGCATGTAATGGTCACAGATACCTTAAAAAAAAAAAGGTAGGGACGTGGATCAGAAAACCAGTCAGTATCTGGTGTGACCACCATTTGCCTCATGTAGCGCGACACATCCTGTGGAATGTTGTCCCACGCCCCTTCAATGGCTGTGCGTAGTTGCTGGATATTGGCGGGAACTGGAACACGCTGTCATACACGCCGATCCAGAGCATCCCAAACATGCTCAATGGGTGACATGTCTGGTGAGTATGCAGGCAGTGGAAGAAGGGACGTTTTCAGCTTCCAGGAACTTTGTACAGTTCCTTGCGACATGGGGCCGTGCGCTATCATGCTGATACGAGGTGATGGCGGCAGATGAATGGCACGACAATGGGCCTCAGGATCTCATCACGGTATCGATGTGCATTCAAATTAATAACATGTAATTGTGTTTGTTGTCCATAGCTTATGCCTGTCCTTGTGGCACTCTGTTCACAATGCTGACATCACTAAACCACTTACCCACACAATGCCATACACGCTGTCTGCCATATGCCCGGTACAGTTGAAACCGGGATTTATCCTTGAAGAGCACACTTCTCCAGCATGCCTGTGGCCATCCAAAGTGAGCATTTGCCCACTGAAATCGGTTATAAACGGCGAACTGCAGTCAGATTAATACCCTGGTGAGGACGATGAACACGCAGCTGAGCTTCTCTGAGACGGTTTCTGACATTTTGAGCAGAAATTCTTCGGTTATGCAAACCCACAGTTTCATCAGCTGTCAGGGTGGCTGGTTTCAGACCATCCCGCAGGTGAAGAAGCCGGATGTGGAGGTCCTGGGCTGGTGTGGTTACACGTGGTCTGCAGTTGTGAGGCCGGTTGGACGTACTGACAAATTCTCGAAAACAATGTTGGAGGCGGCTTATGGTGGAGAAATGAACATTCAATTCTCTGGCAACAGCTCTGGTGAGCATTCCTGCAGTCAGCATGCCCATTGCATGCTCCCTCAAAACTTGAGACATCTGTGGCATTGTGTTGTGTGACAAAACTGCACATTTTAGAGTGGCCTTTTATTGTCCCC
This sequence comes from Coregonus lavaretus, assembly GCF_964263955.1. NCBI lineage: Eukaryota > Metazoa > Chordata > Actinopteri > Salmoniformes > Salmonidae > Coregonus > Coregonus lavaretus. The sequence continues at coordinate 29,553,668 of NC_139988.1, forward strand.
AGCACAAGGTGCACCTGTAATGATCATGCTGTTTAATCAACTTCTTGATATGCCACACCTGTCAGGTGGATGAATTATCTTGGCAAAGGAGAAATGCTCACTAGCAGGGACGTAAACACATTCGTGCACAACATTTGAGAGAAATACGATTGTGGTGCGTATGGAACATTTCTGGGATCTTTTATTTCAGCTCATGAAATATGGGACCAACACTTTACATGTTGCGTTTGTATTTTTGTTCAGGTGTAGATATTTATAGAACATTGACAGGAGACCACATGCATACCTTTGTAATAGTGACCAGATGAGTGATAATGAGAAATGGTAAACATAAATGTATGTAGTGTTTAACATCACCACGAACACACCCTATAGTGGCCTATATCCTTCCAGAGGTTATATATACATGAGGAGACTGACTGGAGAAAATGACCTGGAATTCTTCGTCTTTACAGCGTGGAAGCAATACTGGGAGGCTGGTGGGGGATCAATAATGTTGACAGTTTATTGTTTAATGTAAGTAAGAGCAAGCTTGACAGTCATCACCACATGCATCATGTAGGGTGGAAATCAAACAGGGTTGACTGGATTAATACATACATTTTTACTTTGAATTGCCCCTCAAATAGTATAGAAAAATATTTCACCTTCACTTCATACCAAGGTCGTTTCATTAAGCCTTCACATTTTCACCAGGCTTCTTCAATTAGAATATTGTTTTCCATATTTCATAGTGTTTTGGTTTTTGTATGATGTATCAGCCTGAGAGGAGAGATGATATGTCTCCCAACGCCAAGTTGCCAACTCAGGCACTCACTAATTCCTGTTTTATTACGACAGGCTACTCCCCCAGCCCACTCCCTCTGCTATCAACATCAAAGCAGCCTGAACATGGTTCCTGTTCAACCCTAATAGTGTGTATTGATCTTTATAAGACAGAAACAAGCGCATGCCCGAGTGCTTTAGTGGAGAAATCAACATGCATGCAGGCACGCATGCACAAACACAATCGGGCACACACACACAGGGTGCAGACAGCCACAGACTAAGGTACTGAGAGCGGCTCGGTCGTAAAACTTGATTGTTGAAGTAAGATCCTAAATTGGGTCATCTTGTTTTAATAATTTGTGGATGGGAGGAGGTTTCCAAAACAGCACTTAACTCTCAGAGTATTAGGTGAAAGTGCTCCCTGCTTTTAGATTTTCCAGGGTGGTTTTTACAAATCAAAGAAAATTAATGGTGATATATGGCCCATTGAGCAAATCAATCTCACTGAAAAATCAGCCTAGACTCAATAAGAAAAGGAATATGACGGTTACGTCCATGCATTTTTCTTTTCATAGATCTATGACGTGTGCTGAGGGATGTGTGTGTGCTGTGCATGTGCGGACGTGCGAAAGGAACGTTCAGGAAGCTCCATACTGAGCAGGAAGCAGTAGCCAGGCATTCTCTCAGAGAACTGTTGAGTTGACAACTGACAATCTGCACAGTCATTCACACAAAGAAGGGCCATAGCACCTTCCGACTCCTACGCACACAGTTCACACACAGCTCACAGCCTTGTGTGAGGTGTTCACAGCTGCACTTCGAGCCTGTGTGAGATGGGTGGGCTTCCTTTCTCTCATCGCCATTGACACCAGTGTGCAATGAAACCATCCAATGCGGACAGAAACCACCATTGTGGAGCTCACAGCACAAGTGCACTGAGTCAGGTGGTGTAGACAATAAAACGTGATTTCACAACATCTAGTGTTACCAAGTGGCCATCTGGAATTATGTGTACTTGTGCTACACTCTAGTCGAGAGGGTTTGCATGATACACTGACTCTTTGAATTAGTGACATAAAGCATAACGGGATGCAATATGTGGAATCACAGTGCATATGGTAACATTCACATGTGGTTCTTCAGCCAATGTATACTTATAGGAAATGTTTTAAATGTTTTATAAATATACATCCCTCCCATCTGTCTCAGTATGACTGAAACGTGAAGACATCGGAGTGATTGGCTAACTACACAAACATGAGCTGTGATTCAGCCCTGTGTAGATCTGTTCTCCATCATCTGTCACCAAGTTAACATAGGGCCGAATGCAGAAGCTTAACTACATTACAGCCCAGGTCTAAATGACCAGAGCTTTGAACTGAACAACCAGAGCCTGAAAACTGCTGTGGCAGAGCGACATCAAACATCCACCACATATGCGGTTCATTAGGGGACAAATACACACACATCCAGACACCCGCATGCACTCGCGCTCACACACACACTGGCAGAGAAGAGAACCCTCCCACTGTTCCCAGTGACCCCTGCATCAAGGTGACCTGAAGCATGCAGGAAATACCTTCCTGTGACTTCCTGGACTGGGTTAGAGTTTTACACTTCAATGAGGAAGACAGAGGGATGGGGGATGGGGGAGGGGGGAGGGGGGATGGGGGAGGGGGGAGGGGGGGGGGGGGGGGAGAGAGAGCTGTATTTGTATTATTATGCCTGAGCTATGAATGATAGTAGACAAGTGAAATCTGGAGAGATGACTGAGCTGCAGGTTGGTTTTCAGCTGTAGAGGCTAGTGGCAAGATGGTGCATTTGTAAATGACTCATTGTAACAACTGGTACGAACGGAAATGTGAAGGGCTGTGTATGTTCCTGCATTTGTTCTCATAAATGTTGCTTGCTGGATGTGTTGACCCCTGTTTGCATGCACCACCACGACAAAGCAAACTATGTAATTTCACAATGGAGATGTTTGTTTTTTCAAATTGCAGGCTGGTACTGGCAACTGCTGGCTCCCACTGTATATGATTATCTTATTGAGTGACACGCTTTCCTTCAAGGCAGCTTACTGGAGCGCAAATAAACTAAAATCGTCTTTTAACCCATTTGTAAACGCCAAGCGCAAATGAATGCTAAGATTTATGTGCATATTGTCTGTGAAATCTGAAACATGCTAAATGTGATATTAGTGTGTGGAGTTTGACTTTTTGAACATATTTTTCAAATTCTTTGGAAGAAGATTATAAAATGCATAGAGATGTTGCTACCTGATTGCCTATATTATGTTTTGGAAAGGGTCAATAACTTTGCAGTTTGTAATTTACAATATAATTGACTAAAGTAAATGTTTTATAGCAATCGGTTAAGTAGATGGATGCACGCTCGCACACACATAATGAAGCCGCTCCTGTATACACAGCTTGTTAGTTAGTTAGAGGTTGTCCAGACGACGACTCAAGGGCGTTCCGACGTTCCCAGCGGGATTCTACGCCCCTCGAGGGAATGTTGTCAAAAACAGCTGTGAAACTTTCTTCCACTGTAACCCAGTCTTCCCAGATCCTTCAGGCCAGGAAAGAGGATAATTTCCCCAACAACCACACCACTCTGCCACGCTCCGGAGAAACCAGGGGTCCCAGATCGGCCACAAAGGCCCTGAACACTGAACATAAGGGCCCTTGTGTGTGTGTGTGTATGTGTGTGTACAGGGGGGCGAGGGTGTGGATAGGACCGGGAGAGGCCAAGGAGGATTAAATCAATGGGACCACTCATGTATCAATTAACTAAAGTATCAAACAGCACTGAAGTGGGCAGTTTGCCTGTTTGTTTGACTACGGGGGACAGTCTTCTGGTGAAACTCAAGGAGAGAGAGAGAGAGAGAGAGGGTGAAGGAGAGGTAGAGAAAGAAAGAGGGTGAGAGAGAGAATCCAGAACAGCGTGTTCCCTTAGTTTCCTAGACTAGAGGAAACATGCTCAAATTCTATGTGAATACAGCAGGCTATATATGCTGCTACGCTCTCCGTAGCCGATGTGAGTAAGACTTTTAAGCAGGTCAACATTCACAAGGCCGCAGGGCCAGACGGATTACCAGGACGTGTACTCCGAGCATGTGCTGACCAACTGGCAAATTTCCCTGACTGAGTCTGTAATACCAACATGTTTCAAGCAGACCACCATAGTCCCTGTGCCCAAGGACACTAAGATAACCTGCCTAAATGACTACCGACCCGTAGCACTCACGTCTGTAGCCATGAAGTGCTTTGATTTATTATAAAAAAAATTATATGCATTGTTGGTTAAGGGCTTGTAAGTAAGCATTTCACTGTTATGTCTACACCTGTTGTATTCGGCGCATGTGGCAAATAAAATTTGATTTGAAATTGAACTATACAGGGTAGGGCTGTTAAAAGCAATCTTACATTTTTGTCATTTAGCAGACGCTCTTATCCAGAGCGACTTACAGTTAGATTCCCCCCTGTGGGAATCGAACCCACAACCCTGGCGTTGCAAACACCATGCTTTACCAACTGAGCTACATCCCTGCCAGCCATTCCCTCCCCTACCCTGGGTCTCCCGGTCGCGGCCAGCTACGACAGAGCCTGGATTCAAACCAGGACCTCTAGTGGCACAGCTAGCACTGCGATGCAGTGCCTTAGACCACTGCGCCACTCAGGAGACAGACTTCTTCTGAGGCACACCAAACCAATCTTGTTCCTCCTAATCTCGTATGCCAGATTTAACACAAGCGTCTAGCTCGGCAAGATTACTTCCCCAACCCTCATGTCATAACTACTGGCACGGGCAAGAAATCAAGACAACAACCCAAAGCAAACAGACAGGAAGTTGGGGCGAGTTATTTACATTTACATCATTTAGCAGACGCTCTTATCCAGAGCGACTTACAGTTAGTGAATACATTTATTTATTTATTTTATTTATTTTTATATACTGGCCCCCCGTGGGAATCGAACCCACAACCCTGGCGTTGCAAACGCCATGCTCTATCAACTGAGCTACATCCCTGCCGGCCATTCCCTCCCCTACCCTGGACGAATTGTGCGCCGCCCATGAGTCTCCCGGTCGCGGCCGGCTGCGATCCAGTGCCTTAGACCACTGCGCCACTCAGGAGTCATGAAAAGCAGACGCATCAGCAGACACATCAGGCCACTAAAGGCTGTGAGGGTAGTTGGGGGAGCAGGCTGTGTCATGATAATCACAACACTGAACATTTGACACAGAAAATGGGAAGCTTTGGGAGTTAGGGAGAGAGATCAAGAGTTGAGCGAGGGAAACAACTCCTACAACTGTTGAATGATTGTGTTTGTGTGGGTGTGCAGCTATGGCTCTTCCTGAGATGGGGGGGTGTTGATGATGATGACAGACACAGATGAGAGAATGAGGAGAGAACGGCCCCACTGCCACAGGACAATGGATTCCCATCAGACCATACAACTCTACACAGCTACACTATAAGAGGACGGCCATCAGCCCGTATAGATAGTTACTATACACATCTATAGGAACTCAGACTGAGCTGAACAGAGGAGACAATAGAGAGGGTAATGATAAGCAGATCAGAGATCAACACCTGCAAATTGAGAGGTCAAACTTTTTTTTGACTATATCCAACCATTAATGGGACCAGTGTAACACCATAACCAGATCAAGGGAGAAAGAACTGCAACTTGATCAGTTACTTCCCCAAACTCTCCCTTTATAAGCACAACCCGACTCCACCCTAAAAACACCAACCCTGCATTGAAATGGACTGATTGTCAACAGTCTAGTGTGTGTGTGTGTGTGTGTGTGTGTGTGTGTGTGTGTGTGTGTGTGTGTGTGTGTGACCCTTTGCTACACTGGGTTAAAGAGGAAGGAGGGGAGGGGGCCACAAAGGCCCTCTGTCTGAGTCTGCATCACTCTCTCTGGCAGGGGTCTGATTTCACAACACACACAGACAGACGAACGTTGGATTTAGGATAATTATACTGTAGTTCCTCTTGTCTGTTCCCTAGGAAATTATATAGAGAGCTGTCGACTAAATGTCAACAAAATGTTAAGAGACAAGTCAGAAGTTCACACAAACTTGCCTTTCTAATTGTGACCCACCATGTAAGAAATAAAACTGTTTCTAGCCAGGATTCAGTCTTCATCTGTGACTCAAAAGGAGTCAGATGCAACCCACCACCAGTGATCCCTTCCCACTGTTACTAAACCATGTTACTAACCTGCTGATTTTGCTGCACTTGTTATGTCTAGGAGTCTAAGGCCTAGCTACATGGTCTGTAACCTGATTTGATGTGTGCATAAATGTGGGAAGTAAGTGTCACGATCGTCAGGGAGAGACCAATGCGCAGCGTGATGAACGAACATGTTACTTTATTTAATTAAAGTGCACACACGAAACAACAAAACAATAACCGACTCGTGAAGTCCACGGTAACAATGACCGACACGGAACAAGAACCCACAAACACAAAGGGAAAACAGACAGTTTAAATATGGCTCCCAATCAGAGACAACCAGCCAACAGCTGACACTCGTTGCCTCTGATTGGGAGTCACTCAGGCCAACATAGAAATACACAACCTAGAATTCCCAACATAGAAACAGAACACATAGAATGAACACACCCTGGCTCAACATATAGAGTCCCAGAGCCAGGGTGTGACAGTACCCCCCCCTAAAGGCGACCGCGCCTCAATAAGAGCAAAACAGGGGAGTGCTGGGTGGGCATACCTCCTCGGCGGCGGTTCTGGCTCCGGCCTTGCCCACCACCCTCCAATAATCCCCCCATAGCGCCCCTGGTCCGGTCTGGCCCCGCTGGCTGGAGCTTTTCTGGACGTAGCAGGAGCGGTTAGCTTCAGCTCCGTTGTGGAGCAGTTGAGCGGTACCTGATTAGGCACCGATGTCCCAGGCACGGGTTGTGCCGGACTGACGAAGCGCACCCCTGGCTTGGTGCGTGAGGCAGGAACGGACCGGACCGGGCTGACGATGCGCACCCCTGGCTTGGTGCGTGGAGCAGCAACGGGCCGGACCGGGCTGACGATACGCACCCCTGGCTTGGTGCGTGGAGCCGGAACGGGCCTCACCGGATTGACGACTCGCACCCCTGGCTTGGTGCGTGGAGCAGCAACGGGCCGGACCGGGCTGACGATGCGCACCCCTAGCTTGGTGCGTGGAGCCGGAACGGGCTTTACCGGGCTGACGACTCGCACCCCTGGCTTGGTGCGTGGAGCAGCAACAGGCTTTACCAGGCTGACGACTCGCACCCCTGGCTTGGTGCGAGTAACAGGAACGGGCTGGACCAGGCTGACGACTCGCACCCCTGGCTTGATGCGAGTAGCAGGAACGTTCTGGACCAGGCTGACGACTCGCACCCCTGGCTTGGTGCGAGTGGCAGGAACAGGCCGGGCCGGGCTGGCGACGCGCACCGTAGGCTTGGTGCGAGTGGCAGGAACAGGCCGGGCCGGGCTGGCGACGCACACCGTAGGCTTGGTGCGAGTGGCAGGAACAGGCCGGGCCGGGCTGGCGACGCGCACCGTATACTTGGTGCGAGTGGCAGGAACAGGCCGGGCCGGGCTGGCGACGCGCACCGTAGACTTGGTGCGAGTGGCAGGAACAGGCCGGGCCGGGCTGGCGACGCGCACCGTAGACTTGGTGCGTGGAGCAGGGACAGGCCGGACTGGGCTGGCGACGCACACCGTAGGCTTGGTGCGTGGAGCAGGAACAGGCCGGACTGGGCTGACGACGCACACCGTAGGCTTGGTGCGTGGAGCAGGGACAGGCCGGACCGGGCTGGCGACGCACACCGTCGGCTTGGTGCGAGGAGCAGGGACAGGCCGGACTGGGCTGGCGACGCACACCGTAGGCTTGGTGCGTGGAGCAGGGACAGGCCGAACCGGGCTGTGGAGACGGATAGGAGACCTGGAGTGAAGAGCGGCCACAACCCGTCCTGGCTGAATGCCTACCCTCACACACTCTGTGTGAGGCATACGCACAGGACGTACAGGGCTGTGTACCCGTACTGGCATAACAGCACGTGACACTGGAGCAGGATATCCGGGACCGCGGAGAGGCATTGGTGACCACGAGCGTTGAGCCGGCACACTCCGTCCTGGCTGCATACCCCCCTTCGCACGACACGTGCGGGGTGCTCGCACAGGACGTACAGGACTATGCCGGACCACTCGTGGCACAGTACGCCGCTCCGCATACCGCGGAACCTGCCCCGTCCCATGCTGCCATGCCTGAGTACGGGAAGTTGGTTCCACTCTCCATCCAGGCTCCGCCAACCTGCCTTCTGGCCCCCCTAACCCGGTGGCCTCCTCTCCAAATCGCCCTGTGGCAGCCTCCTGCTGCCCAGCCGCCCATGCCGTGTGCCCCCCCCTAAAAATGTTTTGGGGTTGCCTCTCGTCCGTCCGACTATGGCACTGCTGACGCCGCTGCTCCTCTCTCGCCAGGGCCTTAATCCTAGCCCAAGGTCCCTTGCCCCCGAGCATGTCCTCCCAGGACCAGCGCTTCCTCCCATGTCCAGTCTGCCTGCTCCTGGACACGCTGCTTGGTCCTTTTATGGTGGGTTCTTCTGTCACGATCGTCAGGGAGAGACCAATGCGCAGCGTGATGAACGAACATGTTACTTTATTTAATTAAAGTGCACACACGAAACAACAAAACAATAAACGACTCGTGAAGTCCACGGTAACAATGACCGACACGGAACAAGAACCCACAAACACAAAGGGAAAACAGACAGTTTAAATATGGCTCCCAATCAGAGACAACCAGCCAACAGCTGACACTCGTTGCCTCTGATTGGGAGTCACTCAGGCCAACATAGAAATACACAACCTAGAATTCCCAACATAGAAACAGAACACATAGAATGAACACACCCTGGCTCAACATATAGAGTCCCAGAGCCAGGGTGTGACAGTAAGCATGTGTGACTAGGTGTTGAATATATGTACACAGGAGACAACCACCTTACCTTAGGTCCAGGGCCAGCTCCTTCTTCACCTCTTGGTCAGCCAGTACAAGCGGATTATTATTTGTTCAGATGGTAACAAAACATAAATATGTAAAAAATACAAAAAGGCATGCCCAAAATAAAGACAAAAAACTACGAAAGGCCTCCAAACAAAACCAGCAGCCTCACGGCTTTGCCCGCTGAATGAAGATTTACATTTTAGTCATTTAGCAGACGCTCTTATCCAGAGCGACTTACAGTTAGTGAGTGCATACATTTTTCATACTGGCCCCCCATGGGAATCGAACCCACAACCCTGGCGTTGCAAGCGCCATGCTCTACCAACTGAGCTACAGGAGGCTACAAGATCACTTTAATTGGCAGCACCTGTGTGCAAATAAAGGCCTGGCTCAGCAGCTAGACCCGGTTGCTGCTGTCACCTGGGGATGGAGTGTGTAAGTGTATCATGGTAGTGTGTTTGTCTATGTCGTAACACTAACCTCCCCCCCCCCCCCCATATCATAACACCACCATTAGGTAAACACCAGGTGAAATCCCTTATACAAAATTAGCTTTTACAGTACAAAGATAAAAATAAAAAAAATATTGAGCATCTGAAAAAGTTTTCTAAATGCGGGAATATCTGATACGAAACATTAATGTGTTGATAGTGAACAGTGGACCCCTGAAATGTAAAATACCTGAGGAGTTTGAGGTGACCTTTTGTGAAAGGTGGATAGAGATAAGTTTAGAAATGTCACACTGGCTTCCCAGTGAGCTGACCTCTGGCCACAACCTTTGATCTGTACCCTCTTTAATGTCACCTCTAACTCATTTCCTCTGGAGCAAACTCGTCAACATTCATAGGGAGTAAAAGAGGCATATAATGCGAACGAGAACAAGCTCAATACATAGAGACATGAATGTTTTATGTTTTATCACATTTAGGGAACATACCATTTTTTTTTGTCTTAGAGTTATGTTTTGAAATATGGAAGGAAAGAAGACCTCCCTTCCCATCACATTCGTTATTACGGCTTCCGTGTGTGTGCGTGCAGTGGAGGGTAAACGCAAGTAAACGTAGTTTACCAATCTTTTGCAGAAAACTGCATTGCAAGTATAGGGAGCGTTAGTTTTCCACCACAACCTTTTTTTTAACCACTAAATCAAGGTGTGTGTGTGTGTGTGTGTGTGTGTGTGATGGGAGTGGTGTGAAGCCGCCGGAGGAGACAAAAGCTAGCTAGCGACAATACATCACCATGAGGAAGACACATCAAAACAATGCAGACCTCAGATGTGTTGAAATGTCTCATTCAACTACAGCTTCAAAGGCAAGTGGCTAATGACTGGAAACAACTCTACAGGCTCTGTAGCTCAGCTGGTAGAGCACGGCGCTTGTAACGCCAAGGTAGTGGGTTCGAACCCCGGGACCACCCATACACAAAAATGTATGCACGCATGACTGTAAGTCGCTTTGGATAAAAGCGTCTGCTAAATGGCATATTATTATTTATATTATTACTATAGACAATGAAGCTGAAATATATGTCTTGTTCAACAGTTACACCTGGAGTCTTGACCTCTAACCTCCAGGACACCATTTCTGATTGATGAGTCTAAACAAAGATGATCTATTATATTGACAAGATGGTCAAATGACTGCTCTAACAATGGAAAAACATGTCCACAAAGGTGAAAGGCAGGCGGGAGGAGGTGAGATCAGATGGGAACATTCTAGCCAGAGAGGGCAGATACGAGTGTAAACAACAGGCACAACTCTGATATAAAATCATTTTTATCAAAGTTGCCTGAACGTCACGTGCATTACACATAGATCAGTACACTTGTAACTACCTAAGCAGTATGAAACTTCTATTTGATCAAATAAGCCTCACCTATCAAAATAGCAAATCACTTTTATCTTGACTAAATTCGACACTCATTGCCCCCCATACAAAAATGTCTCACTTGGTCTGCTTTTAACACTTATTTTCGCGTGGACATATTTTGGGTTGAGTCGACCCTTTCTCTTCACCTTTAGTCTAAAGCAGTGCAGTACTATAGAATGAGTGGGCCACTGCAAACTTGCTCAGAGGGTTCAAGAGGGGAAAACCTTCTAAAGATAATCTACGATGCCCCCTGGTGGTTGTCATTTTAGATTCTACTTCCCCTAACACAGATCTTTACACAATAATATTTTGAATAAATTGCTCTCCAATAAGCCTTTTCCATATATGTCATTGCAATAATAAGCATTTCTATATCAATGTTAACCAAAATATACTGTACACATTTTCTTTTACATACAAAACAGCTCTAAAACACAGGACAAAAAGGCAAATCAGACAAAATGTTCAAATGGACCCCTTTAATTCTGCACAGGACAGCCATACAGTACATTTTCAATAGAAAAATTATATGCACTTGGCTGCTTTGGGCTCATGTCTCAAGTTAGGCTCTCGTCCAGAAATTCATACATCACCACCATCACCCCTGGTGCCCAACAATCTGAGAACAGAGGGACAGAATCATAACTCCTCACACAGTTCTAGGACAAACCCAGAACAGAAAACACATCACTTCTAGAACATCCATAATTCTACAACAGAACTCCAGTAGTATTCTCATGTGGTTTTAGTTTAGAATCACAACCATTTTATCTGTGGTCAAAAGGCAGGACGAGACCTGGGGCTCCAGTTCCTTTTGATGGTAGTTGAGACATTCAGCTTATGGTTTGGCTTTGTATTTACTTCCCTTTTCATTACACAATCAACTCAACACTAAACAATCCCACCCTGGATAGACGTAACATAGATCACACGACTGACATTGTCTCAACTCCTGGGATCAAACAAGCTTGCTACTGGAAGAAGCCTCAAGAGACTGAGGTTCCTCATAAGGAGATGCATGCAATACTACTGTCGTATTCATTGGGCACCAAACAGAAACAAACGTGCCAAAATGGAGAGGTACTATCTGAATGTGTCCAATAAGAAACACTCATTTTCTTGTTCAGTTGCTTTGTTACGGTGTTCCCTAATGAATACAACCCATGTCTCAGAACAGAGTGGCAGCCAGTCTAGTCAATTACATAGCGTAGTAGGATGAGGAAACACAAAATTATCAATGAGTTTATTGATCAGCAGTCAGTAGAACAGGGAGAAGAGAGAAGAGGAACATGTCATTCTGGTGACTCATCAAAAACAGCTTCTTCAAGGTCTTCATACAAATATCATTGTTTTTCTTTTAAATATATATATTTTTAATGAATTCACTTGAACATAAATAACACCATTATTGCTAATTAGAATGATCTGATATAAAGTACAACTCACACATACTGGCATCAACGTTGTTACTATTTGGGGAGGGTGATGAATGAGCAAACCAATGCAGACTAAAACAAAAAACATTAAAATTATCATCAGCAATTGAAGCAGCTACAAAAATGAAAAATTAATACCGTAAGCAAAGAAGCACTTCGCAATGCAATTAACACAATTTTGAACAAAATATCAGTTATTAATAGTTTCACAATTAGAAAGCATCATAATAACCCGAGAGCGAATCAAACTGTAACTGATATCAAACCAATGAAATTAACTTGTTATTTTCAGGTGGAAACAGTGAGGTCACTTGAAAACATTAGAACTAATGAATGAAGTGAAAGCTTTTGTCCCATTGTCCCAAACGGGACCCTATTCCCTATATAGTGCAGTACTTTTGACCAGAGCCCAATGTGTCCTGTTCAAAAGTAGTGCACTACATAGGGAATAGGGTGCTACTTGGGACTGACCCAATGACACTATATGGCCATGAGAGAGAGAACAACAACTATAGACCCAAATTAAACTTGTTTTTAGGGCATATGTACAGGATTTGTAGGAAGTGTGTCCAATTAGACAACTCATTCACTGTCCAACTCATTCTTTCATTCATCTGAACCATTAGTTGTTTGGGATTTCTGGTCAGCTGCGGCTTCTGAGGGAACCTCCTGGAATGGGAGAAACAAGACAGGAATCCTTCAGTTCATGTCAACATACAAAAATAGAACAATGTTTGGCAGTATTGGGCAAACTAATGAGTTCTTTATGAACAGTCCATTCTAGGCGTATGTGTCAAGTTATAACTGTACTGCTTATGAATGCATTATGTAACATATACCCTTTTCATACATAGGACGGCGCTACAGTAACGGGTCGATAGCGACAATTTCAGACAATCAGAAGCATCTGTACCTTTTCAGCCAGTAGAATTCTGCTCCGGCATAGAATGTTCGGTATTGTTTCCCTGACAACAATAAACGTTGCTGATTGATGTGCTGTTTTTCTTCTGTTTCTTTATGACAAGGTAGATAGATGTGTTTTCTTTCAACTAAATATATTGGTAAGTCATTGTATCTAACAAACTTCAAAGTACTTTTCTTAGGAGCGAGGGGTCTGCATGCAGGCAGGAAGTGCGCAGGCAGCTCGAGATCATTTGATTGACAGTTCTGGTTGCCTAGTGATGGACGTTAGTCCCGCTTCAGAAGCAGCATTCCTTTACAGACAACTTAAATGCCCATTCAGTGGCGCTTCCAAACTATCTCCAGAGAAGGTTTCGTGGCGGCATTTAAAAAGCCGTTGTGTACCTTTTCAGACAAACAAACATGCCGTAGCGCTTTCAAGGCGCCACATTCCATATGTCTGAAAGGGGCAATAGCGAAATTTTGACTGTTGTACGACAAGTGCATTACCTTCTTATCACACAGTTGTTTTGGGCTGATTATAGCACAAATCCTAAACTTTAAGATTCTTAAACATAACTTAAGTTACATGCAAATCTCCTATTAACAACTAACCCAATCCACCAGCAATTGTAAGGTGCTTTCTTCGAGACCTATCGGAAATCCATGATTATCACCATTTAAAACAAACTAATGTCTACCAATAAATCAATCAGTCAGTCAGTCAATCAATTATACCTTCTTGAGGACTCCCTGCAGTTCCTTAATGGCATTGCCCAGGTTGTTGAGTGTCTTGCTGAGCTGGTCGTGGTAGACAGTCTTCTCTTCCTCCGTAGCTCTGAAGTTGTTCTCCGTCTGGCCCAGAGTTCCCTTCACCTCCTCCAGATCTTTAGACAGGGCTCGGTTAGCTGAGACCAGCTGGAGGATTTGCTTGGTGTCCTCGGCTGGAACACAACACACATACAGGTTTAGACAGCACCACCCACACATACAGGTTTAGACAGCACCACCCACACATACAGGTTTAGACAGCACCACCCACACATACAGGTTTAGACAGCACCACCCACACATACAGGTTTAGACAGCACCACCCACACATACAGGTTTAGACAACACACCCATACAGGTTTAGACAACACACCCATACAGGTTTAGACAGCACCACCCACACATACAGGTTTAGACAACACACACACACATTTAGACAACACACAGACACACACATACAGGTTTAGACAACAACACACACACATTTAGACAACACACAGACACACACATACAGGTTTAGACAACAACACACACACACGCATAGGTTTAGACAACAACACACACACATACAGGTTTAGACACTCAGGAACACATTCTCCATTCTATTAAATTACACGTTTTTTCCCGGTTGAAGTTCATTCACCAATTGCAGTTATTAAAAATACATAGGATATTTTTTTTCATCCCACAAGGGGCAATTCTAATGCCATCAGGCTGCAGAATTAGGATAACATTGCGTCAAAGCCATCAGAGCTTAAAAGACCTTTGAAGACCTACAAAAGCCAGTCTGAGTTTAACGATGATCATAAAAGATAAGTAATGGCTCTGGTGGAGCGAGGAACAAAATGATGCAAAGGACATATTGGCCTATGTCCCAATGGCCATGAAGAGAATTGAGTAAATCTGTTAAGGTGACTTGTCTCTTACCCATCTTGGAGTCCTGCACCATGAGTTTCTGCTCTATCTCCTCCCTGGCCTTCTCACTCTTGTCCAGTTTCTGCATGATGCTGCCCACGTCCACCATGGCTCCATTATACACTATCAGACTGCTGCCGCCTCCGGACTCACTAGCCTCCACTGGCGCTGCCTGGCCACGAGACACAAGCGTGGGCAGCAAGGCACGGTTACCTGAGGAGAGAGAGAGGTGGAGAGAGAGAAGGAAAGGAAGAGGGAGGGAAAGAAAGTAGAGAGAGAGAGTCAGACTCAAAATAAACCACACTAGGTCAGTTCTAACTAGGATGTTGGATATTCACAGAAAGCATTGGTGAAGGACTAGATCATTCGGATCCACCTTAGTTATGCTTAAAAATTGAGATAAGTCAAAAAGAGAACATTAATAACCCATTCCAGTGTCAGTTCTCCTTCACTCACCTAGCAGGTTGTCTAGCAGTGGTTCACTGAAAGAAGGAGCAGCCTCATCTTTAGCTGCGTCCGTCAGTTTACGGTAGTAACAAGACTCTCTCACCACCGGCTTGTTCAACAACTTCTTTACCTGCAAATGAATAAACATTATAAAAAGTACTAACAAATGATCAATCACATATATTGTGACAAATATAAAAAGAGCAAGACAGGCGTGTGTAAACTTGAGCTCAAGACAAGTGTAAGCCCCAGTGTGTGTGTGTGTATACCTGGGCTCTGGACAGATGTAACCCCAGTGTGTACATGATGTCCTCCAGGTCTTTCTCCAGCAGGTAGCCACAGTGGCTCTGGTCAAAGTAGACAAAGGCCATGAGCAGGTCCTTGTTGTAGGTCACCATTTGCTTCTTCTCCTTCTCCTTGTCTTTAGAGGACCTCTCTTTGGACTTCCTGTCGTCTCTGCTGCTGCGGTCATCTCTCCTGTCCCTGCCGTTAGAGTCCTCATCGTCTTTATCTGAGAGAGAATCGACAGAAGTCCGTCAGATTTGTACTTGTGAAACGTACAAGGTAGAATTTCTTAACACTTCTAGGGTTTGTTATAGAGATTCTCTCTTGAGCATGCTTTTTAGTCAAGGCCTAATCTGTGTCCAGGACACAGGCCCATAATGAATCAGGATGAATTGTATGTACCATCTTCATCATCGTCGTCAGCATCTTCGGCCTCCAGAGGGTCGTACTCCTCAGCATTTGTGTTGCTGCTCTCATCCTCCTCCTTCTCCTCCTTCTCCTCCGCATCTATAGAATCCTCCTTCAGCACTTTCTCCTCCTCACCCTCCTCCTGGGTTTGGAAAATACATGGCATAGGCACAACTTAGAACTAGCAGGCTGTTTGAAAAACCGAGCACTTCCTTTGAATCATGGAACAAACTTTGTATGTACAGTGCCTTCAGAAAATATTCACACCACCCATTGACTTTTTCCACATTTTGTTGTGTTACAGCCTGAATAAAAAAAGGTGTCCCTGGCCTACACAAAGTACCCCATAATGTCAATGTGGAATTATGTTTTTCAAAAAAAAAAAAAAAAATGAAAGCTGAAATGTCTTGAGTCAATAAGTATTCAACCACTTTGTTATGGCAAGCCTAAATAAGTTCAGGAGTAAAGATGTTCTTAACAACTCGGATAATAAGTTGCATGGACTCACTCTGTGTCCATGCAACTCACTCTGTGTGCAATGATGACTACCTCATCCTTGTACTCCACACATACAATTATCTATAAAGGTCCCTCAGTCGAGCAGTGAATTTCAAACAGATTCAACCACAAAGACCAGGGAGGTTTTCCAATGCCTCACAAAATAGATGGGTAGATGGGTAAAAAAAAAAAAAAAAAAAGGAGACATTGAATATCCCTTTGAGCATGGTGAAGTTTTTAATTACACTTTGGATGGTGTATCAATACACCCAGTCACCACAAAGATACAGACATCCTTCCTCACTCAGTTGCCGGAGAGGAAGGAAACCACTCAGGGATTTCACCATGAGGCCAATGGTGACTTTAAAACAGTTACAGTGATAGGAGAAAACTGAGGATGGATCAAGTGAAAAGACGGAATATATTCTTAAACATGCATCCTGTTTGCAACAAGGCACTAAAGTAATACAGCAAAAACAGTGGCAAAGCAATTCACTTTTTGTCCTGAATAAAAAGTGTTTTGGTTGGGGTAAATCCAATACAACACATTACCAAGTACCACTCCCCATATTTTCAAGCATAGTGGTGGCTGCATCATGTTATGGGTATGTTTGTAATCGTTAAGGACTGGGGAGTTTTTCCAGGATAAAAAAGAAGCAGAATGAAAATCCTAGAGGAAAACCTGGTTCAGTCTGCTTTCCACCAGACACTGGGAGATGAATTCACCTTTACACTGGAGTTGCTTACCAAGAAGACAGTGAATGTTTCAGAGTGACTGAGTTACAGTTTTGACTTAAATCTTCTTGAAAATCTATGGCAAGACCTGAAAATGGTTGTCTAGCAATGAAGAATTTTGAAATGAATAATGGGCAAATGTCGCACAATCCAGGTGTGGAAAGCTCTTAGAGACTTACCCAGAAAGACACAGCCATAATCAAACATTTCTAAAAACATGTTTTCACTTTGTCATTATGGGGTACTGTGTGTAGATGGGTGAGGAAAAATCAATGTAATCCATTTTGAATTCAGGCTGTAACAATAAAATGTGGAATAAGTCAAGGGGTATGAATACCTTCTGAAAGCACTAAATACAATTCACTAAAGAGCTATGAACCTCCCACCTACTTCTTCTCAATATAAATACAATTCACTCTCGAGAGCGATGAACCACTCACCTTCTTCTCCGGTTCCTCCTCTTTTGCCTTCTTTGTCACCGGCTCTCCATTCTCCTCCTCCTTTACTTTCTTCACATCTGTCTTCTTCTCTGCCTCCTTCTTCTCTGCCTCCTTCTTCTCTGCCTCCTTCTTCTCTGCCTCCTTCTTCTCTGCCTCCTTCTTCTCTGCCTCCTTCTCTGCCTCCTTCTTGGCCTTCTCCTTCTTGTCTTTCTTGTCATCCTTGCAGGGCACAGAGGCCAGGGCCTTGAAGATCCTGTAGCCAAAGTCTCTCTGTAGCATCTCGTTAAACAGCTCCGCAAACAGAGACACCTGGAGAGAAGAGGAGACAGAGATATGATACCTTTTGATGCAAATCTTATTAAGGACTTCACTCGGCTACCGTCTGGCAGACGGAGAAAGTACAGGTGCATCAGTGCCAAGACAGAGACTAAAAAACAGCTTTGATTACCAGGCCAGACTGTTGAACTGCCATCACTAGCAGTCTACCAGGTGTTGCACACTCACACACACCTAATACTCACTCTCACACACACAGTAGTGTTGAGCCACTGGACACTTCCCATTTCACACAGTATTTAAAATACTGTATTCCCAACATAGCTCATTCTAATACTGTACTTTGTATTTTAGTTACACTGTTTATACACACACACCACATTTACTTGGCTCACTAATATATCTACTGCTGTACAAATCATTCTTAGCATATATTGTGTACATTCTTCCGGTGTACATATGTTCCACATACTGTAGTGGAACAGGTTGAGAGCTTCAAGTTCCTTGGTGTCCACATCACCAACGAACTATCATGGTCCAAACACACCAAGACAGTCGTGAAGAGGGCACGACAAAGCCTATTCCCCCTCAGGAGACTGAAAAGATTTGGCATGGGTCCTCAGATCCTCAAAAAATTCTACAGCTGCACCATCGAGAGCATCCTGACTGGTTGCATCACCGCCTGGTATGGCAACTGCTTGGCCTCCGACCGCAAGGCACTACAGAGGGTAGTGCGTACGGCCCAGTACATCACTGGGGCCAAGCTTCCTGCCATCCAGGACCTCTATACCAGGCGGTGTCAGAGGAAGGCCCTCAAAATTGTCAAAGACTCCAGCCACCCTAGTCATAGACTGTTCTCTCTGCTACCGCACGGCAAGCGGTACTGGAGTGCCAAGTCTAGGTCCAAAATACTTCTCAACAGCTTCTACCCCCAAGCCATAAGACTCCTGAACAGCTAATCATGGCTACCCGGACTATTTGCACTGCCCCCCCCACCCCATCCTTTTACGCTGCTGCTACTCTGTTAACTATTTATGCATAGTCACTTTAACTCTACCCACATGTACATATTACTTCAACTACCTCAACTAGCCGGTGCCCCCGCACATTGACTCTGCACCGGTACCCCCCTGTATATATAGCCTCCCTACTGTTATTTTATTTTACTTCTGCTCCTTTTTTTTCTCAACACTTTTTTTGTTGTTATTTTATTTTTACTTTTTTTGTTAAAAAGAAATGCACTGTTGGTTAAGGGCTGTAAGTAAACATTTCACTGTAATGTCTGCACCTGTTGTATTCGGCGCATGTGGCCAATAAAATTTGATTTGATTTATATACACTCAGTGGCCAGTTTATCAGGTACACCCATCTAGTACCGGGTCGGACACCCCTTTACCTCCAGAACAGCCTGAATTCCTCGGGGCATGGATTCTACAAGGTGTGGCATTCAAACATTGCTCAATTGGTATCAAGGGACCTAACGTGTGCCAGGAAAACATTCCCCACACCATTACACCACCAGCCTGTATCGTTAACACCAGGCAGGATGGGTCCATGGACTCATGCTGCTTATGCCAAATCCTGACTCTGCCATCAGCATGACGCAACAGGAACCGGGATTCGTCGGACCAGGCAATGTTTTTCCTCTCCTCAAATTGTCCAGTGTTGGTGATCACGTGCCCACTGGAGACACTTCTTCTTGTTTTTAGCCGATAGGAATGGAACCCGTTGTGGTCGTCTGCTGCAATACCCCATCCATGACAAGGACCGACAAGTTGTGCGTTCCGAGATGCCGTTCTTCACACCACTGTTGTACTGCGCCGTTATTTGCCTGTTTGTGGCCCCTGTTAGCTTGCACAATTCTTGCCATTCTCCTTCGACCTCTCATCAACGAGCTGTTTTCGCCCACAGGACTGCCGCTGACCAATGTTCCCTCTAATGTTTTTCAGCACTGAGCAGATTTCAGGTCTGCTGAGCACAAACTTGAACGTTGTGAAAATTCTGTGCAACTTCAGGCGTCCGTTTACTGTGAACGCTGAGGCTGTACCCACTTTAAGTTACAGTTTTAACAACGGCCATGTAGGCTACTGCGGCTATTTGATCATAATGTAGGCCTACCAGAGTGGCCTACCATCAAAAACAATGGAGAAAAATGCATCCCATAACATTAACATGGAAATAGCTGCCTAAAGTAGCAGCAAATGTGTGGTGTTCAATGTAGGCCTACATTCCATGAGACTTTTGGAGAAAAAAAACATGGGCTTGACATTAACCTGTTTATCCACTTGTCCTTCAGACGAGGTAACTGAAAATGTTTAATGCAAGAAACAACTTGACAAAATAAAATTCATTATTATTCCCATACCATTATTACAGAGAATCAGACAAATGATGCTACCCTCTGCCTATTTGCTACTTCGCTTATTCAAGACCGTATCAAAATACAACACCTTTAAGACATAAAAAAAGCTCTTTACCTGACTTGCTTTACAAAGATGGCTAGAAATGCACACATTCTGTGCTCTTGCAGGAAGCAATCACTCCCACATTGTTGAGTAGAAAATAGCTATAACTGGGCTAATAATTCACTAACTAGCCAAGGATATGAACAAATGTGCACAGGTGGCTACATGCAGCTCTCGCTTTGATCTCAAAACAAGTGCATCTACTCACGACTGCTCATGCTGTAAACACAGTCCAATTCAAAGTGAATGGCACAGATCCATATATGGCAATTTGCATATAAGCCTACTGCAGCTCTGATTGGTTATGGCGCACCGGTCTGTGTATTGCCTATCAAAGCAATAGAATCCTACACCAATGCGCCCTGCCTACAAGAACATTTCTTGCACAGTTAGTTTAGCATACTATGTCTTGCATAGTTTGTTTTGTTTCGGTATGTTATATTGAAAGTGGCTAATATTGCGTTGATTTGAGCACAATTCCCACAGTAGAGCGAAACGTTGATAGTGTCAACTAAAGGGGATAACTCTAGATAGTTGAGTGAAGTTCAATCTCGTGCTTCTCTGGGCAGGCTGATAATTCTTCTGCGCGGCAGTCTGAGGGGAGCTGCGCACCTGCGCACGCACGCAGCTTAAAGGGAACATTGCCGTTGACTGGGTGTTTTTTGTTTGTAGCACCATTCTCTGTAAACCCTAGACACTGTCGTGCGTGAAAATCCCAAGAGGCCGGCCGTTTCTGAGATACTGAAACCGGCGCGCCTACCACTTAGGTCACTCGTTTTGCCCATTCTAACCAATTGAACAGTAATTGAATGCCTCGATGCCCGTTTGCCTGCTTTATAGAGCAAGCCATGGCCAGTGACTCAATGTCTGTAGGAGCGAAGCATTTTCGTGAACGGGTTGTAAAATTCAGTGTATGACTGGGAGCTACCAATACTCAGTGCAGCTGCTGCTACTACTGCTAATATGTGTGTGCGTGTGTGTGTGTGTGTGTGTGTGTGTGTGTGTGTATGTATGTATGTATATCTGTGTGTGCTCATGTTCATGAGTGTCCTGAGATTTTGTGTGTGTGTCCTGAATGTGCTCTGAATGTGTGCGTGTTTGTGTGTGTCTGTGTTGTCTCACCTCGAAGGAGTGTTCCTTGTTGTCCTCCACCCTGTAGTCCAGCAGCACGCTCAGAGACATCACGCTGCAGTCAAACTTGCCGTTCTTGGCCGCCCAGTTGGGGTGAACTATGATGGTGGACTCGTCTGGCAGGACGTAGCGCTTCTCTCTGCGCTGGCGCTCCAACTCCTCTTGCTTCTTCCTCTCCTCCTCCTGGACAAACAGACGGAGAGAGATGGGATGAAGATGGATAATCAGAAACAAGAAATCAGTGGACCCATTCTAGTAAGCCAGGTATTGTTGTTTGTAATTGTGCTAAATGTAGCTAAGTGCACTAAAAGCATACCTCTGTCCAGCTTTGGTGTTAGTACACTAGACGCAAGTGTCCTAGCAGTAAGTGTCCTAGTCGTAAGTACCCTCCTGTACTGTACCTCTCTGTCTTCCTCCATGTGTTGAGGCTCCTCCTCCTCAGGGACCTGGCTCTCCGGTTTCTCAGGCTCCTTGGCCTCCTCCACCTGCTCCTCCACTTTCAGCTGCTTGGTGAGGCGGGCAATCAGCTGGGACTTCAACCCCTTAGAGCTCAGGGAGCGTGACTCGAGCTCTTTGCGCAGGTCATTCACCTACAGAGGAGAGGTGGTCAGATCATAATTTATCATTATTTTGTTTCACATTTTGGATGGATTGGATATACAATGTGATTCAAAAGAGGAAGCTCCCCGCACATTGTTTCTTTTTTTAAATGTATTTTGTGCTGAACAAACATTGCACGTGAGCAGTATGTGGAATCTGCTTTTTTGGAAAGACACACAATACATAACAAAAGATAAGTGCACCAGTAAACTACCAATATGCTAGCCCTGCTGAGATGCTATAGACAAGAATGCATTGACATAACTTCTGATCAGGGCTCTAAAGTGCGACAATTCTGGTCGCGACGCTGAAACATTCATTTCTAAAAGGCTTTCCCATAAAACTTT
This sequence comes from Coregonus lavaretus, assembly GCF_964263955.1. Lineage (NCBI taxonomy): Eukaryota > Metazoa > Chordata > Actinopteri > Salmoniformes > Salmonidae > Coregonus > Coregonus lavaretus. The sequence goes on from NC_139988.1 coordinate 29,575,951, forward strand.
CCAAATTAAAATGTTAACTGCAAAGTAACCTTACCTGGCATAATGATATGATATGATGATTTGTATCAATTGGCTATATGCATGGTCCAGGGGTCGCATTAGCGTTCAGAAATCAGTATTTTCAAAACCATTTCACCTGCGTTTTTGATTGAAAGTCAACAGTGGAGTTCTGCTTCAATGGAGCGATAAGGGCCGTGCGACTAAAGTTGTTCTTCACACAAAACACATTAGTGCAACACATTCGTCAGAAAATCGTTTATCAGATGACAACAGAAGTGCAACGCTATTTGGCTAGCAGACACACAAGTAAATTAGCTTTCAATGAAAAAGTTTTTTGCAAAAACGATGCATGGCCATCATATTTCTAATGTTTATTAGAGAAAGAATGTAGCCAGCTACATTTTCTAATGTTTCGCTTGAAGTTTAACTTCTTGCATTTTAACTTGCTAACGGAGAAAAACTAGACGTAAGGAAAGTACCGGAGAAAAGTCGCCTACACTACACATCAGTCAGAGCGCTGTCTGGTGAGCCAATGAAGACAGCAAAGATATTTAATCCGAGTGGAGAAGTGCAATTGAAGCACGAAATTAGTCATTTTACATTCATGATTTGGAGCGAACCCTGACTGAAGCCGAGCAGAATTTACAATAATGAGCATTTTAGATCTGTGTTTAGAAAAGGCATCAAGATCCTTTTTCTGCGTTTTACCTATCTTTCCTTTCCTTTTCTGCGACCTCTGATGGGCCAATATATTAAAATATTTTTTTATGAATAATTTTAGCATTATGTTATTGGGCTCATTTCTGGAGGTGGAAATTATATTTTAGATGCTTTCAGCATAATTATATAGTAGAATGTCCTTTTAAAAAGTCACCAGAACTGAGCTTCTCAGTCCTCCTACATAAAAATTATCCAGGGACCCCCCTCCTCATCTGCAACCATTAATTCAAGCATTTTTTATTTTTGCAGATCAAACACTGGTTAGGATTGTTGTTAAGTTGCAAAGTTACTGATGACACCAAGTATGGATGTGGGGAACCACCTGAACCAAAACAGCTAATAGCACCTCAGAAGAACAGTATCCTGACTCACTAGCAATGCCATGGTTGTGGGTTCAATTCTGCAGTGATCATCACATACACATACAAAAAATGAGGCTATCCACTCACTGTACTCTAAATCTCTGAATAAAAGTATCTGCTAAGTGGCTTTAAAAGTCTAAGTAACTCACTTTGTACTGAGTAATATTCAGAATCCTACCTTCATTGATTTTGGATCAAGCTTAGTCCAGTGTGTCGGGGTGGTCACCTCCTTTGAATCTTCTTCATCCTTCTCCTCTTCCTCCTTTGAGAAAGAACCAACCAACCGAGACAGAGAGAGATAGAGAAAGAAAAAAAGAGAGGGACAGAAAACCATTAAAACACTAGTTCTCCTGTCATTTTAACTAGTAAAAAACCAAAAGGTGATTCTTCACATCATGTGTCTGATAGTTTCTCTGGTCCTAGTGAGTTGCTCTGGGATGATAAAGTAGTCCTCTGCTACTGCAGGGTGGGTAGGTAGGTAGGTAACACAGGGACGCCCTCTAGCTCTTTAATATAAAACCTTTATCACGGAAAACCAATGCCCTGCCCCCCATCCCCAGCGGCCAATCAATCACGTTCTGTGGAACACAAAAAGGTAAATCAATGACAGTGGGTTCCAAAGGGGGTGTGGTCTGTATCTGTGTAGTGGCAGGTACATCACGTTCAACTCAAAGCTGGTGTTGCCAAACTCAGTGTGTATGCTAACTGTCTGTATGTGGGTTCCGTAGCTAGCAATCCTAGTCTGGCATAGATTCTGATTGGGATAGTTCTGGATTCTGCATTCTTTTGGTTCTGTTTAGGTTCTAGAAGATCATAGAAGACCATCTGTCCAACCAACTGCCCTGGAACAAACCAAGCTCTAGATACAGTCCAATCAAAACAGGGACAGACAAGATACAGAACTTAGGGAAGGTTTTTTTTCTCTTTTCAAATTCAGCAGATACTGAAGTAAAAAATTATCAAAAAATCTAAAACTAAATCTAGAACAAACACATGCCAACGCAACTGGTTCTGCAGGTTCCAGCATTCTCTTTTAGAATCCTCAGCGGTTCCAAGCAAATAATCCAATTATGTAATTTTATCCTCCCCTCATGCAAGTAGCCAAAATTGCAAGCAGGTTCATTTTTTATTAATTGTGATTATAACACAAGCAAATAAAGCCAATTAGGCTATATCCAGTATAGACCAATTAAGAGTCATTTATAAAGCTGGAAGCTGATTGGCCAGTTGCGGCGTCGTCATTCAGATACGACCTAGTCTCCGTTCACTGTGTCTGCTGAGTGTGAGGGCAGGTGGGGTGTAGGGAGGGGACGGTGGGGGTAGGAGCAGGTAGCAGGACGGTAGGAGGAGAGGGGGGGGGACCAGTGAGAGGAACTGAACCTAAAGGGGACCAGGTAGTTCAATATTCTGCCTGTGATGATGGTGATATCTGGTTTACCCTCTGTGTGTGTGTTTAGATTTGTATAACATATGTACTGTGTGTATCTGGGGTGGTTATGTCTAGTGAATATCCTGTGGCTGTGTTCGTCCTGTGAGAAGCGGGGGAAATGAGAAGAGAGGGATTAGCGGTTCAGTGCCTGTTCTCCATCAGCCTCCTTCCGCTCGGCGGACAGCTTCTCAGCCAGCTGCTCCCGAAGTCCCCGCGACAGCCCTTCCCACTCTGAGCGGGTAGGAAGACAATGCCAAACATCCGGGAGAAACAAAACCACTGTCTCCACATGTGCGGGCACTGTCCGCCCCTTGTGAGTCTCCTCAGGGCGATGATAGCGAATCTCTGCAAAACGATACCTGTCGCAAAGGAAGAAGGCGCATTGGAAAGAAACATTCGGGTCAGGGACACATCTCTCAAAAACAGGGCTAGGACTAGCCTAGGCTACATTACCCCCCAATGACTTTTGAACTTGTTACAGTATCCCCCCCAACACACAACATTAGCATGGAGCCCAGTCTGCAGCTCTCCATTGGTTGTCCATTGGTTTTCAGGGGTAACAGCGGCCATTTTTTGTTTTGACAAAAACATCAACCCTGGTAACACCCCAAACCCGCCCCAACCCTCGACTTCAGTCAATCAAAGCTCAGTATGTCTGTGTTTGCGTAGCTTACGACCCCGCGGACGGGAGAGTTTGTGAGAGAAGACACAGAATCAGAGGACAGGACAGTAAAAGCAAGAAGTTAAATATGTAAGATATTTAACAGAATGAAAGGAAAACATTTAAAACACGAAAAGTAATGGTGGTGTCTTCTGGTCCGGGAGACTGCGCTTCGAGCAACAAAAATCTATGCATTCATTCATCCACCACATAGATATACAAAGATAGATAGAAGCAGGACGGCGTCATATGGTAGCCAAAGAGACATATTGCAAAACAAAAAAGAATTAAGAGGCAAATCAAATGACAGAATCATAGTCATTAATGTCCAAAAACCAACAAAAAGCGCAATATATTCATCGTTGGGAGGTAACAAAACCATGCATCATGGATTGTCACCTTTTCAATTTTTTGTAATAATACTACCACAGGCCTAGTTATCGACAGAAACGACAGCGATAGAAAAGAGAGAAAGGAGGTTGAGGAAAAGAGCAGGACTTACCACTGAGTGCAGAGACTCAGGTCTATGCCTGTGAGGGCCTTACAACAGCGTATGGCTGTCTTTATGAGCACAGCCGGGTCCTTCTCAGGCTCCGCTCCATCCAGGGAGGGGGACCAGTGGCCCCCGATTGCCATGGCCTCGTCCTTACCCCGCATCCCCACCAGGAACTGAGCAATGGAGAGAGAGACAGAAGGACAGAGTGAGAAATTGGAAAGAGACAAACAAGAGGTTAAAAACAAGCCTAAGCCTCCTCCATAACATTTGACATTTTAGTCATTTAGCAGACGCTCTTATCCAGAGCGACTTACAGTTAGTGAGTGCATACATTTTTCATACTGTACTGTACGCCAGGCTAGGGAAAAACACCTGAGTGGTTGACACCTAACTGACCTTGATGAGGCGGGCGGGGTGCTGGAAGGAGTCTCTGAGTTCTTGAGGGTCCTCAGCCAGAGCACAGGACTTATGGTAGAGCTCTTCTAGACTGGGGTTGGCCAGCAACATCACCTGTTCAACACATTACAACAGACAGGACAGGTGAAGGTGTGAGTGGACTTAGCGCTGTATGTGGTATTAGTAGGTGTGTGTGTATGTATCACAACATAGCGCTGTACAGGTGTGTGTGTGTGTGTGTGTATGTACACGTGCATTCAACCTGTCTGTGTGTATACCCTACCTTAGCGCTGTATGTGTGGTTGGCATCAGGAGGGTCCAGCACCGCAGTGTTCTTAACCAGAGAGTCCACCTCCTTGTGCATGATGTGGAAGTTACAGTAGTTGCCGAACTGGAAGGGCCGTTGCAGGGGGAAGCCATCCACCCAGGTGAACACAGCATCAAAGAAGTCACTGGGGATGTACAGGCTCTGGTAGCGTCTTCTCAGCTCCATCATGTCACAGTTAGAACTGGATGGGAGAAAATAGTACAGTTCTACCAAATGTAGTCACTACAAATGGTTCTAGCATGGATGCAAAGCACCTCGAACCTGCTTCAATGCAGCCACATAGCTTTTTTTTAAATCAATTACAAAACATCTTTAATACAACCTCAATTTACCTCCTCACATTCACTTCTTTATAACAATCAGAAACAACAGGGACACACGAGGAGCAGCGAGCAGACCGAAGACTATATGCACACTGTAAGAAAGGCCCCGAGAGGCTCCGAGTTGGTGCCGAAACACAGGAATATATCTTTATAACAATCAGAAACAACAGGGACACACGAGGAGCAGCGAGCAGACCGAAGACTATATGCACACTGTAAGAAAGGCCCCGAGAGGCTCCGAGTTGGTGCCGAAACACAGGAATATATCTTTATAACAATCAGAAACAACAGGGACACACGAGGAGCAGCGAGCAGACCGAAGACTATATGCACACTGTAAGAAAGGCCCAGAGAGGCTCCGAGTTGGTGCCGAAACACAGGAATATATCTTTATAACAATCAGAAACAACAGAGACACACGAGGAGCAGCGAGCAGACCGAAGACTATATGCACACTGTAAGAAAGGCCCAGAGAGGCTCCGAGTTGGTGCCGAAACACAGGAATATATACAGTTCACCTAGTCCTCCACTACTCACACAGTTCTAAAGTCAATAGCACCCCTGTGTAGTGCCTAAAACCCGGCCTTAGGCAACACAGTGACTAAGGTCAGAGCCCTATACTACGAATCAGGTTTGAGGAGTAACCGAGGTAACTTTGGTCAACTCTCGAGTTCAACTCGGGATAACCGCTACCACGAAAGTGGCTCACCTTTTAGCCAGGTAAATTTCTATGGCAACGAATCCTTCAAACTAACCTGCACCTAGGCAGGCTAACTCAGGGCTAACTCCATTTCTCCTGAATGAAGTGTCTGAGCTGTGAGTTGAGGACGAATTAAATCAGATTTCCTCCTTCTCGCAAAGATTGCATCATCCTCCCCTTCATTTGAGGAAGTGTTCATTTTTTATGTGTTAAAAAAGAGTAATGTTAAAATACCGATCACATTACACATTTAATAATGACAGAATGCATTTGAAACTTAATGCACAGTAAAACTTTTGTACGGATGAAGCTTGTGCTGGAATGCGAAGCTAACTGAAGCTGGATAGCTTCAGAAAACCCTGAGTAGATCTAGCTTCCTTCGTAGTATACCCCTCTGGTTTCAATGGACTCTTTTGGCATAGAGAAACTACGTCACTGCCTACATAAGGGGAAAAAACTAATTTCGGGGACTCTCCCAAACAATCACAAGCAAGACAAGCCAGCACATCATGATTCAAAATCTAAGTGTGCCGGTAAAACCTTTGCAGTGATTTTAGTTAAGGTAGTTGATGTAATCTAGCCACTTGCGAAATGCACTCAATAAAAATAACCTCTCATCTCCATTTGATGGCTACTATTTTGTATTTTACTTTTTGTGGATAAAGTAGTGACGTAGGTAGTGACGTAGTTCCTCTCCATCCAGGCTCTGTCGTAGCCGGCCGCGACCGGGAGACCCATGGGACGGCGCGCAATTGGCCCAGCGTCGTCCAGGGTAGGGGAGGGAATGGCCGGCAGGGATGTAGCTCAGTTGGTAGAGCATGGCGTTTGCAACGCCAGGGTTGTGGGTTCGCTTCCCACGGGGGGCCAGTATGAAAAAATAAATAATGTATGCACTCATTAACTGTAAGTCCCTCTGGATAAGAGCGTCTGCTAAATGACTAAAAATGTAAAAAATGTATGCCAAAAGAGTCCATCATTTAAACCAGACCCTAGTCACTGTTTTGCCTAAGGTTGGGTTTTCGCGATTACTCCCAGATATATTATCAATCAAAAGCTGAAACTGATCAATCATCATAATGATTAGTTGACCCACCCGTCCAGGCTGAACTTGGAGAACTGGACAGTATAGCGAGGCACCACCTTGCGAGGGCGGCGGGGGGAGCGGTCACGTCTCGGAGAACGGTCCCTTGAGCGTTTACGTATGGGAGAGCGCTCTCTGGACCGCCTGCGCTCACGGTCTCTTTCACGACTGCGTTCATCCTTGGTCCTGAGGATGAGTTCAGGGCGGTCGTTACGGTTGGGGAAGCGGGGGGAGGGGTCCAGACGCCTGACGGGCTGAGGCATCATCCTCACTGGGGGCTGAAGCAGACCTCCTGAGAACACATCTGGAGGGAAAAGGGAAACGCACAAAGCGAGAAACAGACACAGACAGACAAATACATACAAACACAGACAGATATATTACAAATCATTTCTTTATTTTCTGCAAAAGTAGCAACTAAATCTAAAAGCATCAGAAAAACACAAATCGACATCATAGTGCCCCCTACCTTTGGGTGGTGGCTGTGACAGCAGGGGCGGAGGGGGGTTATGGAGGAGCGGGGCCAGGGAGGCAGCAGAGAGCTGGGCCTGGAGCAGGGGAGGAGGGGGACCCTGGGCCTGTACACTGAACGTGGTGGGGGGAGGCAGAGACTGGAGCATGTTGGGACCCGGCTTCATCATATTAGGGCCTGGAGGCTGGCTCTGGGGTGGGGTGAGGGAGAAGAGAGGTTAGCATTACCCCAGGGCTGTCCCATGAGGTATCTTATCAGAGTAAGTGTTTTATTTTTATTTCTTGTCACATATAGGCGCTTTAGTTAAAGAAATGTGCTTCATGGATATCATTATGCATAGACGACATACACCAAATGAGATTTGTGCCACTGCCAACAGGTAACCATGTGCTAAAGCAAAACAGAACTAGAGGAGTGAGGTTTGGAAGGCGTCCTTTCTTTCACCCAAACTGTTTTTTGGCAGGTGCAGTTGTGTCAATCAGGTACAGTGAATAAATGAGAAAACTACTGCCGAAGAAGAATATATTAAGTCTGCATTATCTGCAAAGACAGGACAGGTTCCGCGAAAAAACTACAAAAAGGTCAAGTTATAAAACTCTGCAAAACCCTGGAATAATCGGTGTATGACTTTCTGTGAGAAGTATGGAGAACTTTTCAGTTTCGATAGTAGTTCCTAACCTGTTTGTGAGGTGAAAAGGTGCTTATCATGTATGAAAATCATGTATTTACCATAACATTGAAGAAGAAAGGGTTAGAGAAGTGAAGAAAAGTGTGTCAAAAGTGCATTCTTTAAGATAGCCTAGAAATCCTAGTATTTGTTGATTTAATTGCTTTAATATGTCTGTAAAAATTTAAGCAAAAAACATAAAAAGAATTACCATCTCAATTGGACTCGCATGGTTAGCCTAAATGAACAATATCAAGAAATCTTATGGATTACACCTTAAAAACGGCAAATTTCCCCTGTTGAGAGATTATCATGGATTTCACCGTTAGAGAAGCCCAAAAAATAAGTGTAAAGAGACAGATGGCATTCTTTCGTGTTTCAGAAACCATAGGCTGAGAGACCATAGGCCCCGAGATAAAATTAATTTCTAAAAGTATTCAATGCATTTTATGTGCTTTGTCCTTTGTGCTTTTTCTTGGTCCGAAACACAAATTAGCATGAAGAAGGAAAAGAGAGAGACGAGAGAGACTAGAAGAGAGAAGAGGAGGGAGAAGCACAGAGTGCGTAAAATGCCTCAGAAAGATGCAGGAATATGTATGATTTTTTTGTTGAAAAAAAAGAGCTAGAATAAGAGGCCCATAGAGGTGTTGGGGGGAGGGGGGTTACATTTTGTCTGTTGTCCATGCCGACGGAGTGCATGTCTGAGTAGCGCTGCTGCATCCCCTGGTCAGCATAGAAGCTGCTCAGCTGTGGGGGAACTGGAGGTAAGGACTGGGGCTGCTGCTGAAGCTAGGGGTGGAAATCAGACTGGTTAATAACAGACACACAACCACACGCACGGGCTGGGTTCCAATCTGATCACTTTCAAACTTCACCTCTGCACTGAGATCGGAGGGTGAATATGGCAATGGCTCCATCTATACTTCTAGTAGGCTACATGTAGGCTTACATTACATTTACATCTAAGAGTGAGTCAACCAGGGCAGACGGGAAGAGAGAGCCAATGATCATATTGGAACCAAACCCTGGAAGCATTCAAATTGAGGTGTAAGGTGTCACTAATGCCTCGATCAGAACGACTGCATCATTGCATCAATGCTGAGTAATACATTCTGCAGCCAAACGTTTTTCATTATGTAAGCCAAGATTTTTAGTGGATACGTGTGCAACAAAAGTTCAACATTCACCTTTTGCTACTATACTGAACATAAATATAAACGCAACATGTAAAGTATTGGTCCCATGTTTCATGAGCTGAAATAAAAGATCCCAGAAAATGTCCATACGCACAAAAAGCTTATTTCTCAAATGTTGTGCACAAATGTATTTAAATTCCTGTTAGTGAGCATTTCTCCTTTGCCAAGATAATCCATCCACCTGAACGGTGTGGCATATCAAGAAGCTGATTAAACAGCATGATCATTACACAGGTGCACCTTATGCTGGGGACAATACAAGGCCACTAAAATGTGCAGTTTCGTCACACAACACAATGCTACAGATGTATCAAGTTGAGGGAACGTGCAAATGGCATGCTGACTGCAGGAATGTCCACCAGAGCTGTTGCCAGAGAATGTAATGTTTATTTCTCTACCATAAGCCGCCTCCAACGTAGTTTTAGAGAATTTGGCAGTACATCCAACCAGCCTCACAACTGCAGACCACGTGTAACCACGCCAGCCCAGGACCTCCACATCCGGCTTTTTCACCTGCGGGATTGTCTGAGACCAGCCACCCGGACAGCTGATAAAACTGTGGGTTGCACAACCGAATAATTTCTGCACAAACTATCAGAAACCGTATCAGGGAAGCTCATCTGCGTGCTCGCCTTCCTCGCCAGGGTCTTGACCTGACTGCAGTTCAGCGTTGTAACCGACTTCAGTGGGCAAATGCTCACCTTCGATGGCCACTGACACGCTGGAGAAGTGTGCTCTTCACAGATGAATCCCGGTTTCAACTGTACCGGGCAGATGGCAGACGGCGTGTATGGCATCGTGTGGGCGAGCTGTTTGCTGATGCCAACGTTGTGAATAGAGTGCCCCATGGTGGAGGTGAGGTTATGGTATGGGCAGGCATAAGCTACGGACAACGAACACAATTGCTTTTTATCGTTTTCAATTTGAATGCAAAGAGACACCGTGATGAGATCCTGAGGCCCATTGTCATGCCATTCATCCGCCACCATCACCTCATGTTTCAGCATGATAATGCACGGCCCCATGTCGCAAGGATCTGTACACAATTCCTGGAACTGGAAAATGTCCCAGTTCTTCCATGGCCTACATACTCACCAGACGTATCACCCATTGAGCATGTTTGGGATGCTCTGGATCGACATGTACGACAGCGTGTTCCAGATCCCGCCAATAACCAGCAACTTCTCACTGCCATTGAAGAGCAGTGGGACAACATTCCATAGGCCACAATCAACAGCCTGATCAACTCTATGCGAAGGAGATGAGGCAATTGGTGGTCACACCAGATAATGACTGTTTTCTGATCCACGCCCCTACCTTTTTTAAAAGGTATCTGTGACCAACAGATGCATATCTGTATTCCCAGTCATATGAAATTGACTGATTTCCTTATATGAACTGTAACGCAGTAAACTCTTTGAAATTGTTCAGTGTTTTTCTGTCAAGTCTACACATACAATTTGATGGATGGATAAATCCAACGTATGCACCACACAGAACACACTGCAAATGCCTCTGCAACACAATGCTGCAAGGCAAACGCAGAGTTCAATTGGAAATGAATGTACTTCTGGTGTACCAAAATGAAATGACGCTGTCGGTCTGATCAAGGCGTAAGGCTTTGGTTTTAGCTGTTGACAGGGTCACCAGGATCATATTCAGTAGGGAAACAAAAGTTATTCAGTTTTACTTCAGGCCTGTCTATTGAATGTGACCCAGGTGTGCGTGGGGGCTAGGTGAGGCTCACCGATTGGTTGGCCAGCTGAGGTAAGGTCTGAATGCGCTGGGCGTTCCATTTGAAGGGCATGTTGGGGTTGTACACGGCCTCCACTAGGACCCTGTCACCCACCTGGGGGGTCTTCCCCTTCACCGCACTGTGGAGACATCACCCATTATTTACCCACTTGAAATTGCTTTAGAAACTGCAATATATGGAGACTTCACACTTGAAATTCAATAAAAAAATACATTACTGCTTTAGAATATAAGGTACACAAATTAGGGATGCGATCAACAAAATACAGAAAACCCATGGAAAAAAGGCAACTGGTCCGATGTCTTGTGTGGCCCAATCCGAAATGGACTCCTATACCCTATGCACGATCTGAGAGGACTTGGGCCAAAGGCAGAGACTGGACACTCACCTGAGCTGGAAGAAGACGTCCTCATCCACGAAGCCGAAGGTGTCATGCAGCTTGTTGACAACGCCGGTGAAGACTCGCTGTTTCTGGGGCTGGCTTTGCTGCTGGCTCTGCTGCTGGTGGCTGGAGCGAGGCGTGGGGTAGGACACGGTGATCTGGGCTGTCTGCTGGGGGTTGGACAGAGAGAGGCTGGTGGGGAGAGCCACGGGGGGCTAGGGAAGAGGAAAGTTATAGGTCAGTGTCCATGGGGCAACTTCATGCTACTCCTTCCTTCTGTATAAGTCCTAAATGTATGAATTGTATCAAGTCCCACTAAATTCTAAATATGTGTATCTAACAATGGAACTGTTTGAAGTGTCTATATGGAGTCTATCATCTTATTTGGAATTTAATTTAATCAAATGTCCCTTAGCGGTTCTCCTCATTTACCAAAGGTGTTGATTTTTACTCTCATTGTGGCCATATGCGTCCTGTTATTGTATTTGGCTATGAAGAAGGTAAAAAAATGAACTTGGTTTAAAAACAGAAAGGTTATAAGGTGGGGATGCCTACCGGGAATTTGTTTTCACCACTCCAGTTCTTTCAACATCCGTGCAGATAGCAGAAAAGGAGACATGGTCACGTTAGACTATTATGATGCATTCAAAATTCTAAAAATGTGACTAAATAATTCTACTCAAGACAAGCTGACTAAAGTGGCATTACTTTTGTTGAAAAGTGCATTAAATGTACAAGAGAGACAAGTTTGTTCCTAATTAGCCTACCTGTGAAAGCAGCGCTTGCTGGGGCTGGGGGAGCTGTGGAGAGAGCGATAGATAGAGGTAGAAAGAGAGAAGTAGAACAGTTACTACTGTGTGTCTGTAGAATAGAGTACATTCCATACCCCAGCACCAAGCATAAAGTGCCTTGTGATTTTACTGTGCTGCGGCTGTGAACTGTTGCTGCTTACCCCGTATAAGTCTGTATGCTGTTGATGTTGCTAAAGAGACAGGGTACACAAACACGCAGAAATAGCAATAAGTCTTTCATTGAGGCAACTACACATTTGTTGATTGATAGATATGAGTATGGCCTTTCTCAAATCAAGGCGATTCAGAGTTGTCTGTGTGAGTTGCACATCAATAATTTACCCCGTATGAGTCTGTATGTTGTTGATGTTGCTGAAGAGATGGGATACACACACGCAGAAATTGCAATAAGTATTTCATTGAGTAAATAATACATTTGTTGATTGATACATATGAGTATGGCCTTTCTCAAATCAAGGCGATTCAGAGTTGTCTGTGTGAGTTGCACATCAATAATTTACCCCGTATGAGTCTGTATGTTGTTGATGTTGCTGAAGAAACGGGGTACACACACAAATGCAGAAATTGCAATCAGTCTTTCATTGACTAAACAATACATTTGTTGATTGATGCATATCAAGTGACCAGCATTAGTGAGGTCTTTTTCAAGCTAGGTTGTACATCAATAATTTGCACCTCAAAAAAACATTTTTTTACTAGAGAATGCAGCACAGGAGGCTACTGAGGCGAGAACAGGTCATAATAATGGCTGGAACGGCGCAAATGGAATGGCATCAAACACCTGGAAACCATGTGTTTGATGTATTTGATACCATTCCACTATTCCGCTCCAGTCATTACCATAAGCCCGTTCTCCCCAATTAAGGTACCACCAACAACCTGTGGAACTAAGTATAAGACAAATACTATATAGGTTAAAGAGAACAAAAGGGAAAACTATGCTGCAGCATCTAGCCTATAACAAATCTGATTTGACAAACAGTGAGGCCATTTTCTTTTATCTAAGTCAAACCCATTTGTAAATGAAAGCCTGTGACTATGTGAGTGAGTGATCTAACTGACGTGATATGAAATGGCTGCTCTGGGTTAGAACACTCAGTGTTCTTAATGTGGGTTAAAGTTCTGGAACTCGGCCCAGTCTGACAGTTTTGCTGACGAGCTCTAATTCGTTTACAAGCCAAGCAGCAAAAACATGTATCAAACCCCCAAGCAACAGAGTACTACTCCAGATAAGACCCTGTGGCATTCTCAAAGCTTAACTGAACCAAAGTCCACCACAGAATGTCATATTACTGACTCCATTTAAGGGAAACAGAATATTTTGTATAACTAAAAAGGCAAGATATGTGCTCATTAGGAGAGATTGAAGAAATTAGGAATTCCAGATTGATCTTCATATGAACTATATGACAAACTAAACATCTTCTCCAATCATAGCCATCAGGGGCAAAACTCAAAACACATAAGATCAATAGCTTCTAAGTGAAACTTCATCCTACTCAACCTAGAACAGGGTATTTCACTTGGTGTAATGGCCATGTGTCTCACCTGATGGGGTACATTGTAGAGCTGCTGAGGAGGAGGCTGCTGAGGAGGCTGTTGTTGCTGCTGCTGCTGTTGCTGCTGCTGTTGCTGCTGTTGTTGCTGCTGTTGTTGTTGCTGCTGATACTGCTGCAAGGCCGAGTTGATTTGAGACTAAAGCAATTAGAGAGACAGGACAGAGAAACATTTTAAATGACTTGATGTTGCGGTTTATATGAGTAACATCACTTTGAAGGGAAGACCATTTACTAAACAGTTAAAGTGACTTCATACTCAACTACAGCCATGAGAAGAAAAAAGGGGTATTTTTCTCAGACGTTCACTCAGAATCTAAACAATATGTTGTTCACACTGGTCTGATGGAGGAGGGGGGTTATCAGTTGCATCAGTTCATCACTCACTCACAAATCAGAACAGGTTTTCCAACAACACAGCTCCTTCAAGTCTAGTGAGGTTTGGACGCTTACCAATCTCGGTACCACGATGGTTTGTCTGACCCAAATAATGCTCATCATTGGGAATGTTTTTTCAGTAAACAAAATCCAGAAAGTTCAAGTGAAATTAGCCATGATCAACCAATGGGGTATCGCCCTACCATTTTGGGGACTTTTGGGTTGTGTTCATTTGGCACGAAACCAAAGTTACTACCTGAGCTTATCCAATAACAACAAATATTATCATATTCTGTTAAAGAACATTTAGCTGCATTGTGCCTAACGGAACACTGCCCAGCTGACCCTAGTGTAACTCACCTGTTGCAGTGCTGCAGCGGCGGCGGCTGCAGCTTGCTGCTGCAGGGCTGCAGTCTGTTGGGATAGCTGGTAGTTGGAGGCGGACGACTGGGAGTTGAGGGAGGCTGCAGACAGGGCCGATTGCTGGGAGTACATAGAGGGAGACGCACCCAGGAGAGATGGCTGCTGCACACCTAGAGCTGCAGGGGAGAGATGGGTTTGGGAATAGAAGAATGTAGAAAGAGGATGTATGGCAAGTGAGGAATGGAGTGATAGACCGGCAGAACGAGAAACATTTAAGATAAAAGACGGGAGAGAGAGAAATAAAGTATAGAACTTTGAACCTTGTTGAATATCCAGTGGACCATTCTGAACCCCCTTCATCACAAACTTTGTCACTGAGATGCACAGTTTCCTTCTAACACTGTACCCTCAATCCAGGGTTACTGTTAGCCGGTAATATCAAGCTTTTGGCCTTAAAAAAAAAAAAAAAGGCGATAAATAAAATTGGCACCTGCCAATTTGCGAAATAATGCTTTTTAGCCTATTAATTGATGGAAATACCGGTCAATGTAAATACATTTGATTGGTCATGCTTATCGGTCCATAGGTTAATTTGCATAATTTAGTGGAATTAAATTGGCACGTGTGTACAGTATATTCGTTATGCATCTTATTTATCACACGCGCAGGCCTACAGCATACAGATACAGAGCCTTTGAGCAGAAAATCGGTCAAATGTGAGAGCTGCTGCTACAGCATCTCAAACAGCATACATAGGCAACGGAAGTCAGGCTTCATCAGCGCATCACACACCACTTTGCAATAAGCTGGAGGCAGTATGCATTTTGAAAACATTTTAATTGTTTGAAACCTGAACATTTTAATACATATTATGAGGCATGTCTTACCTTGCTTAAAAATGTGTAGCCTAGACAACTTTCTTTCATTGTCCAGTGGCCAAATGATTTTCTCTGTCACATGAAACCGCTTGCATGAGCGGTGTCCTTTTGACAATGGTGTTTTCCTGCTAATTGCATTATGGAATGAACATTAGTGCATAGCCTACTGCCTTGTGTGCATTGCTGTGCTTATAATGTTAAGAAATAATAGTTTACAAACATTTTAAGATAAACGTTCTGTTGCATCAGACTCATTGCTTTCTAACTGGTTTTTTTTTGTAGTCTAGGCCTACTGGTTGTATGAATTTGGGATCCATCGTACCACAACCGTCCCAGAGTCTGTTTGAAATAGGCTATTTCTTTCTCGACCAGCTGACCAATAAAATGGGTCAACTTTTCTACTATGGGGGATAGTAGATTGACATAGGCGATAGGTCCCCTGTAGCTCAGTTGGTAGAGCATGGCGCTTGCAACGCCAGGGTTGTGGGTTCATTTCCCACGGGGGGCCAGTATGAAAATGTATGCACTCACTAACTGTAAGTGGCTCTGGATAAGAGCGTCTGCTAAATGACTCAAATGTAAATAGGCCAGTGATTTTGCTGCTCGTTAACATGTCTTGTTGGCTGAGGAAAAGCAAATGTGGACAGTTATTCTAACATCTTCAAAGTGCACATCAGAATTTCGTAAGAAGTACCACACATTGTTGCATCCCCGACTTGCATGTTCTGTTAATCCTTAAGTCTTTAAGAGTCTAAACTGGGGGGTGGGTTCGGTTTACTAAGCTAACATATGTAATTGTTAAGATGGTCATACCAAGAATCATTTAGCTATTTGACTTAGAATTTTTGGATCCCTTAAGGTATAAACAAATAAAAAATATTTGATGAAACATAGAATTTGGCCTTACTGCTATTAGCCCATAGAAACGCATTGAATAACAGCTTCATACACGGATAAACAGATAGTCAAAAATATATATAAAAAGGAAGTTATAAGATCAGGAATATTGTAAAAGAAATTGACATTATTTAATCCCCTATTCTAGGCACTAACCTATCTCCATATATACTGTACTTCCATTCATTTTTTAAACTGGTACTGGGACTAGTCTTGTGAGGCTTGTGGGCGTCCTAGAGCAAAACAACCGACATGTTCGTGAGAGACTCACCTTTCCTTAGAGGGGGCATATTAGTGTGTAGCCCAAACTGTTCAGACACTACAGAAAGAAGTTGGCAGATCGGCTGTACCGACCTCAGACGAGTCTTGTGACGCTTGTGGGGGTCTTAGAGCAAAATGGAGAACACCATCGTGTTCGTGAGAGTCATCTTTAGTTTGTAGGCCAAACCGTTCGGACGTTACAGACGTTTTTGTGATATCTCATGATCTGACAAATACCGCTCTAGCTCTGCCACCTTTCACCGCAGATGCGGAAGGGCAACATCGGCAGACCCTGTGGATTGAGACGCAGCCCATGCAAAAAAAAACAGATATTTCTAGCTTAAACTGATGGACTTTGATGGGAAATGTTTTATTATGATAATATATTTTCGAAGGGGCGCGGACATCGACTCTAGGGGGTTATCTAGGGGGTTAATATTAATTACCATAATCTAAATGTGATTTATGTCATTCTGAGCACCATGGGTGGACACCCTAATCAGGTTACGCACCCAATGCATACGGGTCCGGTGAATTTCACAAATGTCCGATAAATTAAAATGCTGCCGGTCACATGTCCGGCGTCACATTTTCTTAGTGGAAACCCTGCCTCTACCACACATTAATTTTATCCCACAGATGAGCACAGAGTATAGAAGGAAAGGCAGTCATCCATTGAAGTATCATACTCACAGTGTAGGCTGTTGAGGTCCAGGGACTGTCCTGAGTGGCTGGGCTGGGACACCCCTGTGGCAGTGAACTGAGCCGCCCACGGAGGGTTCTTCTGTCCCCCGAATTGGGCCATGAGTCACGGCTCGAGCTTAAGATTATTGACGGAACCGATTTAGGTTTATATCCTGTCAAAACAACAACCGGAAATGGGCCTGTAAATATAAGGTTTCTTCATTTGACATTTACCTTTGCTTTGCATTGAACACTAAAACACTGGCAGCTAGCAACAAAAACAAACAATACAGGAGGAGAAGATTGTTACAGATTTACTTACAGCTAATACGATACCTAGCTAGCTAAATCATATCAGCTAACATTAGCTTGGCTAAAATATCGTTAAGTTACCTCCTTGGCTAAAACGACAACAACGTTAGGCCTCCTGACAGCTGCCTCTACTAGGCGGGATAGTGAGACTAGCAACAACAGATAACAGCAGAATGAATGGGCAGGTTAGCAAAACGTTAGCTGCTGGAAAATGTTGCTTTGTTGGCCAGCTAGCTATCCCTTGATGATGACTCTCAGTTTCATTACATTACATTACACATAAAAGTCATTGGACGAAGGCGTCTTCTGTACGGGGGACTTTTTGTTAATAATTAGAAAGCCTTAGAATTCATGAATTTATATGTCCCCTGTAGCTCAGTTGGTAGAGCATGGCGCTTGCAACGCCAGGGTTGTGGGTTCGTTTCCCAGGGGGGGCCAGTATGAAAATGTATGCACTCACTAACTGTAAGTTGCTCTGGATAAGAGCGTCTGCTAAATGACTAAAAGGTAAAATGTAATGAATTAGGCATACTATTTATAGCTAGCCTCTTCAACTCTGACGCCCTCTGGTGGCATTTTCTAAACTACGCATAATATTGTATACTACTCTCATAAAGTACATTTTGGTTTCAGAACTATAAGTCTGACAAACACAAGCTTAGTACTGTTAGAAAAGTAAGAACTGTGGGAAACAATGTGATTACTACAGAGCCTGGGATCCAACAGATACAACTGATTCCCAGTTCATCCACTAGACAGCAGTAGATCACATGATGTCTCCTGGCCACTTGAAACCAGTTGCGTCTGGTTTGGTAGTGAGTCACTGTGCCAAACTGGCTCAATGGATTTTTTTAATGACCCTACCAATCAGGCCTTTCAACATATCGAGGTGAGGCAACTTATTTTCCCATTGTAAACGACTGAGATAAATCAACAGTGCATGTGGAGGATGCATACAAGATACTGTGGATGGAGAAGGAAATGCATTGCTTTACAATGACAATCAGTGTGTACCCTTTTCCTACTAAATGTTTGCACTATTGGTGACTTGACCTACATTGCACACTATGAATATGCCCATAGCGCATGACTTATGGCCTTTATGGGGGGGCGGATTCTTATGACATTGCCAGCAGTAAGATTTGCGTAAAACGTTCCAAAAGACAGGGGCTGTAGCTGTCAAATGATATGTCACTTTCTATTTTGTACAGGGCCCATAACAACCGAGAGTTTAACAGCTAGCTAATACACATGCAGATATAATCTACCTGGTTAGCCTTTAACTATAAATAGCCATAGGCTAACTAACAACATGTGGCTGGGTTAGCTTGCTAACGGAGATAAATAGCTTGCTAACTAGATAGCTATAATGATGACTCGTGGGTTTTGTTATCAAAGCAACGATGACTAATGTCGCTAGCTAGTGGTGTAGTTAACGTTAGCTATAACGAGGCCTACGCAAGGCAACACACGACGCAGCCCTATAAAGGACTGATGAACAGCAAGGCTGATGGACATTCCAATTTTGCGACAATAATTGCATTCTGCAGTACGGAAAGCATCCAAAATGTAAAATGTTTATTCCATTAACAGATAGAGAAAAATATTGTCCTCACGCCTTTTACCTCTGTCGTCTGTTCATTCACCGGCGGAGATGGATCCAAAACTGTCACCGCGCATGCGTAGATCAAGGGGCGCGCACGCGTGCTACATACTTTTCTTTTTGACCACAAAATAACATGGTGGGTCAGGCAATCTGTGTACAGAGCCTTCAGAAAGGATTCATATCCCTTGACTTATTCCTCATTTTGCTGTGTTACAGCCTAAATTTAAAATTGATTCAATATTTTTTTTATACCATCTACACAAATACCCCATAATGACAAAGTGAAAACATTTTTAGAAATGTTAGCAAATTTATTGAAAATGAAATATCTCATTTACATAAGTATTCACACCCCTGAGTCAATACATCATAGTCACCTTTGCCAGCGATTACAGTCTTTCTGGGTAAGTTTCTAAGAGCTTTGCACATCTGGATTGTACAATATTTGCACATTATTATTTTTAAAATTCTTCATGCTCTGTCAAGTTGGTGGTTGATCATTGTTAGACAGCCATTTTCAAGTCTTGCCATAGATTTTCAAGCCGATTTAAGGCCAGACGGTAACTAGGAACGTTCAATGTTGTCTTGGTAAGCAAATCCAGTGTATATTTGGCCTTGAGTTTAAGTTTATTTTTTTCCTTTGTGCACACAATTTGAGAGAAATAAGCCTTTTGTACGTAGGGGAAATTTCTGGGATCTTTTATTTCAGCTCATGAAATATGGGACCAACACTTTACATGTTGCGTTTATATATTTTTTTGTGAGGCATAAGAAAACCTCCCTTGTCTTTGTGGTTAAATCTGTGTTTGAAATTCACTGCTTGACTGAGGGACCTTACAGATCATTGTAGAGATGAGGTAGTCATTCTAAAGTAATGTTAAACACTATTATTGCATACAGTGAGTCCATGCAACATATGTGACTTGTTAAGCACATTTTTACTCCTGAACTTATTTAGGCTTGCTATAACAAAGTGGTTGAATACTTACTTACTGACTCTAGAAATTTCAGCTTTTCCTTTTTAATGAATTTGTAACATTTTCTAAAAACATAATTCCACTTTGACATTATGGGGTACTGTGTGTAGGCCAGTGTGTGACGCGTACTGAGTATACGAAGACGCAGGACGCAGACATTAACAAGGTCAAGGTTTACTTAACAATGAGCAAGAGAAATAACAAAGATAGAGTAAACGACACGAAGCTTAACAATCACACACAACATCATACAGAACAGTACAGGGCTAAATAGGGGTGGTGATGAGGTGCAGGTGCGCTGGAGGTGATTAGGGTGCGTTGGGTTTCCATTCCGGTGTTGCGCTCAGACCGGTGGCTCAGTAGACCGGTGAATCAGAGCGCCGGAGGGGAGCAACGGGAGGAGACGTGACAGTACCCTCCAGCCGCTGGACGTCGCCGGCCAGGAGGACGACCCCGAGGACGAGGAGCGGTCTGGTCAAGGCGGCGACGGTGGAAGTCCCGAATTAGGTTGGGGTCCAGAACGTCCCCAGCCGGAACCCAGCTCCTCTCCTCAGGACCATACCCCTCCCAGTCCACCAGGTAATGGAGCCATCCCCCACGGAACCTGGAGTCCAGCAGGTCCCTCACCGCATACGCCGGACTCCCGTCAATTTCCAGGAGCGGAGGAGCCATACCCCAAGGGACGGCATCTGCCAGAGGACCAGGAACCACCGGCCTGAGGAGAGACACATGAAAAGTGGGTGAGACACGGTAGTGAGGAGGAAGGAGCAGCCGGTATGATACCTCATTTATCCGCTGGAGGACCTTAAACGGCCCCACAAACCGGGGGCTCAGTTTCTTGCAGGGCAGGCGGAGAGGGAGGTTTTTTGTGGACAGCCAGATACGATCCCCAGGCTGGAATACAGGGGCTTCACTGCGGTGGCGGTCGGCTTGGTCCTTCTGCCGACGAATGGCCCTCTGGAGATGGACATGGGCGGCGTCCCAGACCTGTCCGGCCCTGTGGAACCACTCGTCGACAGCGGGCGCATCGGTCTGGCTGGGTGTCCAAGGGGCCAGGGCCGGCTGGTACCCCAGGACGCACTGTAAGGGAGTGAGCCCAGTGGAGGAGTGAACGAGGGAGTTCTGGGCATATTCTGCCCAGGGAAGAAACCTCGCCCACTCCCGGTCCTGACAGTGGCAACAAAGAAACCTCCCCAGCTCCTGGTTCATGCGCTCAACCTGCCCATTCGGCTGAGGCCTATACCCGGAAGTGAGGCTGGCCGTGGCCCCGATCTTCTCCAGGAAAGCCTTCCACACTCGGGAGGTGAATTTGGGGCCACGGTCCGAGACAATGTCCTCCGGAAGTCCATAATGCCGGAAGACCCGTGGGAACAGGATCTAAGCGACCTGGAGAGCAGACGGAAGACCAGTTAGTGGCAAAAAACGGCATGATTTGGAGAACCGATCTACGACCACCATGACTGTGGTGAAGCCGTCAGAACGTGGAAGGTAGGTGACAAAGTCTATGGACAGGTGTGACCAATGTCGCTGAGGCACAGGGAGAGGAACTAGTTTGCCTGCCAGGGCGTTCCGAGGTGTCTTCATTTGGGCACATACAGAACAGGAGTTGACGTAGCGGTAGACATCAGAAGCCAAGGTGGGCCACCAGTATTTTTGGGCTAGAGAATGCAGGGTGCATGTAATATCAGAGTGCCCTGCCGTAAGGGTGGTGTGCGCCCAGATCAGCAGGCGGTCACGGACACTGGTGGGTACATACACGTGCCCCAGCGGGGCGTTGGCAGGAGCTGGGTCCTCCTGAGCCGCCAGGTGGATGTCTTCGTCCACATCCCAAACGACAGGAGCAACGATGAGAGACGAGGGCAGGATAGGACCCCCCAGATCCTTCCTTTCTCCGGTATGGTGCATCCTGGAGAGTGCGTCGGCCTTCACATTCTGGGATCCTGGGCGGTAGGACAGAATGAATTGGAAGCGAGTGAGAAATTGGGCCCACCTGGCTTGATGAGAGTTCATCCGTTTCGCTGCCCGTATGTGCTCCACATTCCGGTGGTCAGTAAGAATCCGGAATGGATAGACTGCGCCCTCCAGCCAGTGTCTCCATTCCTCCAGAGCGAGGACCACCGCCAACAGCTCCCTGTCTCCAACTCCATTCCTCCAGAGCGAGGACCACCGCCAACAGCTCCCTGTCTCCAACTCCATAGTTCCTCTCTGCGGGGGTAAGCTTTTTAGAGAAAAAGCCACAGGGATACATTTACTCTGGCTTACCATGTCGCTGGGAGAGGACCGCACCCACGCTCTCCTCCGATGCGTCCACCTCCAGGATGAAAGGACGAGATGGATCTGGGTGTTTTAGGATGGGCGCTGTGGTGAACCTCTCCTTCAGCCTCTTGAAGGCAGCGTCAGCCTCAGGGTTCCAGGCCAGCTTCTGAGGCCCACCCTTAAGGAGAGAGGTGAGCGGGGCGGCTATGGAGCTGAAGGACCTGATGAAATTAGCGAAGCCCAGGATACTCTGTAGGCCCTTGATGGTGGTGGGAACTGGCCATGACCTGACGGCGTCCGTCTTCACTCCTTCCATGAACACCCCCTGAGGACTGATCCGGTATCCCAGGAAGGAGATGGCCTGTTGGTGGAATTCGCATTTCTCCCCCTTCACCAACAGGCTGTGTTCCCGGAGGCGGAGTAGGACAGGTCGGACGTTACTGACGTGCTCCTCGAACGTAGCCGAGTAGATCAGGATATCGTCGATGTACAGTCGTGGTCAAAAGTTTTGAGAATGACACAAATACTAATTTTCACAAAGTCTGCTGCCTCCAGTTTTGATGATGGCAATTTGCATATACTCCAGAATGTCATGAAGAGTGATCAGATGAATTGCAATTAATTGCAAAGTCCCACTTTGCCATGAAAATGAACTTAATCCCCCCAAAACATCTCCACTGCATTTCAGCCCTGCCACAAAAGGACCAGCTGCCATCATGTCAGTGATTCTCTCATTAACACAGGTGAGAGTGTTGATGAGGACAAGGCTGGAGATCACTCTGTCATGCTGATTGAGTTAGAATAACAAACTGGAAGCTTTAAAAGGAGGGTGGTGCTTGAATTTATTGTTCTTCCTCTGTTAACCATGGTTACCTGCAAGGAAACACGTGCCGTCATCATTGCTTTGCACAAAAAGGCCTTCATAGGCAAGAATATTGCTGCTAGTAAGATCGCACCTAAATCAACCATTTATCGGATCATCAAGAACTTCAAGGACAGTTTCAATTGTTGGGAAGAAGGCGTCAGGGCGCCCAAGAAAGTCCAGCAATTGCCAGGACCGTCTCCTAAAGTTGATTCAGCTGCGGGATCGGGGCCCCACCAGTGCAGAGCTTGCTCAGGAATGGCAGCAGGCAGGTGTGAGTGCATCTGCACGCACAGTGAGGCGAAGACTTTTGGAGGATGGCCTGGTGTCAAGAAGGGCAGCAAAGAAGCCACTTCTCTCCAGGAAAAACATCAGGGACAGACTGATATTCTGCAAAAGGTACAGCGATTGGACTGCTGAGGACTGGGGTAAAGTAATTTTCTCTGATGAATCCCCTTTCCGATTGTTTGGGGCATCCGGAAAACACCTTGTCCGGAGAAGACAAGGTGAGTGCCACCATCAGTCCTGTGTCATGCCAACAGTAAAGCATCCTGATACCATTCATGTGTGGGGTTGCTTCTCAGCCAAGGGAGTGGGCTCACTCACATTTTTGCCTAAGAACACAGCCATGAATAAAGAATGGTACCAACACATCCTCCGAGAGCAACTTCTCCCAACCATCCAAGAACAGTTTGGTGACGACCAATGCCTTTTCCAGCATGGTGGAGCACCTTGCCATAAGGCAAAAGTGATAACTAAGTGGCTCGGGGAACAAAACATCGACATTTTGGGTCCATGGCCAGGAAACTCCCCAAACCTTAATCCCATTGAGAACTTGTGGTCGATCCTCAAGAGGCGGGTGGACAAACAAAAACCCACAAATTCTAACAAACTCCAAGCATTGATTATGCAAGAATGGGCTGCCATCAGTCAGGATGTGGCCCAGAAGTTAATTGACAGCATGCCAGGGCGGATTGCAGAGGTCTTGAAAAAGAAGGGTCAACACTGTAAATATTGACTTTGCATAAACTTAATGTAATTGTCAATAAAAGCCTTTGACACTTATGGAATGCTTGTAATTATACTTCAGTATACCATAGTAACATCTGACAAAAATATCTCATAACACTGAAGCAGCGAACTTTGTGAAGACCAATACTTGTGTCATTCTCAAAACTTTTGACCACGACTGTACACCACCACCTGTCTACTCAGCATGTCCCGGAACACGTCATTGACGAAGGACTGGAACACAGAAGGTGCGTTTGCGAGGCCGTAGGGAATGACGCAGTATTCATAGTGGCCTGAGGTAGTGCTGAATGCGGTCTTCCACTCGTCTCCTTCCTGGATTCGGATCAGGTTGTAGGCACTCCTCAGGTCCATCTTGGTAAAGTACCGGGCTGCTCGATGGCACCAGAGGTAGGGGGTACCGGTACTTGGTGGTGACTGCGTTCAGCCCCCTGTAGTCAATGCATGGTCTCAGTCCTCCGTCTTTTTTGGCCACGAAGAAGAAGCTGGCGAAGGCAGGAGAGGTAGAGTGTCTGATGAACCTGTTTCAGGGTCTCCGCCACATACTTCTCCATGGCCTCAGTCTCCGCCATGGAAAGGGGGTAAATGCGACTCTTCGGGGGGTGTTGTCCCTCCAGCAGGTCAATGGCGCAGTCCCAGGGCCTGTGAGGAGGGAGACACGTAGCCTTTAATGAAGAGAAGACATAGGAGAGATCTGCGTACTCACGTGGAATGTTGGGCTGGAGGGCGGACACCAGACTCTCCACTGACGTGGAACAACAAACCACCGGCAGGCAGGTCTTCCGGCATGAGGTGGACCAGGCTGTGATCCTCTTGGTGCTCCAATTGATGGTGGGGTTGTGTAGTCTGAGCCAGGGCAATCCCAAGACGATCCGGTGAAGGGGTGACATGACGATGTGGAATGACAGCTCCTCGTGGTGCTCCGGTAGTGTGGGAATGGTGATGTTGATGGGGAGAGTGACGTGCGTAATGGTGCCTGATCCAAGGGGTTTATTGTCCAGTGAGGTGACGTGTAGCGGAGATGGCAGTGGCACGGTGGGCAACCCCCATTCAGAGACCAGCTCCCTATCTATAAGGTTCCCCACTGATCCAGAATCTATCATTGCGGTAGAAATGGAAGAGAAGGAATAACCAGTCATCGTTATGGAAACTAAAAACAATGGTTTTGTGATAGGAGCTGACGTAACACTCACGGAGCGGCGACGGGAGTCATACCGCCTAGATAGGGAGCCACCAGGAGATCTGTGGTCCGTGGTGGTGTAGGGGGTGCTGCCCACCTCCATGGGTGAGGACTCGGAAGCAGGGCGGCTTCCATAGCTCAGATGGGGTGAACGTCGAGGCTCCGGGAGGTGTTGGTGAACGCCGTCTCTCTCTCAACATGTCGTCAAGACGGATGGACGTGGTGATGAGGGTATCAAGGTCCATCTCGTCATCCCGACATGCAAGTTCCGTCTTGATGTCCTCCCGTAAGCCTCTCCTGTAGGCCGTGCGCAGAGCACGCTCATTCCAGCTGGAAGATGCCGCCATCGTGCGAAAGCTCAGAGCATACTCGGACGCGGGCCCCTCTCTCTGTTGTAGATGGAGGAGACGCTCACCCCTATCCTTTCCCTCCGTGGGATGATCAAACGTCGCCCTGAACCTAACGAGGAAGGTGGGGTAGGGAAGCGCCACTGCCTCCTCTCCTTCCCAGACTGCCGTGGCCCAATCCAGTGCCTTTTATTTAAGAAGCGAAATCACCAGCGCTATCCTGGCTTGGTCAGATGGATATGCCCCAGGCTGACGCGCCAGATAAAGGGAAACCTGTAGCAGGAAGCCGCTAAATTTAGTAGTTTTACCATCATAGCGCTCCGGTAGGGCGAGGGTTCCCGCAGGAGTGGGTGATAGCACGGAAACAGGTGGATTGGGGGCACTCGCCGCTCCCTGAGGTGGAACTGGAGCGCTGGGCAAATTATGCAGAGTTTGGAGCACTTCCTGCATGGCGGCGTTCAACTGGGCAAGCTGCTGCTGGTGCTGGTCGAGGCATTGGGAAACTCCTGTTGCATCCATTTTTGTTTGGTGTGTGATTCTGTGACGCGTACTGAGTATACGAAGAGGCAGGACGCAGACACAGGAATTAACAAGGTCAAGGTTTACTTAACAATGAGCAAGAGAAATAACAAAGATAGAGTAAACGACACAAAGCTTAACAATCACACACAACATCATACAGAACAGTCCAGGGCTAAATAGGGGTGGTGATGAGATGATGAGGTGCAGGTGTGCTGGAGGTGATTAGGGTGCATTGGGTTTCCATTCCGGTGTTGCCGAGGTGGTGCGCTCAGACCGGTGGCTCAGTAGACCGGCGAATCAGAGCACCGGAGGGGAGCAACGGGAGGAGATGTGACACAGTGACACACAATCTATATTTAATCAATTTTAAATTCAGGCTGTAACACAACAAAATGTGGAAAAAGTAAAGGGGTGTGAATACTTTCTAAAGGCGCTGTAACTTCTGGAATGGGGTCAGGTCTATGTACAGGTGTAGTGTCATTTTGTTTATTTTACGGTCATGAGTCATGACTCATGATACATGTAAGGAGTTATTACCGGTAACAAGGCTCATCCTCGACCAGTGGCTAAATAGTCTACAGACGAACAATAAATGCAACCCACACTGGGGGAAAAGCTTGAAGTATCACTGCTGCTCTGTTGCAACTTGGAGAAAATGTTAAATACTGTGTGAGAAATAAATTATAATTATATGGAAAATATTACACTGAGTGTACAGAACATTAGGAACACCTGCTCTTTCCATGACATAGACTGACCAGGTGAAAGCTATGATCCCTTATTGATGTCACCACCACTTCAACCAGTGTAGATGAAGGGGGGATGACCGGTTAAAGAAGGATTTTTAAGCCTTGAGACAATTAAGACATGGATTGTGTATGTCATTCAGAGGGTGAATGGGCAAAACAAAATATTTAAGTGCCTTTGAATGGGGTATGGTAGTAGGTGCCAGGCGCACCGGTTTGAGTGTGTCAAGAATTGCAACGCTGCTGGGTTTTTCACGCTCAACAGTTTCCCGTGTGTATCAAGAATGGTCCACCACCCAAAGGACATACAGCCAACAGCAGGCCAGTGGTTGAAAACAGGTAATTGATGAAAAAGGACAAAGAAGGCTGACACGAATTGTGCAGAGCAACAGATGGGCTACAGTTAGTAAACTGACAGTCCAGTACACCATCGTGCCCAAAGACTCATAAAATAATCAACAACTTGTCGTACCTTGACACGAATCGGGAATGGCAGCCAACGACCTTAGTGTTCCACTTCTTTCAGCAAAAAACAAAAAACTGTGGTTGCAGTGGGCTAAGGAACGAAAACACTGGACACTGGAGAATTGGAAAAACATTGCCTGATGAATCCCAGTTCCTGCTGTTTCACACTGATGGGAGGATTAGGGCATGGAGAAAACCACAAGTACATGCATCCATCATTCCGCATGTCAACATTGCAGGCTGGTGGTGGTGTGGGGTGTTTTCATGGCACACATTGGGCCCCTTGATAAAAGTGGAGCAATGTTTGAATGCCACAGGATATCTGAACATCATTGCCAATCATGGCAGCAGTGTATCCATCTGCAAATTAATTTTTTCAGCAGGATATTGCCCCATGCCACAGGGCTAGGAATGTCCAGGAATGGTTCCACGAACATTACAGTGAATTCAGCTTACTGCAGTAGCCTGCCCAGTCACCAGATCTCAATCCACTTGAACATCTGTGGGATGAGATGGAGCGAGCTATTCGGAGTAGAGATCCACTACCAGCCAACTTGACACAACTGTGGGAAGCATTGGAGTCAACATGGGCCAGCATCCCTGTGTAATGCTTTCGTAGCTCAACTGGTAGAGCACGGCGCTTGTAACGCCAAGGTAGTGGGTTCGATCCCCGGGACCACCCATACACAAAAATGTATGCACGCATGACTGTAAGTCGCTTTGGATAAAAGCGTCTGCTAAATGGCATATTATTATATTATTATTATTATTATTATTATTATTATATTAGAGTCCATGCCCCGACAAATTGAGGCTGTTCTGAGGGCAAAAGCGGGTGCAACTCAATATAAAGGAAGGTGTGCCTAATGTTTTGTACACTCAGTGTACTGTGTGTGTCTTCATATAAATCTGATTCTTTCCAACATCAACTCAATAAAGACAGCAAAGTAATATCAACAGTGTTTTCACATTTAGGACATTCCCACAAGTATTGGTTTCTGAAAACGAGAGCAATACAAGAATACAATGAGAGGATTCCACGAATGGGACAAAATAACCATTACATTTTCCTTTGTGAAACTAGTATGATTCTAACTTCAGTATCGGGAATAGGGAGCTGTTACAATTGCAATGCGTATACAAGCAAATGGGTGATGGTATCCATTCAAAGAGCATTAATCACTGCACAGCATTTATCACAGTATTCCTTGTCACATTAAGCTTTCTTTGGGAGTATATGTACTGCTGTCTATATGATGACTATAAATTAACCTTTGATTAACCCAGAACTAAAGTCCTGCATAATTGGTCAGATGCTCGATTAAGTTCTGGGTCCATACATGTTAAGAGAAAATATAGAACGAGGACCAGAACCGGAACGATGTGCTCCACCCTCTCTCTTTGCAAGTTACGGGCAAGTCTATGGGCCAAATGTCCCCTCCCCTTCCAAAATTTGAACGATGCTAACACCTGCGAAATCGGGATTTGTCTAAATAACCAGTGATGAAAAACCTGAGCACCGGAACTAATGCTGCTCGTTATCCCATTGTATCATGACAGAGCTACGGTACCATTTGTTTACGTAGTCTGTCCACGAGAGATTAAATATAAATGTGCCCATGCCAAAAATGTGATTACTGTGTGTAGATTTCTAAACAATGTATTCACAAAGAAACAAATACAGCTAAATAATTTAGTAGTTGTAATTGGGTAATATCTTGTAATCATACATTTTCATATAAACAATTGGTCATGCTTGGCCTAGGGACAGATATAAACCATATCCCTTAAAACTCAAACCATCACAGAAGGTCCTTTTCATCAGAAAATACTATTTTCAAAAACATGTAAAGTAAATCACTGTAAATCAACCTGCAGAGAAATATCAAAACTATAACAACATGAAAGCCATCTTCAGAGTTTTCAGCCTTTCCAATGGAAGTGACAGACAGTATCCACTACCGGTCAAAAGTTTTACATTGTAATATACACTACCGGTCAAAAGTTTAAGAACACCTACTCATTCAAGGGTTTTTACTATTTTCTACATTGTAGAATAATAGTGAAGACATCAAAACTATGAAATAACACATATGGAATCATGTAGTAACCAAAAAAGTGTTAAACAAATTAAAATATTTTTTATATTTGAGATTCTTCAAATAGCCACTTTGCCTTGATGACAGCTTTGCAAACTCTTGGCATTCTCTCAACCAGCTTCATGAGGTAGTCACCTGGAATGCATTTCAATTAACAGGTTTTCCTTCTTAAAAGTTAATTTGTGGAATTACAAATTGGACATTTTTGGTTCAAACCGCAGTGTCTTTGTGAGACGCGGTGTGGGTGAACGGATGATCTCCGCATGTGTATTTCCCACCATAAAGCATGGAGTAGGAGGTGTTATTGTGTGGGGGTGTTTGCTGGTGACACTCTCTGTGATTTATTTAGAATTCAAGGCACACTTAACCAGCATGGCTACCACAGCATTCTGCAGCGATACCCCATCCCATCTGGTTTGGGCTTAATGGGACTATTATTTGTTTTTCAACAGGACAATGACCCAACACACCTCCAGGCTGTGTAAGGGCTATTTTACCAAGAAGGAGCGTGATGGAGTGCTGCATCAGATGACCTGGCATCCACAATCCCCCGACCTCAACCAAATTGAGATGGTTTGGGATGAGTCGGACCGCAGAGTGAAGGAAAAGCAGCCAACAAGTCCTCAGCATATGTGGGAACTCCTTCAAGACTGTTGGAAAAGCATTCCAGGTTAAGCTGGTTGAGAGAATGCCAAGAGTGTGCAAAGCTGTCATCAAGGCAAAGGGTGGCTATTTGAAAAATCTCAAATCTCAAATATATTTTGATTTGTTTAACACTTTTTTGGTTACTACATGATTCCATATGTGTTATTTCATTGTTTTGATGTCATCACTATTATTCTACAATGTAGAAAATAGTAAAAATAAAGAAAAACCCTTGAATGAGTAGGTGTTCTAAAACTTTTGACCGGTAGTGTAAGCGCCAGTATGTGGTCTTGCTTCATTGTAACAGGTGCATATACAGTATTTGAGTAAATGAAAGACAACAGCGACAGTAGTTTTATATGTCTCCTAACTTGCGTTCCAACTCTGTGAAAACGTTTGCGTTGACATGATCCACTTCATCTTCCACCTACAGAAACAAAACAAAAATAACAGCTATAACTGTCACGAGAATTTCTCTCTCAAATGTTCTAACTGAACTTTTCAATATCTTTGTCTGAGTCCTGAAGGTTGTAAAGCTCCAGTTCAATGAATCAGACAGTCTCAGCATACAATTATCAGGTTTATTCAGAGAGCTCTCCCGCTAAAAAGAACAGTCTTTTTATATGCGTACACAAAAAGGACCTTGCTCCGCCCACCTTTAGGCGGCCTGTTTAACTTTAACAGTTTCTAGGCCCCCTTCCCTGTTAGTGGTTTTATTGTCTTATAACTCTAACACAGTTTACACAGTTATACAGTATCGGGGTGGAATATTTTAGTCATTACATTAAACATACAAATCCATCTATCAATAACTGACAGACATAACTAAGCTTAATGCTGTTCCCCTCTTCCCCGTCTGTCCCTCCCTCCTCACGTTCTCCATTTATCCTCATTCTGCCTCTCTATGGGTTTCTCCCTCCTCCTTCTCACTCTCTTCTTCCCCTCCTCCCTGTCCCTCCCTCCCTCCTTCTCTCTCTCTCTCCAT
The DNA here is from genome assembly GCF_964263955.1 of Coregonus lavaretus. NCBI lineage: Eukaryota > Metazoa > Chordata > Actinopteri > Salmoniformes > Salmonidae > Coregonus > Coregonus lavaretus. The sequence continues at coordinate 29,606,780 of NC_139988.1, forward strand.
TCTCCCTCTCCTTTCTGCCTCTCACCTGTTCCACATCATCCACCTCCGGGATGTAGAACTGCAGCATGTTCTGGATGCCATTCTTCAGGGTGTCAGTGGAGCTGGGGCAGCCGGTGCACGAGCCAACCAGCTTCAGCTTTACCGTGCCGTTCTCAAAGCCCTTAAATATTATATCACCGCCATCCTCCATCACTGTGGGCCTGTGGGAGATGGGAGGGTTTATTAGGTTAGTGTATTTGTCATTGAACAACATAACAGGTATTATTACAATTGTTATTAAAAACTAGGAGGGAGAGAAGAATGGAGGGGAGGAAGAAGAGGAGAGGTTTAAGAGGGGGAAGGGGATGGGAGAATTTGTACTGAGCTGTCCTTGAAGATAATATTACTATAGTCTTTATTTCATATCAACATCACTTCTATAATTTGTTTGTGGAACAACTTCAGTGCCCAAACAATCTGCCTGAGGGTGGTCTACGGAGATAGGTGGAATGGGCTGAGAGTAGCTAGGGGTGGGATTAAAATCTCATGATCTTTTATGATTATGACCGAAAACACTATATACATTCAGGTCCGAAATTATTGGCACCCTTGATATGGGTTCGCGTCACACTGTTCACAGCATGACCCACTATGCTGTTTACGTTCTGCATCTATGTTATAATCGCTGAATCTACCTTTAACAAGGGCCCCAGGACCAGTGGAAGCAAAATAACCCTGTAACATCAAAGATCCACCACTATATGCATCTTTCTTTTAACGCAAAACCCACCACTGGTGTGCATGGCCAAATAGCTCTATTTTCGTGTAATCTGACCATAGCACCGGTTCCAATCCAAGTGCCAATGTTGTTTAGCAAACTCCAGGCATTTACTTTGGTTGGATGACATGAAAATAGAGCTCTTTGGCTACGTACACAAGTTGTGGGTATTGCGTCGAAAGAAAGATGCATATGGTGGTGGATATTTGATGTTATGGGGTTATTTTGCTTCCACTGGTCCTGGGGCCTTTATTTTTCTCCCCAATTTTGTGATTACGGTCTTGTCTCATCGCTGCAACTCCCCAACAGGCTCGGAAGAGGTGAAGGTCGAGTCATGCGTCCTCCGACAAACCGAGCTTCTTAACACCCGCTCGCTTAACCCAGAAGCCTGCTGCACCAATGTGTCGGAGGAAACACCGTTCAACTGACGACCGAAGTCAGCCTGCAGGCACCCGGCCCGCCAAAAGGAGTCACTAGAGCGCGATGAGCCAAGTAAAGCCCTTATGGCCAAACCCTCCCCTAACCCGGACGACGCTGGGCCAATTGTGCGCCGCCCTATGGGACTCCCGGTCACGGCCGGTAATGACACAGCCTGGGATCGAACCCCAGGCTGTAGTGACGCTGCAACACTGCGATGCTGACCCCACTCGGGAGGGCCATGGGGCCCTTGTTAAGGTCAACGGCATCATGAACTTTACCCAGTACCAGGACATTTTAGCCAAAAACCTGGTTGCCTCTGCCAGGAGGCTGCAACTTGGGCGCAAGTGGATCTTCCAGCAAGATAATAACCCAGAGCACATCGAAATCCACTAAAATTTTTAATTGACCACAATATCAACATTTTGCAATGGCCATCCTAGTGAAAACCTGTGGTTTGAATTGAAGAGAGCAGTCCATAAGCGCAGTGTCAGGAGTTGCTATGGTAGGTGTGGTGTGGAATCAGGCGCAGGAGGCAGAAGTAAAATCCAACAAAAATACTTTAGTAGATATCACAATAAATATCCAAAACCAGCCCGGAGGCGAGAAAAGCGCGCACAGGCGTATACAAACGGGCGCAATCAACAAGTGCGTAATCTACTCCTAAAACACAAACAAGGAGGAAAGCACAAAATAGCGCACCAAAATACATGCAGCGCAGCAACACGACATGGAACAATTACACACAACACCTAACTAACAACAAGGAAACTAAATAGGGTGCTAATTGAGACATAACACAAAACAGGTGTGACAAACAGACAAAACCGATCAAACAAGAAACATAGAGCGGTGGCAGCTAGTACTCCGGAGACGACGACCGCCGAAACCTGCCCGAACAAGGAGGAGGGGCCGCCTCGGCCGAAACCGTGACAGTACCCCCCCCTTGACGCGCGGCTCCAGCCGTGCGCCGCCCCCGGCCTCGGGGACGACCAGGAGGACGCGGAGCAGGGCGCGTAGGATGACCACGATGGAATTCGGTCAGCAGGGACGGATCCAGAATGTCCCTCCTCGGCACCCAGCACCGCTCCTCCGGACCGTACCCCTCCCACTCCACGAGATATTGGAGACCCCCCATCCGGCGTCTCGAATCCAGGATGGTCCGAACAGTGTACGCCGGAGCCCCCTCGATGTCCAACGGGGGCGGAGGAGTCTCCTCAATCTCAAAGTCCTGGAGTGGACCAGCTACCACCGGCCTGAGGAGAGACACATGGAACGAGGGGTTAATATTCTTGTAATCAATGGGCAGTTGTAACCTGTAACACACCTCGTTCAATCTCCTCAGGACTTTAAAAGGCCCCACAAACCGCCGACCCAGCTTCCGGCAGGGCAGGCGGAGGGGCAGGTTTCTGGTTGAGAGCCAGACTCGATCTCCAGGTGCGTACACTGGCCCCTCACTGCGGTGTAGGTCGGCGCTCGTCTTCTGTCGACGGATGGCTCGCTGCAGATGGACGTGTGCAGCGTTCCACGTCTCCTCCGAGCGCCGCACCCACTCATCCACAGCAGGGGCCTCGATCTGGCTCTCATGCCAAGGTGCCAGAACCGGCTGGTACCCTAACACACACTGGAAAGGGGTTAGTCTCGTGGAGGAGTGGCGGAGAGAGTTCTGTGCCATCTCGGCCCAGGGCACATATCTCGCCCACTCCTCCGGCCGGCCCTGACAATATGACCTCAGAAACCTACCCACATCCTGGTTGACTCGTTCGACCTGCCCATTACTCTCCGGGTGGTAACCCGAGGTAAGGCTCACCGAGACCCCCAACCGTTCCATAAAGGCTCTCCAGACTCTGGAGGTAAACTGGGGGCCTCGATCAGACACTATATCCTCGGGTACCCCGTAATGCCGGAAGACGTGAGTAAATAGAGCCTCAGCGGTCTGTAGGGCAGTAGGAAGACCCGGCATGGGAAGGAGACGACAGGCCTTCGAGAACCGATCCACAACGACCAGGATGGTGGTATTCCCTTGTGAGGAGGGAAGGTCGGTAACAAAATCCACCGAGAGGTGAGACCAGGGTCGTTGTGGAACGGGCAGGGGTTGTAATTTACCCCTGGGCAAGTGTCTGGGCGCCTTACACTGGGCACACACTGAGCAGGAGGAGACATAAACCCTCACATCCCTGGCTAACGTTGGCCACCAGTACTTCGTACTAAGGCAGTGCACTGTCCGGCCAATACCTGGATGTCCAGAGGAGGGGGACGTGTGAGCCCAATAAATCAGCCGATCCCGGACCTCGAGCGGGACGTACGTCCGACCCACCGGACACTGTGGAGGGCTAGGGTCGGTGCGTAATGCCCGCTCGATCTCCGCATCGACCTCCCACACCACCGGTGCCACCAGACAAGACTCCGGTAGTATGGGAATGGGCTCCACGCACCTCTCCTCCGTGTCATACCGCCGGGACAGGGCATCTGCCCTCCCGTTCTGGGACCCAGGGATGTAAGTGATCTTGAACACAAACCGGGCGAGAAACATAGTCCATCGAGACTGGCGAGGATTCAGTCTCCTAGCTGCCCGAATGTATTCCAGGTTACGGTGGTCGGTCAGAATGAGGAAAGGGTGCTGAGCCCCCTCAAGCCAATGCCTCCACACCTTTAGGGCCTGTACTACGGCTAACAGCTCCCTGTCCCCTACGTCATAATTCCGCTCCGCCGGACTGAGCTTCTTAGAATAAAAAGCACAGGGGCGGAGCTTAGGTGGTGTGCCGGACCGTTGTGAAAGAACTGCCCCGATACCGGCCTCAGACGCGTCCACCTCTACTTGGAAGGGTAAAGTGGGATCCGGGTGCGCCAGCACCGGAGCCGAGGTAAACAGGTCCTTCAGTCTCCCAAAGGCCCTGTCCGCCTCAGCCGACCACTGCAAGCGCACCGGACCCCCCTTAAGAAGAGACGTTATGGGAGCTGCCACCTGTCCAAAACCCCGGATAAACCTTCGGTAGTAATTCGCAAAACCCAAGAACCGCTGCACCTCTTTAACCGTAGTTGGGGTTTGCCAATTACGCACGGCGGACACTCGGTCCACCTCCATTCTCACCCCTGACGCAGACAACTGGTAACCCAAAAAGGAGACTGACTCCTGAAAGAACAGACATTTCTCGGCTTTGACATACAGGTCATGCTCCAACAGTCTCCTCAATACCCTGCGCACCAGGGCTACATGCTCGGCCCGAGTAGAACTGTACACAAGAATATCATCTATGTACACCACTACTCCCTGCGCCTGCATGTCCCGGAAAATCTCATCTACAAACGATTGGAAGACTGATGGAGCATTCATTAACCCATATGGCATGACGAGATACTCGTAATGGCCGGAGGTAGTACTAAATGCTGTCTTCCACTCATCGCCCTCCCTAATGCGCACCAAGTTATATGCGCTCCTGAGGTCCAATTTTGTGAAGAACCGTGCCCCGTGTAATGACTCCGTCATGGTCGCAATCAGCGGGAGTGGATAACTATATTTCACAGTCACCTGATTGAGACCGCGGTAATCAATACACGGACGCAAACCTCCATCCTTTTTCTTCACAAAAAGAAGCTCGAGGACGCGGGAGAAGTGGAGGGCCGTATGTATCCCTGTCTCAGGGACTCGGCAATGTAAGTCTCCATTGCCCTTTTCTCCTCCTGTGACAAAGGATACACATGGCTCCGCGGGAGCGCAGCTCCTGTCTGGAGGTCTATCGCACAATCCCCCTGTCTATGAGGTGGCAACCTTGCCGCTCTGGTCTTACTAAACACGAGTGCCAAATCCTCATACTCAGGCGGAATGTGCAGTGCTGGCATCTGGTTCGGGCTCTCCACCGAGGTCGCCCCTACGGAAACACCCAGACATAGCCCCTCACACTGAGCAGACCACCCTTTAAGAGCCTTCTCTCGCCACGAAATCGTAGGATCATGGGTAATCAACCAGGGAAGCCCCAGTACCACCGGATACGCAGGAGAGTCGATCAGATAGAGTTGAATCGTCTCCTCATGACCCCCCTGCGTCATCATCCTAAGTGGCGCCGTGACCTCCCCAATTAACCCAGATCCTAACGGATGACTATCTAAGGCATGTACAGGGAAGGGTTTATCGACTGGAAGGAGGGGAATCCCTAACTTAACACAGAATTTACGATCTACAAAATTCCCAGCTGCGCCTGAATCGACTAGCGCCTTATGCTGGGAACGAGGTGCAACCTGTGGGAAACAAACAGGTAATGTAATGTGTACGACAGAAAGCTCTGGGTAAGTAGGGCGCCTACTCACCTGGGAGGACTCCCCAATGTGTGACCTGCCATCTCCCTCACCAGGGGACCCTCCCCAGCACCTAGCCGCGGTGTGCCCTCCGCGGCCACAGTTGGTGCAGGAGACTGCCCCCCTCGGGTTCCTTCCTCTCTTCCCTCTTGCGCGAGCACCTCCAAGCTCCATCGGGCTCTGCTCGGAGGCGCTGGAGGATGGAATGGGAGGCCCCCACCTGGGACGTCCGCGGGTCGCGAGCAGGGTGTCCAGCCGAATGGCCATGTCCACCAGCTGGTCAAATGTTAGTGTAGTATCCCTGCACGCTAACTCTCTGCGGACGTCCTCCCGAAGGCTACATCTAAAGTGGTCTATGAGGGCCCTCTCATTCCACCCTGCATCAGCCGCTAGAGTCCGGAACTCCAGCGCAAACTCTTGAGCGCTCCTCATCCCCTGTCGGAGGTGGAATAGACGCTCCCCCGCCGCCTTCCCTTCTGGTGGATGGTCGAAGACAGCACGGAAGCGGCGGGAGAACTCCGCATAGGTGACTGTGGCGGCGTCTATTCCCCTCCATTCGGCGTTGGCCCACTCCAACGCCTTGCCGGTGAGACAGGAGATGAGGGCGGAAACGCTCTCGTTTCCCGAGGGCGCCGGGTGTATGGTGGCAAGGTAGAGTTCCACTTGTAATAGGAACCCCTGACACCCGGCAGCGGTGCCGTCGTACGCCCTCGGGAGCGAGAGCCGAATCCCACTGGGTTCCGGTAGTTGGACGGGCGGGCTGTCCGATGGTGATGGTGCGATAGGTGGGGGTGTGGGTACCCCGCTGGTTTCCCATCGATGGAGGGTGTTCATTACGCGGTCCAAGGCGTGCCCGATCTGGTTGATTCGATCCTCTTGACCGCGAAGACGCTCCTCCATGATGTCAGTGGGTGCTCCTGCTGATTCCATATGTGGTGTGTAATTCTGTCAGGAGTTGCTATGGTAGGTGTGGTGTGGAATCAGGCGCAGGAGGCAGAAGTAAAATCCAACAAAAATACTTTAGTAGATATCACAATAAATATCCAAAACCAGCCCGGAGGCGAGAAAAGCGCGCACAGGCGTATACAAACGGGCGCAATCAACAAGTGCGTAATCTACTCCTAAAACACAAACAAGGAGGAAAGCACAAAATAGCGCACCAAAATACATGCAGCGCAGCAACACGACATGGAACAATTACACACAACACCTAACTAACAACAAGGAAACTAAATAGGGTGCTAATTGAGACATAACACAAAACAGGTGTGACAAACAGACAAAACCAATCAAACAAGAAACATAGAGCGGTGGCAGCTAGTACTCCGGAGACGACGACCGCCGAAACCTGCCCGAACAAGGAGGAGGGGCCGCCTCGGCCGAAACCGTGACACGCAGATGAAGGATATCAAGGATCTGGAAAGATTCTGTATGGAGGAATGGTCCAAGATCCCTCCCAATGGGTTCTCAAATCTCATAAAACATTTTAGAAAAACGCTCAATGCCATTATCCTTGAAAGGTATTGAAAACAAGGGTGTCAATAAATTTGGCCCCTGTTTTTTTGAGAAAAACAATGATTACTTTTCAAACAAAATCTCTTTCTCTGAGCAGTTGTATTAGTACAAAATAATATAAGTTCCCTTTTGTTTTTGCATACATGGCTCAATATTATAATTATTTATTTTGTACAGTCATTTTTGCTTATCTTTATCAACAGTGTCAATAATTTCAGACCCCACTGAAACTTTACCTGATCCGTGTATCTAGAAGCTCCTTAATCATTGAAACAATTTCATCATCATCTTCAGAGTGACCTAAGACAGGAACAGCATGGTGAAGTCTTAAATTCATAATACAAAAAAAAACTTTTTCATTATATGTATGCGATTTATCAAGATGACAGTACAGTACAGATTGACCCTCAACACCCATATGAAGAAGAGTGTTGTTCCTGTCATACTCACTGCTCTCATGGTGGGTCACCCCCGTGGTTATGGGGTCTCCACTGTCAAAGAACTTAGTGATGGCATCCATGACATGGTGCTTGATGTCTGTCCACTCCACATCGTCATCTGCCTGGCAAGGGCAAGACAAAACATGCAAAGGCCTGTTAGTAAATCAACATGGCTTTGTCCCGATTCCCCACCCTTCTCCCGAAGTGTGCACTTGCACACTTTCTTGCATGGATTTAGCAATGGTGAAAACGCACTCTTGCCAATGCTTATACCAATCCTATGTTTTTAAATCAATGACAAGGATTGTGCAAGTGCACAATTTGGGAGAATGTTGAAAATTGGAACATAGCCCATAAATTGAATCAGAAAATGTTAAATTGTATTTGTGACATGATCCATTCAGTCATCATGGTCTAAATGCACACCATATCCCAGAGTAAATGGATAGGGTTGGTAAATGAAGGTTTAAACTTTACTTATTGGGTACCTTGGTCACTGTGATGAAGTCAGGGCCATAGAACACACTTTTCACTCCTTCGATTTCAAACAGGTTCCTATGGAAACCAAAGGGGGTCAACAAACAGTGGAGAAGCACATTGCACTTTGCTATTGATTTTTACTTGAGGCATGCACAAAACTGTAACTTACGCTAGTCAGTACAGTAAACCTCTAAGAAATACGTTCCTAGAGCACAAATTATTATCTTCGGTTCAAGTTCTCCTACAGCAGTTCATGTACAAATGTCACTGGTTCTCACACACTCTGAAAATCAAACAAGCTGATGTTTTGAGAACAATTTGTGATTCACGTTGGAAAACCTGAGTTTATTCATACTGTCTGGTTTTGTCATGGTTACTGCTCATTGTTCATATTTCCAATTGCTCCTAAAAAGGCAAATGTTGCAACACAATTTGCCCTGTTAACCAACAACAGTACTAACCTGGCTAAGGAGGAGCACTCTGCAGAGCTTGGAGAGGGGAAGTCCAGGGTCCCCGCCCCCAACACAGGCTTACCAGGGAGGAACTTCAAGCTCCGGGGGTTTGGAGTGTCCTGTGTCTGAATTGACAAGTGTCGCACTGAAACACAATGGAATGATTGATTGATTGATTGATTGATTGGGGAAAAGATGCACTGAGTACAACCCAGGGAATAACACATTAAAGCGATTCCACTTGTTTCCAACGTGGTCCCCGATGGAATAGACACAATATAGACAAAACACAAGAAAACAACAGTAATCCCTACAGTAAAAAAAATACTTACAAAATAAAAAGAGTCAACCTATCCTATTCCCATAATTTGTCCTCCTGGACACTCAATACATTATACATCAATAAATCTATATTGTTATCAATACAACTGTAACCGCAATCATTAGAGCATATAGCTACAGGTAACTGCCAAAATAAAGGAAACACCAACAAAGTGTCTTAATAGAGCGTTGGGCCACCACGGGCCTTGGCATAGATTCTACAAGTGTCTGGAACTCTATTGGAGGGATGCGACACCATTCTTCCATGAGAAATTCCATCATTTGGTGTTTTGTTGATGGTGGTGGTAGAGAACGCTTTCTCAGGCGCTGCTCCAGAATCTCCCATAACTGTTCAATTGGGTTGAGATCTGGTGACTGAGACACACACACCCCGTTAATCCCCCTATGCTCCATTGAGACCCCTCTTTCAAAGGCACCGAGATCTCTTCTTCTAGCCATGGTAGCCAAAATGATGGGCAACTGGGCATTTTTATACATGACCCTAAGCATGATGGATTGTTAATTGCTTAATTAACTCGGGAACCAGGATGTGATGACACGAACGCGTAAAAATGACACTAAGTACAGACCTACGTCTCCTGATTACAAACCTTTGTTCAATCCTTTGTCTCCTGAGTTCCCACCTTCTTCTCCTGAATACAAACCAAGTACAATTACCTATAAATCTACTTGCGCTCTTGAGAACATCAGTCGGCAGTAGTGAGTGCTCTGAAGTTGAGCCAGACCAGGATGAAGTACCTGCGGCTACAGGTGTGGTAGATACTTTCAGTGTTTGCCATGGGAGTCCTATCAGAGATGATTTTGGACCGGTAGGAGTGAGATTTTTTGGAAAAGGTGGATTCCTGCTTTTTGCCCAAACCGTACATTGTTTCATGCTCGATAAAGGACAAACTGGGAGCGGTTACATCTTTGAAAGATTCGAAAAGTGGAATTGTTTAGATTTTTTCTGCATCCTCTGCCCAGAGGCAGCAGGCACTGTGCATCACGTGTCTCGGGGCTTAACCTGTATCATGCTCAAAGGGATGACCGGGGGATAGCGTTGAGCAATGAAACTGAGAATGCCCTGTCTGTCTCGTTGAGCTTTGACAGAGAGTTTCTACCTGATAAGGTCAGGTTAGGTTATATTTGCTATTCTGTGAGGGCCTATGTTCCGAACCCGCTACGGTGCTTTAGGTACCAAGGATTCAGACATGTTGCAGCAGTGTGTAGAAAGGAGATCCCACAATGTGAGAAATGTGCAGGAGGGCATAGTCAGTGGTAGTGTAAAGTTGGGATAAAGAAAGCACTGTGTCAACTGTGGGGGCGCCCTTGCAGCTGGGGAGCCGAAGTGAGACCAGTTGAGTTTGAGTGAGGCAGTGAAGAGACTAGAGCAGGGGTGTCAAACGTCCGGCCCGCGGGCCGGTTCAGGCCCGCAAACGGGTGTAATCCGGCCCGCGAGATGATTAAAAAATAATAATAATAAAAAAATAATAATAATAATAATAATTTTGTAAAGTATAAAAATGCGCTGCAATTTTTCAATAAAATAAACTGCTGTTCCAATTGCGTCCACTGGATGGCGCAATAGCAATTGTGTTAAGCAAGCAAACTGTTTATAATAATAAATAATAATAATATGCCATTTAGCAGACGCTTTTATCCAAAGCGACTTACAGTCATGCGTGCATACATTTTTGTGTATGGGTGGTCCCGGGGATCGAACCCACTACCTTGGGGTTACAAGCGCCGTGCTCTACCAGCTGTTTATACCGGGGCAGAGCAAGTAGGTCAAGCACGTGCAGCCAATGAGCTACTTTGTTTTGCCCGCGATATTTATTACGGCTTCTACTTTTAACATGATGTGCTTTGGCACCCTCATTGCCCCAATATGTCTCTGTCAAAAAATAGAAAAGTGGACGCAGAGTGCAGAGTGTTCCAAGAAAAATGGTCATCCTATTTCTTCACGGAATTGAATGGGAAAGCTGTATGTTTGGTGTGTTCAGAGCATGTTGCAGTGCTGAAAGAATATAACCTTCGTCGCCACTATGTGAGTCTTCATGCCGACAAATATGACAACTTTCAAGGACAGCGGAGATGAGAGAAGGTGAATGAACTGTTGGCGGGTCTGAAGAAACAGCAGTCTGTGTTTACTCACAGCCGAGACATCAGTGACGCTGCAGTGAAAGCTAGCTACCTCATTGCTAATGAAATCGCAGTGGCTTCAAAACCATTTAGTGAGGGTGAATTTGTAAAAACATGCATGATGAAGGCAGCGGAGATTGTATGCCCTGAAAAGCGGCAGGCTTTTGCAAATATCAGCCTGACAAGAAACACAGTTGCAGACAGGATTTCCGATCTTTCAGTGGATTTGGACAGCCAGTTGAAGCAAAAAGTAAAGTCATTTATTGCGTTTTCGGTTGCAATTGATGAAAGCACGGACATTACAGATGTTGCACAATTGGCCATTTTCATCCGCGGAGTTGATGACACATTGACCGTCACCGAGGAGTTCGTGGAGTTGGTGCCGATGACAGATACAACAACAGCAGCTGATATTTTTACCGCACTCGTCGGCGCGCTGGACAGGGTCGGAGTGGACTGTTCCCGCGCTGTCAGCCTGGCTACAGATGGTGCGCCCTCAATGATCGGGAAAAAAGCAGGCGTTGTGACAAAGTTCAGAGAGAAAGTGCAATCTGCAAATGGAGGACGTGATTTTTTGACTTTTCACTGTATTTTGCACCAGGAGGCTTTGTGTTGCAAGTCATTAAAGATGGATAACGTCATGAAGGTGGTCATCCAAACTGTTAATTTCATCCGATCCAGAAGCCTGAATCACCAAAAGTTTGACAGCCTTCTCAGAGAGAAAGACCACATCTATGGCCTGCCATACCACACTGAGGTAAGATGGTTAAGCCGAGGTGCTGTGCTGAGGCGTTTCTTTGATTTACGAGAAGAAATTGAACAGTTCATGGAAGAAAAGGGCAAACCAGTGTTAGAATTTCATTCCGCAGAATGGATGCAGGACCTTGCATTTATGGTGGATGTTACAGAGCACCTGAATAACTTGAACAAACAGCTGCAAGGGCGCAACAAAGTTGTCACGCAGTATTATGACAGCATACGTTCTTTCAAGTTGAAGCTGTCATTGTGGGAGACGCAACTTGCCGGTGGTGATGCAGCTCACTTCCCCTGTCTGAAAAATTTGTGCGCGACCCAACATGTGGCAGACATGAAGCAGTTCAAAGATAAAATAACGGGACTGTTACGGGAGTTTGAGCAACGCTTTCAGATTTATGTTTATATGTTTTTATGTTGATGTGCTATTGTTTTTAATTTATTTTATTTGTATATTTAACCTATTCTTGACTCTGTGGTTCTTGCACTTGTTTGGGGAACAGGATTTCATTATTTGTATCTACATTTCTGCCTGAGAAATGACACCCTGATATAGTTCTGTGATCTGTGATATACTTCTGTGAATCACTGAGGCATTGTGTGTTTGTGTGTTCTTTGTCCTCAGAACTTTCAAATAACTTGAGGTGTTTTATGATTAATAGTGATGTTGTGCTTTTGGACACTGTCCTCAGGCTCCAGCTTTATGTTTATATGTTGATGTGCTATTGTTTTTAATTGTTTTTATTTTATTTGTATATTTAACCTATTCTTGACTCTGTGGTTCTTGCACTTGTTTGGGGAACAGGATTTCATTATTTTTATCTACATTTCTGCCTGAGAAATGACACCCTGATATAGTTCTGTGATCTGTGATATACTTCTGTGAATCACTGAGGCATTGTGTGTTTGTGTGTTCTTTGTCCTCAGAACTTTCAAATAACTTGAGGTGTTTTATGATTAATAGTGATATTGTGCTTTTGGACACTGTCCTCAGGCTCCAGCTTTATGTTTATATGTTTTTATGTTGATGTGCTATTGTTTTTAATTGATTTTATTTTATTTGTATATTTAACCTATTCTTGACTCTGTGGTTCTTGCACTTGTTTGGGGAACAGGATTTCATTATTTTTATCTACATTTCTGCCTGAGAAATGACACCCTGATATAGTTCTGTGATCTGTGATATACTTCTGTGAATCACTGAGGCATTGTGTGTTTGTGTGTTCTTTGTCCTCAGAACTTTCAAATAACTTGAGGTGTTTTATGATTAATAGTGATATTGTGCTTTTGGACACTGTCCTCAGGCTCCAGCTTTATGTTTATATGTTTTTATGTTGATGTGCTATTGTTTTTGATTGTTTTTATTTTATTTGTATATTTAACCTATTCTTGACTCTGTGGTTCTTGCACTTGTTTGGGGAACAGGATTTCATTATTTGTATCTACATTTCTGCCTGAGAAATGACACCCTGATATAGTTCTGTGATCTGTGAAACAGTTCTGTTAATCACTGAGGCATTGTGTGTTTGTGTGTTCTTTTTCTTTAGAATTTTCAAATAAACTTGACGTGTTTTATGATTAATAGTGATGTTGTGCTTGTACTATTTTGGACACACTGTCCTCAGGCTCCAGCTTTATGTTGTATGTTGATCGTATTAAAACAAAGAAAACAATCTGAAGTTGTTGTTTTTAAGTTATATATACCATGATTTTTCCGGTCCGGCCCACTTGGGAATAGATTTTCCTCCATGTGGCCCCTGAGCTAAAATGAGTTTGACACCCCTGGACTAGAGGACAGTCCAAAGGTGAGTAGGCCTGAAGGGAGAGCCAGAGAGGATGTTTTTTTTAGTAAGGTTGGATTTCTTGCGTTTATAGCCATGGTGATCAACTGCACTGCACTGATGGAGTGGAAATCACAGAACATAGATGTGGTAGTTGCAGCCACAGAAAAATATTTGGGTGAGAGAGATTTTAGTGCAGAAGATCTACAGGGAGTTTTGAGAAAAGGGGTTCCATCCTCCCAGGCCGGATATTAGGGCCAAAGTAGTGGGATGGGATAGGGTGATCTCCCGAGTGGCGCAGTGGTCTAAGGCCACTAGAGATCCTGGTTCGAATCCAGGCTCTGTCATAGCCGGCCGCGACCGGGAGACCCATGGGGCGGCGCACAATTGGCCCAGCATCGTCTGGGGTAGGGGAGGGAATGGCCGGCAGGGATGTAGCTCAGTTGGTAGAGCATGGCGTTTGCAACGCCACGGTTGTGGGTTCGTTTCCCACGGGGGGCCAGTATGAAAAATAAATAATGTATGCACTCACTAACTGTAAGTCGCTCTGGATAAGAGCGTCTGCTAAATGACTAAAATGTAATGTAAAAATGTGATGGGTTTTTGGGTATAGTGTATAGGTGCAGGGTTAGAGAGTGCAATTTAAGAGAGTTTCCACTTCCCATTTTTTGGGGGGGACCAAAATGTGCAATCTGGCCTCCGACCTGCGAAAGGCAGCAATACGCAACACAGCGTCTAGTCTGCCAGAAATTCACACAAAGAGAATAACTCCTGCACCACACTTGTGTGGATGCACCTGCTTTCAATATACTTTGCATCCCACATTTAAGCAAGTGTTTCCTTTATTTTGGCAGTTACCTGTAGTTCCACTAGCTAGTAGGCCTACTCTGTATATACTACAGAAAACATGACAACTGTACCCTTTGAATGTCGTTCTTCTAGTTAGTAAATATGAATGAGATCAAAAAGGACGGTTTCTCACCTGCAGACTGTGTGGATCCAGTCAGAGGCAGAATTGGAACTTTTCTGAAGTTATGGCCAATACATTGTGTGTGGAACTGGTTTCTCATCTTAATTGGAAACCTATAACAGACAGTACATGTCATGTATTTAGATGGTCGGACATTCGTTAAACAGAGTGGGTTTATCCTTCCAAACCTGTTACTTCGGTTGGCCTTGCAAAATCTAACTTGAGACTGTCAAAAAGCAAAGAAACGATAAATCAGCTAGATACCTATGGTTGTGCGGTGACACTGACTAGTCGATGCCTCAATGACCAGACTGCAAAACAAAACTGGGAATAGTTTTAGATAGATACATTAGCTAGCTAACGTCGTTCGCTAGGTACTCAAAAAGTTAGCTATTCACTCAATCAAGATGCTGATGGGTTTAGCTAGCTAACTACAGAAGACCCAGGTAAACAGAGTTCTTGTTATACTTCATGGCCCACCGTGATTGCAGACTGAACTTTATGATTTATAAAATGTGGGACATTTCAGCTGCGCAACATGATGATGGGATTAGGCTAGGACTAGGTTTGACATCGACGATGTGGCAGTTAGCATTTAGCTACTGTAACGTCGTTAGCTAGTATGGTCAACCTTAGCTTATTTCCTAACGACATTGGCAGCCAATCGTGCTGAAATCACAGCAAGGCGTTCATTAAGTTGGTATACCTAAGCAGAACTGTTAATTTAATAGAACATTTTGAAACTCAAACCTTAAATGTGATGTATTTCGTGACCGAATCAACTGTAGAAAACTCCATCTTACGCGGGCCGCCATGATTTGATTTGTTTTGAAAATGAGGACTCCAGAGAGCTGGCTTCACATACCCTGTTTAAAATAGATTCCAATTGCTCCACTGCTTATTAATCGTTAATTTGATAAGTAAATATTCTAAGTCATTACAATAAACAAACATAAATTCAACCTATATAGCTAGCTAGATACATTTCTAGAAAGTACGAATATTGGCATCTAAACAGCCAGCCACTATTGAGATGAATTAACTGTTGGTTCTGCAGGCTATGCAATGATAAACATAAATCAGAATTATTGCATGGAATGTATTGGGATTTTGTTGTTGCTACTAAAGCAAAACAAATGTCTTTAAAAAAAAGTATTTAATGTAAATGTCACTGAAGTGGGCCTATGTGTGATAGGTTACATAAATTAAAATCTCAAAATTTTGTATGTATTTGGGGCTGTATTTTGACAAATTTGCCACTAGTTTCCGGAATTTGCAACAAGATGTTAAACACAGGGATGACAAGACATGCATTCAAAGCAGGACTTTCACACCCATGAACTACAAAGCTGCAGTCTCCTCCATCCCTCCCTCTTCCTCTACTCCACTTCCAAGAGTTGTGTTGGTCAATTCTTTCAAATCAATCTCATTATTTACTACAGTATAAAGTTTAATAACACTTTAATAACACATTTTTAAGTTAATCTGAAAGTTCAAGTTCAAGTTTTAGTTTCCAGTTCAGTAAAGGAGTCGAAGAAACGTATAGTAGGCTAGAGCGCCACACTGCTCAGGGGAACTAGAGTTATGCAGTCTACAGTGTGTGCTATGTAATTTAAAACAAACAGTGAGATAGTGTCGAGAGGGCCCACCCCATGTTTCCTCACGTCTGTCCTCTGACAGGACAAGGTGGTACTCCCTTCCAAAAGGAGTGGCAGTAGAGTGGGTAGAACTTTAGTCTCCTCTGCTGCTCTCAAAAGACAGGAATGTTGCCTGGGTGGTGGAATATATACAGACAAACCGGTGCTATGTCGGTCTGCTGGATAAACTTGAATGATCTAGTTTGGTGACAGGACATACTTATTGGGATTCCACAGTGACGATGAAGCTGATTCTGCTGTGGAGGAATCTAGAGGCAGAGATCTTCAGAGTGCCAGAAAGACAGTGTCTGGACCCGGATAATCACGACTGTACTTCTGCTGTTGCTCTCTAGCTCACTAAACTACCAAGACATGTTCCTCTGGAGTCTACTCCCCGTCTCCCTCTCCTTGGTGTCTCTCATTGGAACCTGGGTGACGTAAGTTCTATTTATATTTTCTTCTAAACTTTTATAAGATAATAATAACATGTTCTTGAGCTTCTTGACTTAGACTTCTGTCCAGCCTGGTCTCATAGACTAGATGTAATTTAGTAAACATAAATCCGAGACATTCAGATTAGTATGATATGTTACATTGAGTGTACAAAACATTAGGAACTCTTTCCAAGACATAGACTGACCAGGTGAATCCAGGAGAAAGCTATGATCCTTTATTGATGTAACTTGTTAAATCCACTTCAATCAGTGTAGATGAAGGGTAGGAAACAGGTTAAAGAATTATGTTTAAGCCTTGAGACATGGATTGTATATGTGTGCCATTCAGAGGGTGAATGGGCAAGACAAAATATTCAAGTGCCTTTGAACGGGGTATGGTAGTAGGTGCCGGGCACACCGGTATGAGTGTGTCAAGAACTGCAATGCTGCTGGGTTTTTCACGCTGTACAGTTTCCCGTGTATATCAAGAATGGTCCATACCAGGCGGTGATGCAACCGGGCGGGATGCTCTCGATGGTGCAGCTGTATACATTTTTGAGGATCTGAGGACCCATGCCAAATCTTTTCAGTCTCCTGAGGGGGAAAAGGTGTTGTCGTGCCCTCTTCACGACTGTCTTGGTGTGTTTGGACAATGATACTTTGTTGGTGATGTGGACACCAAGGAACTTGAAACTCTCGACCCGCTCAACTACAGCCCTGTCGATGTTAATGGGGGCCTGTTCGGCCCTCCTTTTCCTGTAGTCCACGATCATCTCCTTTGTCTTGCTCACATTGAGGGAGAGGTTATTGTCCTGGCACCACACTGCCAGGTCTCTGACCTCCTCCCTATATGCTGTCTCATCGTTGTCTGTGATCAGGCCTACCACTGTTGTGTCGTCAGCAAACTTAATGATGGTTTTGGAGTCGTACTTGGCCACGCAGTCGTGGGTGAACAGGGAGTACATGAGGGGACTAAGCACGCATCCCTTAGGGGCCCTGGTGTTGAGGATCAGCGTGGCAGATGTGTTGTTGCCTACCCTTACCACCTGAGAGCGGCCCATCAGGAAGTCCAGGATCCAGTTGCAGAGGGAGGTGTTCAGTCCCAGGGTCCTGAGCTTTGGGATGAGCTTGGAGGGGACTATGGTGTTGAATGTTGAGCTGTAGTCAATGAACAGCATTCTTACATAGGTATTCCTTTTGTCCAAGTGGGTGAGGGCAGTGTGGAGTGCAATAAAGATTGCGCCATCTGTGGATTTGTTGGGGCGGTATGCAAATTGGAGTGGGTCCAGGGGGTCTGGGATGATGGTGTTGATGTGAACCATGACCAGCCTTTCAAAGCATTTCATGGCTATAGATGTGATAGTCATTTAGGCAGGTTACCTTGGCATTCTTGGGCATGGGGACTATGGGGGTCTGCTTGAAACGAGTTGGTATTACAAGTCAGGGATAGGTTGAAAATGTCAGTGAAGACATTGCCAGCTGGTCAGCGCATGCTCCGAGTATGTGTCCTGGTATTTCGATGGCCCCGAGGCCTTGCGAATGTTAATCTGTTTTTAGGTCTTATTCATCCGGAACAGCTGGTGCTCTCATGCATGGATCAGTGTTGCTTGCCTCGAAGCGAGCATAGAAAGCATTTAGCTCGTCTGGTAGGCTCGCATCGCTGGGCAGCTCCTGGCTGGGTTTCCCTTTCTAATTCGTGAGAGTTTGCAAGCCCTGCCACATCTGTTGAGCATCAGAGCTGAATTAGTGTCCTGCTCCTTGAAAGCAGCAGCTCTAGCCTTTAGCTCAGTACGGATGTTGATAGTAATCCATGGCTTCAAGTTGGGGTATGTACATATTGTCACTGTGGGGACGTCATTGTCGATGCACTTATTAATGAAGCCGGTGATTAATGTGGTAAACTATTCAATGTTCCGGAACATATTCTAGTATGTGCTAGCGAAACAGTCCTGTAGCTTAGCATCACTGGTACTTCCTGTTTGAGTTTTTGCTTGTAAGCAGGGAGCAGGAGGATAGAGTTATGGTCTGATTTGCCAAAGGGAGGGTGAGGGAGGGCCTTGTATGCGTTTCTGTGTGTGGAGTCCCCTCTAGTTGCACAGGTGACCTGCTGGTTAAAATGAGGTCAAACTGATTTCCGTTTCCCATTAAAATCACTGGCCATGAAAAAACGCTGCCTCTGAATGTGCATTTTTTTTGTTTGCTTATGGCCCTATACAGCTCGTTGAGTGCGGTCTTAGTGCCAGCAATCAGTTTGTGGTGGTAAATGGACAGCTACGAAAAATATAGATTAAAAACTCTCTTGGTAAATAGTATGGTCTGCAGCTTATCATGAGGTGTTCTAACATTAGAGATCGCACCAGCTGTTGTTTACAAAGAGACACGCCCCTCCTCCCTTCATCTTAACCGAGTCTACGGTCCGGTCTTGACGATGCATAGAAATACCAGCGAGATGTATATCCATGTCCTCGTTCAGCCACAACTCTGAGAAACATAGGTTATTACAGTTTTTCAGGTCCCGTTGATAGGATAGTCTCGAATAGAGCTCATCCAGTTTGTTCTTCAGTGACTGCAAGTTCGCCAATAGAACAGAGGGCAATGGCGGTCTATTTGCTCTCCGACATAGTCTCGTCATAATGCCATTTCGCCGCCGCTTCCTCTTTTGACTCCCGGGGATTAGGGCCTCGTTCGGAGTAAGCAGAACCTCCAGAGTTGCGGAGTCGTTGAAGTAGAAATGTTCATCCAAATCGAGGTTAGTTATCGCTGTTCTGATGTCCAGAAGTTGTTTTTGGTCATAGGAAATTATGACGGGGACATGATGTACATAAAAAGCTACCATCACATAATATAGCAGAATTGGTCAGGATCCCGTAAGACGGCTGCTATCCACTGCAGCGCCATCTTCATTGTAACATATCATACGTATTGCAAATTCATAACATATTGTACAAATTGCAATTCGTAACATATCATACGAATTGTCATTCATAACATATCATATGAGATGAATAATGGACATCCACAAATTAATACATACCATACGAAACATATAGAGCGAAAATGTATATTACAAACCATATGAAATGTATAGGGCAAAAACGTATATTACAAAACGTAATAGTGCGGCAAGTAGCCTAGCGGTTAAGGCCAGTAACCGAAAGGTTGCTTGTTCGAATCCCAGAGCCGACTAAGTAAAACAACTGTTGATGTACCATTGAGCAAGGGACTTGACCCTAATTGCTCCTGTAAGTCACTCTGGATAAGAATGTCTGCTAAATGTAAAATAAAAACTAAAAACAATCATACTAAATGGAGGGAGACAGATTTCATTAACTATGTTATGTCTACCCCTGAGCCAGGATTCAGTGTCACATGTAAATACTATCAAATATACAGTGATGAAAAAAAGTATTTGATCTCCTGCTGATTTTGTACGTTTGCCCACTGACAAAGACATGATCAGTCTATCATTTTAATGTTAGGTTTATTTGAACAGTGAGAGACAGAATAACAACAAAATAATCCAGAAAAACGCATGTCAAACATGTTATAAATTGATTTGCATTTTAATGAGGGAAATAAGTATTTGACCCCTCTGCAAAACATGACTTAGTACTTGGTGGCAAAACCCTTGTTGGCAATCACAGAGGTAAGACGTTTCTTGTAGTTGGCCACCATGTTTGCACACATCTCAGGAGGGATTTTGTCCCACTCCTCTTTGCAGATCTTCTCCAAGTCATTAAGTTTTCGAGGCTGACGTTTGGCAACTCGAACCTTCAGCTCCCTCCACAGATTTTCTATGGGATTAAGGTCTGGAGACTGGCTAGGCCACTCCAGGACCTTAATGTGCTTCTTCTTGAGCCACTCCTTTGTTGCCTTGGCCGTGTGTTTTGGGTCATTGTCATGCTGGAATACCCATCCACGACCCATTTTCAATGCCCTGGCTGAGGGAAGGAGGTTTTCACCCAAGATTTGACGGTACATGGCCCCGTCCATTGTCCCTTTGATGCGGTGAAGTTGTCCTGTCCCCTTAGCAGAAAAAACATTCCCAAAGCATAATGTTTCCACCTCCATGTTTGACGGTGGGGATGGTGTTCTTGGGGACATAGGCAGCATTCCTCCTCCTCCAAACACGGCGAGTTGAGTTGATGCCAAAGAGCTCGATTTTGGTATCATCTGACCACAACACTTTCACCCACTTCTCCTCTGAATCATTCAGATGTTCATTGGCAAACTTCAGACGGGCCTGTATATGTGCTTTCTTGAGCAGGGGGACCTTGCGGGCGCTGCAGGATTTCAGTCCTTCACGGCGTAGTGTGTTACCAATTATTTTCTTGGTGACTATGGTCCCAGCTGCTTTGAGATCATTGACAAGATCCTCCCGTGTAGTTCTGGGCTGATTCCTCACCGTTCTCATGATCATTGCAACTCTACGAGGTGAGATCTTGCATGGAGCCCCAGGCAGAGGGAGATTGACAGTTCTTTTGTGTTTCTTCCATTTGCGAATAATCGCACCAACTGTTGTCACCTTCTCACCAAGCTGCTTGGCGATGGTCTTGTAGCCCATTCCAGCCTTGTCTAGGTCTACAATCTTGTCCCTGACATCCTTGGAGAGCTCTTTGGTCTTGGCCATGGTGGAGAGTTTGGAATCTGATTGATTGATTGCTTCTGTGGACAGGTGTCTTTTATACAGGTAACAAGCTGAGAATAGGAGCACTCCCTTTAAGAGTGTGCTCCTAATCTCAGCTCGTTACCTGTATAAAAGACACCTGGGAGCCAGAAATCTTTCTGATTGAGAGGGGGTCAAATACTTATTTCCCTCATTAAAATGCAAATCAATTTATAACATTTTTGACATGCGTTTTTCTGGAATTTTGTTGTTGTTATTCTGTCTCTCACTGTTCAAATAAACCTACCATTAAAATTATAGACTGATCATTTCTTTGTCAGTGGGCAAACATACAAAATCAGCAGGGGATCAAATACTTTTTTCCCTCACTGTATATATTTTGGATATGCCATTATACTGTATGTTTTTCCATTCATCTCATCATTCATATGGTCTCATGATGGCTATGTGAATGTTTATACCCAGAAAAGATTATTGAAGTTAACCATGGTATAGTTCATGTTCAAAATGTGGACTGTTTGCTCAGGAATGACCGGTATAACCAGGTGTGTGTGAGAGTGTGATTTGAAGGAGTCAGGCGCAGGAGGGTAAATTACAGAATACAGAGTTTATTCCGTAGTACACAGTCACGCTGGAAAGCGTCAACAGTCCAGTGTGCAAAACAGCCGCACTGGAACAAATACAGACACACAGGGAAAATATACCCTGGCATTACAAAGTACAGGTAGTCTCACATGAAACAATCACCCACAAGGACAAGGGGGCAGAGGGAACACTTATACATGTACTAATGAGGGGAATATTAACTAGGTGTGTGTAATTGACAAGACAAGACAAATGGAATGATGAGATATGGAGCGGCAATGGCTAGAAGGCCGGTGACGACGAACGCCGAAGTCTGCCCGAACAAGGAGGGGAGGCAGCTTCGGAAGAAGTCGTGACAGTACCCCCCCTTTGACGCTCAGCTCCAGCAGCGCGCCGACCCCGGCCTCAGGAACGGCCAGGAGTATGCGGAGCAGGGCGAGCCAGATGGCGACGGTGGAAATCCCGCAACAGGGAGGGATTGAGGATATCCCTCACCGGGACCCAGCACTGTTCCTCCGGACCGTACCCCTCCCACTTCACGAGGTACTGAAGGCCCCCCACCCGATGCCTCGCATCCAGGATGGTACGGACGGAGTACGCCGGGGCCCCCTCAATGTCCAGAGGAGGCGGAGGGACCTCCTACACCTCAAACTCCTGGAGCGGACCAGCCACCACTGGCCTGAGGAGAGACACATGAAACGAGGGGTTAATACGGTAATCAGGGGGGAGTAATAACCTATAGGTAACCTTGTTGATTCTCCTCAGGACTTTGAACGGCCCCACAAACCGCGGGCTCAGCTTCCGGCAGGGCAGTCGGAAACCAGTCATCCACCGAAGGCGCCTCGGTCTGGCTCTGGTGCCACGGTGCCAGGTTGGTAACCTAAAACACATTGGAATGGTGTTAGGTTAGTGGAGGAGTGACGGAGAGAGTTCTGGGCATATTCGGCCCATGGCAAGAACACCGACCACTCCCCAGGCCAGTCCTGGCAGTAGGACCGCAGGAACCTACCCACATCCTGATTCACCCGTTCCACCTGCCCATTAGACTCGGGGTGAAAACCAGAGGTCAGGCTGATCGAGACCCCCAGACATTCCATGAACGCCTTCCAGACACCAGACGTAAACTGGGGACTCTGGTCAGACACTATGTCCTCTGGCACCCCGTAGTGCCGGAAGACGTGAGTAAACAGGGCTTCCGCAGTTTGCAGGGCCATGGGGAGACCGGGCAGAGGAAGGAGGCGGCAGGCTTTAGAAAAGCGGTCCACAATGACCAGGATGGTGGTGTTACCCTGAGAGAGGGGAAGATCAGTTAGGAAGTCAATTGATAAGTGGGACCATGGCCATTGTGGAACTGGTAAAGGTTGTAACTTACCTGCTGGAAGGTGCTAGGTGCCTTACTCTGGGCGCACACCGAGCAGTAGGAGACATACACCCTCACGTCCTTAGCCAAGGTAGGCCACCAGTACTTCCCGGTCATGCAGCGCACTGTACGGCTGATGCCTGGGTGACCAGAGGAGGGGGACGTATGTTCCCAATAGATAAGACAATCACGGACAATAGACGGCACGTACTGCAGCCCAGCTGGGCACTGAGGTGGAGATAGCTTTGTGCATAACGCCCGCTCTATGTCTGCGTCCACCGCCCACACTACCGGCGCCACAATGCAGGAGGCCGGGAGTATGGTGGTGTTGTCTATGGACCTCTCCTCTGTGTCGTACAGCCGTGACAGTGCGTCTGCCTTCACGTTCTTTGTGCCTGGTATGTAGGACAGCGTGAAATCAAACCGGGTGAAGAACAAGGCCCACCTGGCCTGGCGAGGGTTCAGACTACAGCGCCTACCTCGGACGCATCCACCTCCACTACGAACGGCAATGATGGATCGGGATGGGCCAGTACCGGGGCTGAGGTGAACAAAGCCCTCAGGTTACTGAAAGCCCTGTCAGCCTCAGCAGACCAGCGGAGCCGGTACGGCCCACCCTTCAACAGAGAGGTGATGGGAGCTGCGACCTTGCCAAAGCCCCGGATAAACCTCTGATAGTAATCGGCAAAGCCAATAAAGCGCTGCACCTCCTTTACCGTGGTTGGAGTCGGCCAATTATGCATGGCTGAAATGCGGTCTCCCTCCATCTCCACACCTGAGGTGGTGATGTGGTTTCCGAGGAAGGAGACGGACTGTTGGAAGAACAGACACTTTTCTGCCTTGGCATATAGGTCATGCTCCAACAGTCGGCCCAGCACTCTGCGAACCAGTGACACAGGCTCGGCGCGCGTAGCGGAATACACCAGAATGTCATCGATGTAGACCACCACACCGCGACCAAGTATGTCCCGAAACACCTCGTTCACAAAGGACTGGAAGACTGATGGAGCATTCAGCAACCCGTACGGCATCACCAGGTATTCATAATGCACCGTGGTTGTGCTAAATGCTGTCTTCCGCTCGTCCCCTTCCCAGACACGCACCAGGTTGTATGCACTCCTGAGATCTAATTTCGTGAAGAAGCGCGCCCCATGCATTGATTCGATAACAGAGGAGATGAGGGGTAGAGGGGAACTATAGCGAATGGTAGTTTGATTAAGTGCACGGAAATCAATGCAAGGGCGCAGACCTCCGTCTTTCTTCTTCACGAAAAAGAAACTTGAGGAGGCGGGCCAAGTGGAGGGACGTATGAACTCCTGGTGCAGGGACTCGGAAACGTATGTCTCCATAGCCTCCGTTTCAGCCTGCAACAGGGGATATACATGACTCCTGGGAGGCACAGCGTCTAACCGGAGGTTTATCGCGCGATCCCCCGCCTGATGGGGTGGTAATTTGGTCGTCTGCGTTTTGGAAAACTGTCACGAGAATTTCTATCTCAATGTTTCAAACTGAACTCTTATATTACTCAATCTGAATCCCAGAGGTTGTAAATCTCTAATAAACAGAGTCTCCCAGCTTACAATTATCAGATCTTTATTCAGAGAGCGCTCTGCCCCAAAAATGGGTGCACAGTCTTTTTATACTCACACACACACACACACACACACACAAGTTCTTATCATAGCCTACTCCTTGCTCAGGCAGGCTGCATTTCTTCACTATTCCCATACATAGTTATCGCGTTCTCACAATATTCTGCAAGCCTCTCACTCCCCCTCCCTGTGTGGGGACATCTGTTTTTGAAACCGGTCTCCTGTTATTGGTTTCAACGTTTGCACTTCTGCTTGCCTAATTACAAGACACAAATACTCTGTTGCTGGGAAAATATACATCTTATATAAGCACATATGATTAACACTAAGCTCTAGTCTACTAATAGTCATACATTATTAGTTTAACTGAGGGTGTGACATTTTAGTCATATCATAATCACACATTTCTTTATCAAAAACACGTGCGCCAAGTCGAGGTATTCGGGGGGAATGCGCATGGTGGAGGTAGTGTCTGGACTTTCCACAGTGGCAGCACCAACGGAAACAGCTAGACACCTACCCTGACAGTCTCACGACCACCCCGTGAGAACCCTCTGCGGCCATGACAAGGTGGGGACGTGTAGTGTGAGCCAGGGAAGATCCAACCCAACAGGGAAATCAGGGGACTCAATAATATAAAAAGTGATTCGCTCCCTATGGGTCTCTTGCGTACTCATCATGACTGGTGCTGTAACCTCCCTAACAAAACCTGACCCTAATGGTCGACTGTCAAGTGCTTTGATGGGCAATGGAATGGATAGGGGAACCAATGTAATACATAGACTATTAGCTAAAGACCTGTCCATAAACTTCCCAGCTGCGCCTGAATCGACCTGCACCTTACACTGGGGAACTACCGTGTAATCAGGGAAGTTGACGTGTATGGTGAAGTACGCAGCAGAGGGCTCTGAATGAGTGTGGGTTTGCAGTACTTGGGGTGTTACGAGAGTGCCCTGCCTGCCGCCTCCAGACCCAGAAGAACTCTGATGACAGCGTGCAGCAGAATGTCCTCTCTTGCCACAAGAGTGACACTGGATCTATCGTCCTCCACTCCACGACTCCAGGCAGATTCCCCGCTCCTGCTGACTCCATGCTGTTGGGTGTGTGATTCTGTAGCAGGTGATTTGGACGGAGTCAGGCGTAGGAGGGTAAATCACAGAATAAATGGTTTATTCGGCAAATACAGCGGTATGCAGCAATGCGTAAAACACCACAATGCGGTACAACGGCACACTGGATAAAACAAAGCACACGGGTGAATATCCCGGTGATACAAATATATAAAGTTCCACCGAGCTATCGTCACCTTCACAATAAACAATCACACACAAAGACATGGGGGGCAGAGGGAATATTTATACAGGTACTGATGAGGGGATATGAACCAGGTGTGTGTAAAAAAAAAACAAGACAAAACAAATGGAATGATGAGATGAGGGACGCCGGTGACGACAAACGCCGAAGCCTGCCCGAACAAGGAGAGGAAAAAGCTGTGGTATATCAGACCATATACCACGGGTATGACAAAACATTACTTCTTACTGTTGTAATTACATTGGTAACCAGTTTATAATAGTAATAAGGCACCCCTGGGGTTTGTGGTATATGTCCAATATACCATGGCTAACGGCTGTGTCCAGGCACTCCGTGTTGCGTCATGCTTAAGAACAGCCCTTAGCCGTGGTATATTGATCATATACTATACCCCTTGTGCAAATGATCTGGCGAGTTTAATAAGGGTGAATTATCTTTTCTCTTGCCACATATTCAAATTCCTTTATTACATCATGTCATAGCTTGCAATAATTATTATTTTGAGGAATCCTAAATTTTTGCTTCTGACGTCGTTACAAGTTACTATGATATTCCTTCTTAATTGGCTTGACAATGTTATGGGAAAAAGTATTATTGTATAAATATGGCAACTCCTCTCTTGCTGTGAATTTTTTGGGGGGGCTAGTTTCCAGGCCTTTTGGGCTAATTTTGAGTGGTCATTGGTCTAGAAATTTTAGCTTGACCTGGCAACCCTGATTGTACTGTAGTCTATCAACTCCAACAATGAGGAAACTGTAGATAGCATCTTTTTCAGTGGAGGATCCTCAGAGGAGGAAGGGGAGGACCATCCTCCTCAAGTGAATTTCATAACAATTAAAATAGTAAAACATTAAAAAAGTTATTATTTTTAGATAAAACTATACTAAATGTAATCACATCACCAAATAACTGATTAAAACACACTATTTTGCAAAGAAGGTCTACAGTAGCCTCAACAGCATTCTGTAGGGTAGCACCATGGTGTAGCCGGAGGACAGCTAGCTTCCGTCCTCCTCTGGGTACATTGACTTCAATACAAAACCTAGGAGGCTCATGGTTCTCACCCCCTTCCATAGACTTACACAGTAATTATGACAACTTCCGGAGGACATCTTCCAGCCTAACAGAGCTCTTGCAGCATGAACTGACATGTTGTCCACCCAATCAAAGGATCAGAGACTTAATCTAGTACTGAAATCATAAGCTACAGCTAGCTAGCACTGCAGTGTATAAAATGTGGTGAGTAGTTGACTCAAAGAGCGAGAAAGACAATAGTTGAACAGTTTTGAACAAATTAATTTATTCCAAAATGAAGGAGAAGCAAGAGAGAAATAGAGAGATTGTCATTTTTTAAAACTTTCAGTTTCACTTACTTAGCTAGCAAATGCAGCTATCTAGTTTAGCCTACTGAAACACCCTGCTCAAACAGAGGGATGCTATGTTAGTTAGTTGACTATGACTTTCCAAAACAACACCGGAACTCTTCCAAGACAAGGTAAAGTTTTGGTATTACTAATTTATTGCCACCGGGGTCACCGGTGTAACTGCTTACTGACTGTACACTAACGTTACTGCATGACTGTAGCGGGTTTACTAACACGTTAGTTCTATTAGCTATGCTGACTATGACTTTACTTTAGCTAATATGGTTACAACAATGTAGGCTGTGTGTAGCGGTTTGGCTTGGAAAGTTTTTTTTCGCCTGGTAACATACAGCTGATGTGTTGTGTATTGAAGTCCACAAGTGAAGGGAAGAGAAGGAATACAACGTGGCTGTTATGAGAGTGAACTCTGTTTACACGTGTTCAGGGATGTATTCATTCAGTCTATTCTGTTGAAAAACTTTTCTTAAACGGAAGCAAACGGAACAAAACGGGGATAAACTTACCTGAATTTGTCCAATAGAAACTCTCGCTTGCAACTGTTGGACTAATGATTACACCCTATATCAGCTAGATGCAGGCAAGAGTGTATTGAATGTCACTGTCTGTCACCTCAAATTTGTCTCTCGACCTGTGTTGTAAACTTTAATTCATAGGCTAGGTTGTAGAAACCTCATGATGGGTATAGGGAAAATGTGAGTATCATGTAGTAGCCTAAACGTATTGCTGTTACATTGAACTGGGTGAATGGAATATGATTGAGAGTCATCCAATATGCTGGAATAGAAATAAGGCCATGCTCATGGGAAAAACAATCGTCCTCCCTCATCTTAAACGGCACTGACCGCCACTGATCTCTATTGACAATAATGTTTAGTTATGAGTAGGCTAATATTAGAGTATGGATAAAGAAGCTGTGTGTGAAGGTACTAGACCTATTGACTTACGATACAACTTGACAACATCCCTGACTGAGCGTCCACATGTACAAACATGGATTTGACCTTCACTGTCTGGAGGAGGATGTGCTCTTCATGACCCGTTGAGTGTTTCTTCCTGTACTTTCAACCAAAATATAAACCAAGGAACAGACAAGCATCAATGGAAATACATCAAGGAATATTAAAGTATTTAGCATTTGATTCATGCGCAGTGGTCTAAGGCACTGCATTACAGTGCTAGCTGTGCCACTAGAGATCCTGGTTCGAATCCAGGCTCTGTCGTAGCCGGCCGCGACCGGGAGACCCATGGGGTGGCGCACAATTGGCCCAGCGTCGTCCAGGGTAGGGGAGGGAATGGCCTGCAAGGATGTAGCTCAGTTGGTAGAGCATGGCGTTTGCAACGCCAGGGTTGTGGGTTCGATTCCCACGGGGGCCAGTATGAAAAAATGAAAAAATAAAAGAATGTATGCACTCACTAACTGTAAGTCGCTCTGGATAAGAGCTTCTGCTAAATGACTAAAATGTAAAAAATGTATTAATGACAGTAGTAGTTGAAACTGCACTTCATTTCTTTCATATCTGAGTCAAAAGTAAAAAATAAGTTATGCAGTTCAATGTGTTCAGGTAAGGCAGTTCAGTGTTTCGTAAAACGGTAGAGCAGGCATGATGGAGCAATCTGTCAACACATTTCACAGAACTCTAGAGTCATTTACTTACCTTAAATAACCACGTTTCCATCCACAATTTTTATGTGATGAAAGTCATACAGGAATGAGGAAATGTTGGTACAATTTCATAAGTGCTGACAGATCATTTGCTCGTTCGACATGGTGGGATCTTTTTCGGTCGGTAAAATTAATTATGCAAGAAATGAGGTGGAAACGCCTTTATGTGGAAATATTGATATAATAACCATCGAAGTAAACTTGGAATCATGCGATGATATGGTGTGTGCTCCTCCCAATAAAACTCAGGAAACCATGCAGTTTATTATGCTACAGATTAAATAAATTATGATAAACTTCACAGGGTGGTGAAAGTGCACAGTGATGAGCTTGATGCTCCTTTCCAATAAATATTGAGGGTCTTATTCTAGTGACATGATGATCGATGCTTGACTGCCATTTGACAAATAAAAATATCCACAATAATCTCATCATGTAGACTAGTCTACCTGCACTGTATCTGCCAGCTGTTGGCTAGAGCGAACGTGCCAAGACCATGTAGGCACATTTGCTATTTAACGCAACAGTTTTTGTGACAAAACTATCCGTAGAGTTGAAAATGCGATGGGAACACATTGAACTTTAGATTCTTATTCGGTACTTGAAAATGTAAGCCAAAAAGTTCATTTTGTTTGCACTATGTCAGTGGTGGAAACACAAACATATTTTCTTTATGCGGATTTGATAATATTTGCATGAAAAACTGTCGCTAATTGGATGGAAACCTAGCTATTGAATAACTCACTTTTATTGCAAGCAATAATAACATTGATGAAATAATACAGTATGATCAGATTTTCATGTGAATATTATCAAATCCGCATAAAGAACGTGATTACCACACAACTTGTCATTAAGTGACTCCAAGTTTACTTCCATATGATGGTTATTATATCAATATTTGTGCATAAAAGCGTTTACATCGCATTATTAATTTTACCGACACAAAAAGATCCCACCTTAAAAACAATATGCACATTTTCCCACCAGAGATGTGTTTCCATCAAATGTACTTGTTGCGGATAAAAGGCTCATGGTGCACATAAATATATATTTTGCAGTTAAATGTCCATGTACCAAATCAAAAATACAAGTTACAGTGGGGAAAAAAAGTATTTAGTCAGCCACCAATTGTGCAAGTTCTCCCACTTAAAAAGATGAGAGAGGCCTGTCATTTTCATCATAGGTACACGTCAACTATGACAGACAAATTGAGAAGAAAAAAATCCAGAAAATCACATTGTAGGATTTTTTATGAATTTATTTGCAAATTATGGTGGAAAATAAGTATTTGGTCACCTACAAACAAGCAAGATTTCTGGCTCTCACAGACCTGTAACTTCTTCTTTAAGAGGCTCCTCTGTCCTCCACTTGTTACCTGTATTAATGGCACCTGTTTGAACTTGTTATCAGTATAAAAGACACCTGTCCACAACCTCAAACAGTCACACTCCAAACTCCACTATGGCCAAGACCAAAGAGCTGTCAAAGGACACCAGAAACAAAATTGTAGACCTGCACCAGGCTGGGAAGACTGAATCTGCAATAGGTAAGCAGCTTGGTTTGAAGAAATCAACTGTGGGAGCAATTATTAGGAAATGGAAGACATACAAGACCACTGATAATCTCCCTCGATCTGGGGCTCCACGCAAGATCTCACCCCGTGGGGTCAAAATGATCACAAGAACGGTGAGCAAAAATCCCAGAACCACACGGGGGGACCTAGTGAATGACCTGCAGAGAGCTGGGACCAAAGTAACAAAGCCTACCATCAGTAACACACTACGCCGCCAGGGACTCAAATCCTGCAGTGCCAGACGTGGCCCCCTGCTTAAGCCAGTACATGTCCAGGCCCGTCTGAAGTTTGCTAGAGTGCATTTGGATGATCCAGAAGAGGATTGGGAGAATGTCATATGGTCAGATGAAACCAAAATATAACTTTTTGGTAAAAACTCAACTCGTCGTGTTTGGAGGACAAAGAATGCTGAGTTGCATCCAAAGAACACCATAACTACTGTGAAGCATGGGGGTGGAAACATCATGCTTTGGGGCAGTTTTTCTGCAAAGGGACCAGGACGACTGATCCGTGTAAAGGAAAGAATGAATGGGGCCATGTATCGTGAGATTTTGAGTGAAAACCTCCTTCCATCAGCAAGGGCATTGAAGATGAAACGTGGCTGGGTCTTTCAGCATGACAATGATCCCAAACACACCGCCCGGGCAACGAAGGAGTGGCTTCGTAAGAAGCATTTCAAGGTCCTGGAGTGGCCTAGCCAGTCTCCAGATCTCAACCCCATAGAAAATCTTTGGAGGGAGTTGAAAGTCTGTGTTGCCCAGCGACAGCCCCAAAACATCACTGCTCTAGAGGAGATCTGCATGGAGGAATGGGCCAAAATACCAGCAACAGTGTGTGAAAACCTTGTGAAGTCTTACAGAAAACGTTTGACCTGTGTCATTGCCAACAAAGGGTATATAACAAAGTATTGAGAAACTTTTATTATTGACCAAATACTTATTTTCCACCATAATTTGCAAATAAATTCATTAAAAATCCTACAATGTGATTTTCTGGAATTTTTTCCCTCATTTTGTCTGTCATAGTTGACGTGTACCTATGATGAAAATTACAGGCCTCTCTCATCTTTTTAAGTGGGAGAACTTGCACAATTGGTGGCTGACTAAATACTTTTTTCCCCCACTGTAGATGTGTTTCCATCACTTTTTCAATTCTACCAATGGTTTTGTCACAAAAACTGTTGCGTTATATAGTAAATGTGCCCTATCTGGTTTTGGCGCCTGCTCTCTAGAGCAGGGTTTCCCAAACTCGGTCCTGGGGCTCTCCCTGGGTGCACGTTTTGGTTTTTGCCCTAGCACTACACAGCTGATTAAAATAATCAAAGCTTGATGATGAGTTGGTTATTTGAATCAGCTGTGTAGTGCTAGGGCATAAACCAAAACGGGTACCCATGGGGGTCCCAGGACCGAGTTTGGTAAACCCTGCTCTAGACAACAGTTTTCTGACATGGTGGATAGGGTAGGTTATGGATAAGAGGAATATCATTTGTCTTTTTTATAGCCTAATTGACAGTCAAGCGTCGATCATCATGTCACCAAGATTCAAATAAAACCCTAGATATTTATTGGAAATTTGCATCAAGCTCATCACCGTCCATCACTTACCACCATTAAGTTCATAACTTATATTTGCCTATAAACTCTTAATGCTTTTCTACGTCGTAGTGGTAGTACAACGGAGCATATCATCGCGTGACTCCAAGTTTCCTTCTATATGATGGTTTATTATATCAGTATTTGCGCATTAAGGAATTTCCACTGCAATTGTCGCATAATTTATTTTACCAACTCAAAAAAATTCCCACCATGTCGACATTTCTGAAATTGTACCCACTTTGTGTTTTCATCACCTGTCATGATTTATTTTCATAAGGTATGACTTTACTAGCATGAAAACTGTGGATGGAAACATGCTTAAAGTGGGAAAAATTTATCTAATCACATTCACTGGGATGCTGCCACCTTCTAAGCACACAGATACGTGATGATCAAAACCAGAAAGTTACTGTTACTCTAGTGATTACAATATAAATATAATAATCTTGACTCTTTAAGATTTTGTGTTGTGAAATATCCTTACTTACAACATCTTACAACCAAGTCCGTAGCCAGGGTCTGAGTTTTAGTGAGGTCCAGGGGGAGATTTCAAATTTTAAGAAAGTTTAAGCTCATTTACTGTATTTCTATACAATTTAAAAACTCTAAATGGTATTTGTAGAACAGCAAAAACTAACCCAGCCATTATCACATTAGTTGCGGTAGCTTCATTCACCTCAGTCGATCTACAAACAAATAGCCTATTAGCTATACAATTAGCCGCCACACATTAATTCACGTTAATTCAGCACTGGGATTAAAAACTGTAATTTAATACGCATCTGTTAGCAGAAAAAGTTTTTTATGAACAAAAGGTAAACAATTACGTTTGCAGTACATAACTTCATTTGTGTTGTACTTTTACAGCTAAAAGACAAAAACATTAGATGCACAACAACATTTCGAAATTGTACCTTGTGTATTCTACAATTCTAACTCCTGAAAACTCAACTTTACTTTTTTTGTTGTCGTTGTTGGTCAGGTACCCCCTAGCAGCCGCGGGGCCTTAAGAGGTCGCTTATGTCGCTTAGTGGCTAGGGCCGACCCTGAACAAAACTTTCCAGAAATAAATAATAATATAATAATATGCCATTTAGCAGACGCTTTTATCCAAAGCGACTTACAGTCATGCGTGCATACATTTTTTTTTTTTGTGTATGGGTGGTCCCGGGGATCGAACCCACTACCTTGTAGTTACAAGCGCCGTGCTCTACCAGCTGAGCTACAGAGGACCAGAAAGTCCCCTACTGATACCAAAGATTTTTATTCGGTTGAGTAATCTTTTAAGATACCTGTAGAACCAATTGTTTCACTTATTCATACATTGTGAGACATTTTATTTAACCTTCATGCTAATAATATTCTAACGACATCCATCTGTGTACTCTTGCTTAGTCACCCTCATCAGTTCCTGGTTACCCATTGAACCTCTCAAGCTTATCAGTGTTTTTTAATGCGAGCGTACTGTATATCATATTGTAAGTTGAGGGTCCGAGTACAGATGGATGGATTACTTTTCTGTAGGAGCAAAGCCTGGATGGAGACGGATAACTATTTAGCAGCTTTAAAGGTCAAACCACATTGAACACCATCAGCAACCACACTAGAACTGACTGTCACTTCCTGTTTCAATAAAGCTTATCCAACACAATTAATGCATTGGCCAATAAGAAAGCAGGTAATTAGTTACTAGGTAAACAATGAGGTAAACACAGTTATTTCCTAAATGACAGATTCACCACATATACTGTAAGCAATGTGGATAAAGGCCATAGGGAAGAGGTTATTTAAGTTTAACAAGATATAAACGCTCATAAAATAATCGTACAATATTATAAATTGAAAAAACATATATCTTAACATAGATAATTAGGCACTTCAATCATATCAAATGGGTGTGTTTGTTTTGTTGTTTCAGGTATGGCCTGGCGTACAGCTATGACCATGTGTGTTCCCTCAACAACTGGTACGTTGTGTTCTGTCTGTGAGAATTCCTACAGACCATTGTGATTGGTTATCTTAGCCAATTCTATGTTAATGAAATACATTGCTTTAATGTAACACAAGCATATTTATAAAGCAAAGTTGTTCAACACTAGTCGTGGAGATTGACAGGGTGTACAGTCTCTTCATTTTAGCCCAGCACCAACACACCTAATTAAATTAATCCACTAATCATCAACTTGATTAGTTGAATCAGGAGTGTTCCTGCTATTGGGTTGGAACAAAAGCCTGCACACCCTGTAGCCCTCCAAGACCAGGGATGAAGACCACCGTATAGTGTATACACACTATACATAAAAGGAAGGTCTGTAACCATGATTAGCTCCCCTCCTCTGTCTTCAGGGCCCCCGGGAACCTCTGCGGAAACAATACAACTATGGCATGTTGTGAAGTTCCCACCATAAGGTAACCATAGACCACTATACCAAGGCTGGGGTCAACTAACAGTATTTCATCTGTTCAGAAAGGGAAGAAGATAATTGAAATCCTAGTAAGAAAACAAAACAAATATCCTGAAAATACATTTTTTTAATCAGACTTTCTTTTTTAAGTTTGTTAATTGAAATGGAATTTAACATTTAATTAGAATTTGAACTTTAACTCTGTTCCATTCACATCAGAACACTTAGTCAGCTTTTTAACAGACATTCCTAGAATGTTCTCTGTCACTGGGGAATTCAAGTATTATTTTAAATAATAGGTTTCTTACACATGCTTTGGCCTTGTTTGTTGCAGCTCGAGTGGAACACACTTACCAGAAAACTCTTTGTTCACAGCCACCATCAATGCTGGTTCATTTCTGTGTAAGTTTATTTCCGTGACTGTACAGATTACACACCCCATACACAGGTCCAACTGGATCTCTATGCATTATGCAGATGTCTATACTGGCACAAAGATGAGAGTATGTGCGATTATGTGCTAATAATATAATATTGTAATGTGCATAGATGTTATTTTATCTCAAGGTCACCCTTAAAAACGGTTTGGTATGTCATATTTAGGGCCCTGTTTTTTGGATAATCATGTCACATGACCTGGATTTTAACCTTTATTTAAAGCTTTTTAATCAAACTGTCCCCTTTTCGCCCTCCCGAGTGGCGCAGCTGTCTAAGGCACTGCATCGCAGTGCTTGAGGCGTCACAACCGGCTGTGACCGGGAGTCCCATAGGGCGGCACACAATTGGCCCAGCGTCGTCCGGGTTAGGGGAGGGTTTTGCTGGGGGGGCTTTACTTGGCTCATTGCACTCTAGCGACTCCTTGTGGTGAGCCGGGCACCTGCAGGCTGACTTCTGTCGTCAGTTGAACGGTGTTCCTCCGACACATTGGTGCAGCTGGCTTCCGGGTTAAGGGGGCGGGTGTTAAGGTGTGCGGTTTGGCGGGTCATGTTTTGGAGGACGCATGACTCGACCTTCGCCTCTCCAGGGCCCGTTGGGGAGTTGCAGCGATGAGACAAGATCGTAATTGGATCGCGATTAGATGTTGGGGAGAAAAGGGGGGTAAAATACAACAACAACAAAAAATAATAATGTGTCCCCATCAATTGCTTACATTTTTGGTTGAATTTTCATTTCGGGAAAAGGCAAAAAATGAAGGTTAAAATCCTAGTCATATGACCTGATTAACCAAAGCACAGGGCCCTAGTCATATTTCATATCGAACATGTTGTTTGTCCTGTTCAGAAAACATCTACCAAAATAAAAGTTATTACGAGTTGATTGTTATTGTTGTCTAATTGAATAATAATCATATAATCACATTGTTTTAGATCAGACGTGATGTTGCTCCTATTGTATAAACATCTTATGCATTATAATAACCATTTTTATTCTCCTCCTTAGTTATGGTGTTCTGTATCTTCCACCATGCTCACATCTTGGAGAGGAACAGTGTCCACTCCATGCTCAGTAGATTCACCCTGGTGTTTGGTGGAGTGGCGGCCGTCGGGGCCTTTGTGGCTGGGAACTGCAATGTTAGTACTCCATGTATTACATACAGTAAATATTATATAATATATGCCATTTAGCAGACTCTTTTATCCAAAGTGACTTACAAGCGACTTAGGCCTGCGCGGCTGGCTACACTGTACACAACAATGCAGAGTTAAAAAAGAATAATAAAAAGACAAAGAGTAACACAAGAAGAATAAAATACACAAGAATGGAGCAATATACAGGGAGTACCAATACCAGATCAATGTGCAGAGGTACGAGGTATTTGAAGTAGATATGTACATGAAGGCAGGGTGAAGTGACTAGGCATATCAGGATAGATAATAATAAGAGTAAAATAAAGAAGCAGCAGCAAATTATGAGTGTAAAAGTGTGTGTGTGTTTGTGTTGTCAGTATGCGTGTGTGTGTGTCATTGGAGGCTGGTGGGAGGAGCTATAGGAGGAAGGCTCAATGTAATGGTTGGAATGGAATGAATTGAACGGAATCAAGCATGTGGTTTCCATATGTTTGATGTGTTTGATACCTTTCCATTCATTCCATTCCAGCCATTACAATGAGCCCGTCCTCCTATAGCTCCTTCCACCAGACTCCACTGGTGTGTGTATGTGTGTTTGTGTTGTGTGCATATGCATATGTAGTGTATGTGAATATGTGTGGGTTTTATCTGTGAGTGTAGTGTGTGAGTGTGTATGTACACCACCCCGTTCACGAAAATGGTTCACTCCTACAGACAGTGAGTCACGTGGCCGTGGTTTGCTCTATAGAGCAGGCAGACAGGCATTGAGGCATTGTTACAGTTCGATTGAACGTTGGAATGGGCAAAACAAGTGACCTAAGCGACTTTGAGCGTGGGATGATCGTCATTGCCAGGCTCGCCGGTTCCAGTATCTCAGAAACGGCCGGCCTTCTGGGCTTTTCACGCACGACAGTGTCTAACGCTTCGAACACACCGACTGCGTAATTGCGTTTTGGTACACCAGAAGTACATTCATTTCCAATGGAACGCTGCATTTGCCTTGCAGCATTGCGTTGCAGTGCGTTCTGTGTGGTGCATACGTTGGATTTATCGAACGTATGCGTCAAACTGTATGCATAGACGGCTTGACAGAAATGGTAGCAGAAGGTGAATGTTGAACTTTTGTTGCACACATATCTAGATGATGCTGCATACTATTTTGCGCAATGACGCAGTCGGTGTGTTCAAAGCGTAAGATTTACAAAGAATGGTGCGACAAACAAAAAAAATCCAGTCAGCGGCAGTCCTGTGGGCGAAAACAGCTCATTGATGAGAGTTCGAAGGAGAATGGCAAGAATCGCGCAAGCTAACAGGCGGGCCATAAACAGGCAAATAATGGCGCAGTACAACAGTGGTGTGCAGAACGGCATCTCGGAACGCACAACTCGTCAGTCCTTGTCACAGATGGGCTATTGCAGCAGACGACCACACCATATTCTACTCCTATTAGCTAAAATCAAGAAGAAGTGGCTCCAGTGGGTACACCGACACTGGACAATTGAGGAGTGGAAAAACATTGCCTGGTCCGACGAATCCCAGTTCCTGATGCGTCATGCTGATGGCAGAGTCAGGATTTGGCTTAAGCAGCATGAGTCCATGGCCCCATCCTGCCTGGTGTCAACGGTACAGGCTGGTGGCGGTGGTGTAAGGGTGTGGGGAATGTTTTCCTGGCAACCGTTAGGTCCCTTGATAACAATTGAGTAACTTTTCCATGCCCGAAGAATTCAGGCTGTTCTGGAGGCACATTTTATGAACTATTTAGCAGTCTTATGGCTTGGGGGTAGAAGCTGTCTCGGAGCCTGTTGTTCCGAGAGCCAATGCTCCGGTACCGTTTGCCGGACGGTAGCAGAGTGAACAGTCTATGGCTTGGGTGGCTGGAGTCTTTAGCAATTTATCGGTCCATCCTCTGACACCGCCTGATACAGTATAGAGGTCCTGGATGGCAGGGAGCTCAGCCCCAGTGATGTACTAGGCTGTCCGCACCACCATACCAAGCGGTGATGCAGCCAGTCAATCGACCCTTTGGTCGCGTTCCCCTGCTCAGACGTTGCATGCATCAACCAATGGTTGTGTGCCATGTCATCGACTGGCAGATGAAGGGGATTCGATTAATCTGGCTTGGGCACCCGGGTAGGCATGTTTTGCACTGGGTGAAAGTTGATTGCATTCATTTTGGAACCAGGTGTAATGTCTTTGATCTCATGAGCTGCATGGGATTGGGAGGATGAGGACATGCCATGTAATTATTTCTGTCACTGGTGGGTGACAGAAGGTCTGCGTGCCAAGATAGCTTGGGGGCCACTTGTGTTAATCTTAGAATGAGTACGTGATGGAATATCCTTATTAGGGTGCGAGCTGACTGGGTTGCAAGATGATACTATTGTTGTTGGGAGTGACACTCAATAATGATTGGCAACTGTTGGATGGAGTTACCTTGCAAAACCGTATATAAACTGAGAGATTTTGTATGCCTATAATTCGGATGACAATAGGCTACGCCCGTACCGCTTGTCATGCGAATCCGGTACTGTAATATTAAATAACTCTGAACCAACTCTCCATCTAAGTGTTTAACTATTCTGTTACATCCTGAAGTACTCGATACCAGAGAAACTCGTCATAACAATTACAGACAGAAATATACCTCAGCACCCCCTCAGACGATCCCGCAGGTGAAGAAGCCGGATGTGGAGGTCCTGGGCTGGCATGGTTACACGTGATCTGCGGTTGTGAGGCCGGTTGGACGTACTGCCAAATTCTTTAAAACGATGTTGAAGGCGGCTTAAGGTAGAGAAATCAACATTCAATTATCTGGCAACAGCTCTGGTGGACATTCCTGCAGTCAGCATGCTAATCGCACGCTCCCTCATAACTTGAGACATCTGTGGTATTGTGTTGTGTGACAAAACTGCACATTGTCCCCAGCACAAGGTGCACCTGTGTAATGATAATGCTGTTTAATCAGCTTCTTGATATGCCACACCTGTCAGTTGCTATTTTGATACGTGAGGCTTATTTGATCTAATAGAAGTTTTAAAATGCTTAGGTTGTTATGAGTGTACTGATATAAGTGTGATACAGGTGACATCCCAGCAACTTTGAGAAAAAACACTTATCGGAGTTTTCCCTGTTGAAATTCGAGACGTCTATGCATATTCATGAGGCTAGCATACCTCGTGAATATTGAATACAGGCGGTTGACGTCAACACCCCTCATCGAATATTCCAAAAAGTATTAAAATAACGAGATGTATCCATCAATCCAAAGAGAGGAATAGGCAGGAGCTTGACAGCCCACCCATTGTTAGGGCGGAGACACAAGCATCTCGTCATTATATCCAGTATCTCTGTTCAGAACCGGTCCAATTCCCACATAACTCCCCAAATTTGGTTGAAAATATCTCTTGAGTTTCGGTTAATGAAATCTTGAATTATAAACAAAGAGAGGACTGGCAACAAAGCAAACAAACTATCAATGACAGGATTGGTAGGTATGTTACTGTGTGCAGACATACAGTGGGGAAAAAAAGTATTTAGTCAGCCACCAATTGTGCAAGTTCTCCCACTTAAAAAGATGAGAGAGGCCTGTAATCTTCATCATAGGTACACGTCAACTATGACAGACAAATTGAGATTTTTTTTCTCCAGAAAATCACATTGTAGGATTTTTAATGAATTTATTTGCAAATTATGGTGGAAAATAAGTATTTGGTCACCTACAAACAAGCAAGATTTCTGGCTCTCACAGACCTGTAACTTCTTCTTTAAGAGGCTCCTCTGTCCTCCACTCGTTACCTTTATTAATGGCACCTGTTTGAACTTGTTATCAGTATAAAAGACACCTGTCCACAACCTCAAACAGTCACACTCCAAACTGCACTATGGCCAAGACCAAAGAGCTGTCAAAGGACACCAGAAACAAAATTGTAGACCTGCACAGGCTGGGAAGACTGAATCTGCAATAGGTAAGCAGCTTGGTTTGAAGAAATCAACTGTGGGAGCAATTATTAGGAAATGGAAGACATACAAGACCACTGATAATCTCCCTCGATCTGGGGCTCCATGCAAGATCTCACCCCGTGGGGTCAAAATGATCACAAGAACGGTGAGCAGAAATCCCAGAACCACACGGGGGGACCTAGTGAATGACCTGCAGAGAGCTGGGACCAAAGTAACAAAGCCTACCATCAGTAACACACTACGCCGCCAGGGACTCAAATCCTGCAGTGCCAGACGTGTCCCCCTGCTTAAGCCAGTACATGTCCAGGCCCGTCTGAAGTTTGCTAGAGTGCATTTGGATGATCCAGAAGAGGATTGGGAGAATGTCATATGGTCAGATGAAACCAAAATAGAACTTTTTGGTAAAAACTCAACTCATCTTGTTTGGAGGACAAAGAATGCTGAGTTGCATCCAAAGAACACCATACCTACTGTGAAGCATGGGGGTGGAAACATCATGCTTTGGGGCTGTTTTTCTGCAAAGGGACCAGGACGACTGATCCGTGTAAAGGAAAGAATGAATGGGACCATGTATCGTGAGATTTTGAGTGAAAACCTCCTTCCATCAGCAAGGGCATTGAAGATGAAACGTGGCTGGGTCTTTCAGCATGACAATGATCCCAAACACACCGCCCGGGCAACGAAGGAGTGGCTTCGTAAGAAGCATTTCAAGGTCCTGGAGTGGCCTAGCCAGTCTCCAGATCTCAACCCCATAGAAAATCTTTGGAGGGAGTTGAAAGTCCGTGTTGCCCAGCGACAGCCCCAAAACATCACTGCTCTAGAGGAGATCTGCATGGAGGAATGGGCCAAAATACCAGCAACAGTGTGTGAAAACCTTGTGAAGACTTACAGAAAACGTTTGATCTGTGTCATTGCCAACAAAGGGTATATAACAAAGTATTGAGAAACTTTTGTTATTGACCAAATACTTATTTTCCACCATCATTTGCAAATAAATTCATTAAAAATCCTACAATGTGATTTTCTGGATTTTTTTTTCTCATTTTGTCTGTCATAGTTGATGTGTACCTATGATGAAAATTACAGGCCTCTCTCATCTTTTTAAGTGGGAGAACTTGCACAATTGGGGGCTGACTAAATACTTTTTTCCCCCACTGTACTTACAAATGGCAGAACATCAGTGGAAAAGAACAATGGGAAAATAGACATGTCAATGTGTACCATTTTGACGTTATTTCATAGATGTAGACAGATAATTAACCTAAAAGTTTGTCAGATGTTTTCTTCAGAAGAAGATCATGCAGTCTCTTGTCTTTTGTCAGCTAAAGAAGAGACCCTCTTCTTTAGCCGAGGTACCTTGTAACAGGTATTTTCTCTGGCTCAGACTGTACTCTTTTCCTCTAACAGAAGTTCCCAGAATGTTCGCTGTCATTCAAACATGTCCAACTCAGGCACATAATTCCAGTGATCTCTACTCTCCTCCTTTAACAGAGGTTCCTAGAATGTTCTCTGTCACCCAATCATATCCATCATTGAGGAAATCGAGTATTGTGTGACATAAGGTCTCTTACAAGTGCTTTGGCTTTGTCGTTTGCAGCCAGAATATCTAAATGGAACCTTGTCTTAAGCCTCTCCTCTAGCTAAGGTACCTGATACTAACTGTAACCTGTCCTCTCTCCTCCAGCCCGCATACCTGATGCTGGCCCATTACCTGGGGGCTGCGGTGAGCTTCCTGTGTATCTGTTTCTACAGCCTGCTCCTCACGGTGCTCACAGGGAAGTGTGTACTGACCCGGATGGAGTGGTTCCTCTACCCAGCACGAGTCATGTCTACTGTGGTCCAGATCATCGTCACCATTGGCTGTATCCTTTCACCTGCACTGATGAACACTATAAGCCTAACCCCTGAACCCTGATCTTATAACCCCTGAACCTGTTAAACTCTGCTGGGTGTGCATACACAATGCAAGAAAGAATATACAAGAATAGGAGTGTCCTCTTCCATACGTCTTCAACTTTGCAAACACTCACAGGTCCTGAAAGGCACAGTATGTTCTAGGTAGTAGTGGTATTTGATAACAACTAGATACCGTCCAGAACATTGACAGTGAGGTTGCCTCTCTGTGTGTTTTGTCTGTTTACTGATGATTATGTTCAAACTTCTTCGACGTCCGTGTTCCTTTGAACATATGTGTAGGGTTACTATAAACATAAACTCAATTGTCACCCAACAACTACTGTTCACTCTCCTTGATCTCTGACCCCGCCAGACGCCATCTTGTTTGTACAGGAGGAATACAAGTACAAGCACCTAGCGGCCGTGTTTGAGTGGATACTGAGCGCCAACTTGGAGCTGTTTGAGCTCAGCTTTGCTGTGGAGTTCTGTTTCTTCTCCTCCTCCATGTTGTCCACATTGCTGGGGAAGAAAGATGAGGAGAAGCCTATCCTTCTGGCCTGAGAAGATGCTGCTGGGCTGGGCTGGGGGGAGACCTACTGTAAGAGACACTTGGGTCGTGTTCATTAGGCATGAAATGGAAGAAAACGGTAAGAAACGGAGAGAGACCAGCAGCATCTTCTCTTCTCAGGCCAGAAGGATAGGCTTCTCCTCATCTTTCTTCCCCAGCAGCATCGACAAAAAATTGTCACGTTGTGCCCTAATGAAACAACCCAGTAGTTCTGACCGATCTAAAGCTTGTGGAATTGGACCAACCAAGTAAAGGGAACAATTGTTTGTAACCAGGACCGGTTCTGGCTGCGACCAAAAACGACTCAGCTTAATCGTCCACGACCCACCGTTTGGGAAACACTGACCTAGTGGCATCAAAGATGGGGATGATATATACAGTTTAAGTCAGAAGTTTACATACACTTAGGTTGGAGTCATTTCAACCACTCCACAAATGTCTTGTTAACAAACTATAGTTTTGGCAAGTCGGTTAGGACATCTACTTTGTGCATGACACAAGTCATTTTTCCAACAATTGTTTACAGACAGATTATTTCACTTATAATTCACTGTATCACAATTCCAGTGGGTCAGAAGTTTACATACACTAAATTCACTGTGCCTTTAAACAGCTTGGAAAATTCCAGAAAATGATGTCACGGCTTTAGAAGCTTCTGATATGCTAATCATTTGAGTCAATTGGAGGTGTACATGTGGATGTATTTCAAGGCCTACCTTCAAACTCAGTGCCTCTTTGCTTGACGTCATTGAAAAATCAAAAGAAATCAGCCAAGACCTCAGAAAAAAAATTGTAGACCTCCACAAGTATGTTTCATCCTTGGGAGCAATTTCCAAACGCCTGAAGGTACCACGTTCATCTGTACAAACAATAATACGCAAGTATAAACACCATGGGACCACGCAGCCATCATACCGCTCAGGAAGGAGACGCGTTCTGTCTCCTAGAGATGAACGTACTTTGGTGCAAAAAGTGCAAATCAATCCCAGAACAACAGCAAAGGACCTTGTGAAGATGCTGGAGGAAACAGGTACAAAAGTATCTATATCCACAGTAAAATGAGTCCTATATCGACATAACCTGACAGGCCACTCAGCAAGGAAGAAGCCACTGCTCCAAAACCGCCATAAAAAAGCCCAACTACGGTTTGCAACTGCACATGAGGACAAAGATCTTACTTTTTGGAGAAATGTGCTCTGGTCTGATGAAACAAAAATAGAACTGTTTGGCCATAATGACCATCGTTATGTTTGGAGGAAAAAGGGGGTGGCTTGCAAGCCGAAGAACACCATCCCAACTGTGAAGCACGGGGTTGGCAGCATCATGCTGTGGGGGTGCTTTGCTGCAGGAGGGACTGGTGCACTTCACAAAATAGATG
Organism: Coregonus lavaretus; assembly: GCF_964263955.1. Taxonomy (NCBI): domain Eukaryota; kingdom Metazoa; phylum Chordata; class Actinopteri; order Salmoniformes; family Salmonidae; genus Coregonus; species Coregonus lavaretus. The sequence continues at coordinate 29,650,644 of NC_139988.1, forward strand.
GCATTATGAGGAAGGAAAATTATGTGGATATATTGAGGCAACATCACAAGACATCAGTCAGGAAGTTAAAGCTTGGTCGCAAATGGGTCTTCCAAATGGACAATGACCCCAAGCATACTTCCAAAGTTGTGGCAAAATGGCTTAAGGACAACAAAGTCAAGGTATTGGAGTGGCCATCACAAAGCCCTGACCTCAAGCCTATAGACAATGTGTGGGCAGAACTGAAAAAACGTGTGCGAGCAATGAGGCCTACAAACCTGACTCAGTTACACCAGCTCTGTCAAGAAGAATGGGCCAAAATTCACCCAACTTAATGCGGGAAGCTTGTGGAAGGCTACCCGAAACGTTTGACCCAAGTTAAACAATTTAAAAGCAATGCTACCAAATACTAATTGAGTGTATGTAAACTTCTGACTCACTGGGAATGTGATGAAATAAATAAAAGCTGAAAAGAATCACTCTCTCTCCTATTATTCTGACATTTCACATTCTTAAAATAAAGTGGTGATCCTAACTGACCTAAGACAGGGGATTTTTACTAGTATTAAATGTCAGGAATTGTGAAAAACTGAGTTTAAATGTATTTGGCTAAGGTGTATGTAAACTTCCGACTTCAACTGTAACCTTTGATCTCGCTCTCGGACTAAATCTTATTATTGAGGATGATTTTTAATTTTTTTAAATCAGGGCTGAAATCATTGTTCTTATGCAGCCCCTAAAGACAAACAGAAAGATGAGTTATTCGGGTCCCAACAAATCGATGCACTTCGTGTTGAAGTATTTTTGAAAACGTTGGAAAAGGAAAACTGTCGATCCTACAACTTTCATAGCCACTGATGGACCAATACCAGGACACCTTAGCATTTGAGTAGTAGTCACTGTAAGCACTAAAGTCACTATTTCTAATCCCATGTTCTGAATTGATCAAGGTGACATTTCCTATTTGATAGGCCATGGAGAATTGTGAATGATGTTGTTAGTTATTTTTTCAACATGTTGTCTATGTCTAAAACGTGAAGTCTTGGGGGCATTACTCTGCCATTTAAGTATATCAGGCAACAACAACAGAAAAAAGTTTTAATATACATTGTTGTATAAAAATGTAATTGTCTGCAGAGTAAAGTAGTGAGGTGTAAGGCCAGTAATCTCTCGACCGCTTTAACATTAAAATTATGATCAAGTAGCTGATTTGGTTCTGGGTGTGGAGATTAGAAGCCAGTGATGATTCTAAACCTTTGTGATAAAACAGGTAATGTAATGTGAAGGAGGCAGGCAATTCAGGCAGGTGTGGTAATTAAGATGTATTAATAGAGTCCTCTGTGTTTGTGATAGATCATTCTGGAAAGCTTTTTGATGGCAGAACATTTGGTTGTACAGGCTTTACTGCATACCTGTCAGATGAGAGAAGAACCAGAACATAAGCAATCATTCATCCAGAAACAATGTAACTGAAAATCCCATGCCATTTTTTTATGAACAGAACACATTTCTTAGCAAGGCATAACACTTTGTAATTTTGCCTTTTTCCTTACTTATGTATCAGTCTCATTTGCTACTGCTTTTCTAGTCTTCCTATTCAGGGATTTGTGCAATGATGATTGACTTGTTTACAACAACAATATGTCATAGACTATATGGTTACATCTTAACAAAGTGGTACATAAAAATATATGTTTTAAAGATAAACAGTGACAAACTGATGTTTACTAAGACTAGAAATACACAAAAGCATTTAGCCTAATTCAGTATGAAAATATCGACTTGGAAGGTTTCCTTAAAAGGCTCTTATTTTTTTGGGCCATTTCTTTTGCCAAGCATAATTGAATAATAAAACGTGTGTAAGATCAAATCTAGTCTGAAATCTTGGCATTGTTGTATTTGTGATTCCTCTGCGGGACTGTTCAACCTCATGGTTTCCACATCAACACACCTCACTTTAGGTGTCACGATCGTCGGGAAGAGAGGAGGACCAAGGCGCAGCGTTGAATGCGAACATATTTATTTATATAATGAACACACGAACAAAACGAAAACGTGACGTCCCTGGTTACATGCACAAACCAACACGGAACAAGAAACCACACCCAATGAATGCCTAACGGCTACCTAAGTATGACTCCCAATCAGAGACAACGAGCTACAGCCGTCTCTGATTGGGAGCCACCCTGGCCAACATAGATATACAAAAACTAGAATACCCAAAGGAAACTCACACCCTGGCTCAACATACAAGTGTCCCCAGAGCCAGGGCGTGACATTAGGGTCTGTCCTGATACTGTATATGGAATATTACAAGGCAGAGGAGTTTGTTGTGTCCACAAAAACATCCCCCTTGCCTCACTCATAAGTGGGAAGATGTGGAAACAAGTACTGCTGTCTCTTCATGCTTGCTCAATTGTCTGAGGAAATGTACAAACACAATGAATGTCAAAAACATGCATACCTCTGGAACACAAGTATTAAGTGTTCTTAGAACACAGGCGTGACTCATATCACTGGTGTTCGGTACAGTAGGTGTTGTCCCATCATTATATAATTACTATGGCATTATGGGGTGTTGACAGTTATTGGCTCCCAGGTGGTATTTGCCTGGGGACAGGTGTGTACTGTAGGTGAACAGGTAACTCAGGTGGAGTTTGAACCGGAGATGTTTGGGAAACCTCGTCATTGTGTTGTTGACTGTAGCTGTGGACTGATAGCTGTCTGAATGTCAGGGGCTTGGAAGAATTAAGGACTTTTGGGTGTGTGCACTGACTGAGGATGACTTGGGAATGTACAGAACAAGAAGTACTTGAAGTTGATTAGCTTACTTTATGTACAAAGGGTGCATAATTCTAAAAAAATATATAAATATGTTTTTATTGTCACATACACCGGATGGGTGCAGTGAAATGTGTTGTTTTACAGGGTCAGCCATAGTAGTACGGCGCCCCTAGGGCAAATTAGGGTTAAGTGCCTTGCTCAAGGGCACATTGGCCGATTTTTCACGTTATCGGCTCGGGTATTCCAACCAGCGACGAACACTCCAACCGCTAGGCTACCTGCTCTGCCGCCTTCTACATACACATTTTAGTACATATTCTGATTGGTGTACAGTATGTAGACCATGTTGGTGTGGTTCCTGAGTCTTCTACAGGCAATTAAGATTTTGACCATCTGAAATACACCCTTTTGCTTACTACTGAATTCTAAATTAACACCTAGTACCTAGGCACTTGTTTAGATGATACACGTCTGGATAGGTAAGCAATATGCCACAAAAAAAGCTGCCCAGCGAATCAGAGGGCAAGGTGGAGCTACTATTTTATATCCAATCCTTTGAGATCTACAGTCGTGGTCAAAAGTTGAGAGAATGACACAAATACAAATTTTCACAAAGTCTGCTACCTCAGTTTTGATGATGGCAATTTGCATATACTCCAGAATGTCATCAAGAGTGATCAGATGAATTGCAATTAATTGCAAAGTCCCACTGTGCCAAAGACATTTCCACTGCATTTCAGCCCTGCCACAAAAGGACCAGCTGCCATCATGTCAGTGATTCTCTCGTTAACACAGGTGAGAGTGTTGATGAGGACTGGAGATCACTCTGTCATGCTGATTGAGTTAGAATAACAGACTGGAAGCTTTAAAAGGATGGTGGTGCTTTAAATCATTGTTCTTCCTCTGTTAACCATGGTTACCTGCAAGGAAACATGTGCCGCATCATTGCTTTGCACAAAAAGGGCTTCACAGGCAAGGATATTGCTGCTAGTAAGATTGCACCTAAATCAATCATTTATCGGATCATCATGAACTTCAAGGAGAGAGGTTCAATTGTTATGAAGAAGGCGTCAGGGCGCCCAAGAAAGTCCATCAAGTGCCAGGACCGTCTCCTAAAGTTGATTCAGCTGCGGGATCGGGGCCCCACCAGTGCAGAGCTTGCTCAGGAATGGTAGCAGGCTGGTGTGAGTGCATCTGCACGCACAGTGAGGCGAAGACTTTTGGAGGATGGCCCGCTGTCAAGAAGGGCAGCAAAGAAGCCACTTCTTTCCAGGAAAAACATCAGGGACAGACTGATATTCTGCAAAAGGTACAGGGCCTTTTCCAGCATGATGGAGCACCTTGCAATAAGGCAAAAGTGATAACTAAGTGGCTCGGGGAACAAAACATCGAAATTGTGGGTCCATGGCCAGGAAACTCCCCAGACCTTAATCCCATTGAGAACTTGTGGTCGATCCTCAAGAGGCGGGTGGACAAACAAAAACCCACAAATTCGGACAAACTCCAAGCATTGATTATGCAAGAATGGGCTGCCATCAGTCAGGATTCTGATCCAAGATGGCGTAGCAGTGTGGTCGTGTTCTCTGTTGTGTGTCCATGTAAATAGCCTGTTTTTTGTATTTTGCTTGTATTTTACGTATATATTTCCCTATCACACTTTCATCCTTCTACTAAATATACTTTCCTGCAACCCGCCTCACTCAATGTGGAACGGATTCTATTATTTACTCACCTTTATCTAGAATCTTCAGTTGAAACTAGCTAGCCAGCTAACTAGCTACTTGCTATTAGCCACCGTTAGCGGTTTTCACCCAGATCATCAGATTTTCTGCTGGAATAACTGAATCACTGGACCTTACCACCGGATCGCAACCAGCTAGCCGCAACCGAATGGATGTTGCTGTAGGCTAATCACCACTGCCCCCGAAGCAAGCACCAGTTAGCCTTGAGCTAGCCTCGAGCCAGGCCCATATCCCGGCTATCTACCTCTTTGTCTACCGGACGGGAGTAGCCAGCTAACTAGCTACTTGCTATTAGCCACCGTTAGCGTTTTTTCACCATTGTCCGTGGCCTGCACTACCTACCAGTCAGCTCTAGCCTGGACTATTATCGGCCAGTCTGCACTGTCTGCACAGCGCGTTATCGACCCAGAACATATCGGATTTTCTGCCGGAATCACTAAATCACTGGACCTTTAACACCGGATCATCGCAACTAGCTAGCTGCAACCAAATGGATGTTGTTGTTGGCTAATCAGCCTTGAGCTAGCCTCGAGTCAGGCATATCTTCCGGCTATCTACCTCCCTGTCAACCGGACGGGACCTCCTAGAGTCGACACGGAGCCCCGCCGATCCATCACGACTGCTCTGCCGACGTAATCGTCTGTGGTTTCAACAGGCTTCCCGTTGCGACGACCACGAAGATCCATCTGTTAGCCCCGGCCCACTAGCACACGCAAACAACAGCCATGTTTCCTGCTCGCTGTGCTGTAGCACCAATTCGAACTTCTCTCGGACTCACATATTGCTGTTCACTGGACCTTATGATCACTCAGCTACACAGCTGATGCCTGCTGGACTGTTCCTTTACACGGTACCCTGTCCTGTTTATCTGTTTAGCCTCAGCCCAAACTTTCATCGCCATTACCAGTTGTTGTCTTAGCTCTCTCTAATAACGCCTGTGATTGCTTTATGCCTCTCTCCCATGTCAATATGCCTTGCCTATTGCTGTTCCAGTTAGTTCTTATTATACAATTTCACTATAGAATCCCAAGGCATTCTCAAACTGCCTCAAATAGCTCCATAGTTCCACACCCCATACACGCAGAGACCGGCTCAATCGGTGCCTCCAGTGATGCTATCTCTTTCATTGTTACCCAACGCTTAGGGTTACCTCCACTGTACTCATATCCTTCCATATCCTTGTCTGTACATAATGCCCTGAATCTATTCTACAACGCCCGGAAATCTGACCCCTTTATTCTCTGTACCCAACGCACTAGAAGACCAGTTCTTAAAGCCTTTAGTCGTATCCTTATTCTAGTCCTCCTCTGTTCCTCTGGTGATGTAGAGGCTAACCCAGGCCCTGCAGCCCCCAGTATCACTCCTACTCCCCAGGAACTATCATTTGTTGACTTCTGTAACTGTAAAAGCCTTGGTTTTCTGCACGTTAACATCAGAAGCCTCCAGAGGTGGGTAGAGTAGCCAAAAATTGTACTCAAGTAAAAGTACTGTTACTTCAGAATAATATGACTCAAGTAAAAGTAAAAAGTAGTCATCCAAATAATTACTTGAGTAAGAGTAAAAAAGTACTTGGTGAAAAAACTACTCAAGTACTGAGTAACTGTTGAGTAACGTCTGATTTATTTTTAACACAAGACAACAATCAGACAGACAAAAATACAAAATAATCATCTTTAGGCAAATTATAGTTCATCCAATCAATAAAATAAATTACAAAGTAGCTTAAATTAAAATAATTCAGGTAAATTCAAGTACTTAAAAAATAAAATAATAAATAAATAAGCACAAGTAACACAAATGTCCAAACCTTTATACTTTTTTTACCAGGCAGAACTAGAATGAGGCAGCCCATAAACTGTGTATGTGTGTCTCCACAGTGACAGAACAACAGAAGGAAACACAAACATTTCATACCAGGCATGCTGAACAGAAAACTGCACACCAGATGGAAGCGGTCAACGTAAAATAATCAATAGGTGTTGATTAGGCCTACTCAGTACCTTTGTATTGCATGGCAAGCAACAGCCCTTTTTCTGTGTGCCTAGAAATTAATACTCTGATCTGTGATTAGGCCACACTGCACATCTCACTGAGCAGAGGAAAAGAGCAACAGTACACATCAACTGAAAAAGCACCAGTCCATGATAGATGGCCAAATAAAACAATATTGCAGGCCTAGTATCCCAGAACACAAATTAAGCTGAATGCATGTTCTCTAAAAGGCATCAGAGGAGAGTGATGTAGTTGTAGATGGGGCATTATGTTTACTTCCAGTTCCAATATCTAAAAAGAAAAGTCAGCAAAAAAAAGTCACACTTGTCTCTCCCCCCTTCTAACTATATTGCCACCCTGTGGTTTGTCACTGACACACTATAATCTTAAATGACAGTAACATTATACAGAGTTATATAGGTCAATGTCTACTGGTTCACATTTGAATTGATAAACAATTATATTTACCAGCATTTAAGATGTTCTCCTCTGTGGTCCAGGATGTTCTGAATCTTGGTAGGAGTATTGCTGCAGCAATCACCTCAGGCTCTTTCATGAGGTCTCCAAAATGTTTCTGGATCCCTTGCTGCAGGGCGTGAACAAGAGGTGTACACATTTTGCAAGTTGACTCCAACCTCTTCAGCTTGTCCCGCAACTGATAAAGTGTTGGCAGCAGGAGGCCCATATGCACAGATGATTCCCCTTGGAGGATATTAAAGGCCATGGCAACAGGCTTCATCACAGCAGCATACTCAACCAAAAACCCAATTTCAGCTGGATTGAACCTATAAAAGATGTAACAATAAAAAAATTACTTATAGCTATTTCTGGTACAATGTCTTTATTATGCATTGTACATGTTAAATACACAAATAAATAAAAATAAATTAGTTAAATTATTTCATTCAAGTCATCCACAATTGTCACACCACCATGCAAAGAAAACTTAGTTACTTGAGACAAGTGGATTCACCCATTAATCAGCAAGGCTTATTTATTTTTATTATTCTTTAAAAACAAAATATAAATTGTCAACTTACATCTATCTTTAATGCTGTGCAGACATTGCGAATTGCTTGTTCTCCTTGCTCTCGGTGAATGCGCACAATCCTTTCTACAGCGAGGAACAGGGTCGGAGAAACTTCAGCTTGCATTCACGTTCCACTGTTTCATGAGCCATGGTTGACCTGCTGGTTTTATTCCAAAGAGCATGACATTTTGCAAAAGCAGACCGAGACAGCCTCTTGTAGGTTTCGTTTGCAGTTCCTCCTGCAGCAGTGGCATCAACTGTGGATATAAGATTGAGGAGATGGCATGCACACTTTTGGTGCCTTAGAAGTTGGTACTCAAGGCCTGTGTTGTCATCCAGAATAGCAGACACATCTTGATACTCCACCCCTGACTCACTCTGATCTTCTGTTGCATGATCAAGGGTGGAGTCACTCTCCTCTTGTACATTGATGGCTTCCTCCTCACCATATAATCGAAAGGCCTTCAGGAAGTTTGAGCCACTGTCTGTTGTCATCCTGGTCACTTTTTTTCCCTGATGTGGTACTCAGAATGTATTTCCTCGAATGCAGCAGCAAGGACATCAAACGTGTGCGAGCCTTTGACAGGTCTACAAGCCAATGCAGCGGAGTGCCTCTCCAGTGAGGTGTTGTCTATCCAGTGACAGGTGACACATAAGTAGCTACGTTGTCTGGCAGACCAGCAGTCTGTTGTGGTAGCAACATAGTTCACAGCACTCAGCTTTTTGATGATTATGCTCTTCTTGTGTTTTGCAGCTTCTTGTATTCTTGTGCATAACGTTTTCCTTGTCATTACTGTATGAGGTTGCAAGGTTTCTATCAAAGTCTTGAAGGATGGCGTCTCAACCACAGAAAATGGTTGGTTGGCCTCACATACACAATTTAGCACCAGCTTGTCAAGCGTTGCTTGTGTTACCCGCCCTGGGGCAGCGAAGGCTGTGATTTTTGCATTTTTCACAAGAGTATCACTGGAAGAGGAGGATTTACGCTTTCTGTGGTTCTCTAGTAAGTCTGTGTACTTTGCCAGTTTGTTGGGGTGAACCCTCTGTGGATAAAAAAAATCTGTGAGGCTACAGGGAGATCAAGACATTAAAAGAGACTCATTATCACATCAAATTTGGATATATATATATAGAGAGAAAATTTTTAAAACATATGTAACCTAAAAGACAAACATTCGCCTATCCACAGCAAAAAAAAAACGAATTTAGGAAACTTACCGCTACATGTTTCCTCAAGTTAGATGTTGAGTTCTTGAATGCTGAAATGTCCGTTTGTTTTGGTAGACACCGCATAATGTAGCTGCTCTTTCACACTTTTACTAAGGTAAACATGCTTTCAATATGAGGCCAGGGGTGCGGGTGTTCCTCCTCGTCTGTGTCTGCATTGCAGACGGCTAATTCTGACATTTGTGTTGCTACGACTGTAAAGCCAACCCGTACCGCCACTGAGATTGAGTATGGTAACGTGATGAGACTGCACAACTACGTTTGATTGGTGAAACACAGTCACGTGGTAGAGCCTTAGCGGAAGTCTCTCTCTCTCTCTGTCAAAATAAAACATTAAAATAAGGCATATGCGGGGGGATAAAGACAATGACGCGTAGAGGTAAAAAGAAAAGTAACGACCTCATTGTAGCCTAATGTAGCGGAGTAAGAGTACAGTTTCTTCTTCACAAATCTACTCAAGTAAAAGTAAAAAGTATAGTGATTTAAAACTACTCCTAGAAGTATAATTTTTTCAAAAACTTACTCAAGTAAATGTAACGGAGTAAATGTAACTCGTTACTACCCACCTCTGGAAGCCTCCTTCCTAAGTTTGAGTTATTCACTGCGTTAGCACACTCCGCCAACCCTGATGTTCTAGCAGTGTCTGAATCCTGGCTTAGGAAGGCCACCAAAAATTCAGAAATGTCCATCCCCAACTACAACATTTTCTGTCTAGATAGAACTGCCAAAGGGGGTGGAGTTGCAATCTACTGTAGAGATAGCCTGCAGAGCTCTATCATACTATCCAGGTCTGTGCCCAAACAGTTTGAGCTCCTACTTCTAAAAATCCACCTTTCCAGAAATAAGTCTCTCACTGTTGCCGCTTGCTACAGACCCCCCTCAGCCCCCAGCTGTGCCCTGGACACCATATGTGAATTGATTGCCCCCCATCTATCCTCAGAATTCGTACTGCTTGGTGACCTAAACTGGGATATGCTTAACACCCCGGGCCATCCTACAATCCAAACTAGATGCCCTCAATCTCACACAAATTATCAAGGAACCTACCAGGTACAACCCTAAATCCGTAAACATGGGCAACCTCATAGATATCATCCTGACTAATTTACCCTCTAAATACACCACGCTGTCTTCAACCAGGATCTCAGCGATCACTGCCTTATTGCCTGCGTCCGTAACGGGTCCGCGGTCAAACGACCACCCCTCATCACTGTCAAACGCTCCCTAAAACACTTCAGCGAGTAGGCCTACCTAATTGACCTGGCCCAGGTATCCTGGATGGATATCGATCTCATTCCGTCAGTAGAGGATGCCTGGTTGTTCTTTAAAAGTGCTTTCCTCTCAATCTTAAATAAGCATGCCCCATTCAAAGAATTCAGAACTAAGAACAGATATAGCCCCTGGTTCTCCTCAGACTTGACTGCCCTTGACCAGTACAAAAACATCCTGTGGAGTATTGCATTAGCATTGAATAGCCCCCGCGATATGCAACTTTTCAGGGAAGTTAGGAACCAATATACACAAGCAGTTAGGAAAGCAAAGGCTAGCTTTTTCAAAACAGAAATTTGCATCCTGTAGCACTAACTCCAAAAAGTTTTGGGACACTGTAAAGTCCATGGAGAATAAGAGCACCTCCTCCCAGCTGCCCACTGCACTGAGGCTAGGAAACACTATCACCACCGATAAATCTACAATAATCGAGAATTTCAACAAGCATTTTGCTACGGCTGGCCATGCTTTCCACCTGGCTACCACTACTCTGCTGCAACTTGCCCATGCCCACCCCGCTTCTCCTTCACACACATTCAGATAGCTGATGTTCTGAAAGAGCTGCAAAATCTGGACCCTTACAAATCATCTGGGCTAGACAATCTGGACCCTTTCTTTCTAAAAATAGCCGCCGAAATTGTCGCAACCCTTATTACTAGCCTGTTCAACCTCTCTTTCGTAACGTCTGAGATCCCCAGAGATTGGAAAGCTGCCGCGGTCATCCCCCTCTTCAAAGGGGGTGACACTCTAGATCCAAACTGTTACAGACCTATATCCATCCTGCCCTTCGAAAGTTTTTGAAAGCCAAGTTAACAAACAGATCACCGACCATTTCGAATCCCACCGTACCTTCTCCGCTATGCAATCCGGTTTCCGAGCTGGTCATGGGTGCACCTCAGCCACACTCAAGGTCCTAAACGATATTATAACCATGATCAATAATAGACAGTACTGTGCAGCCGTCTTCATTGACCTGGCCAAGGCTTTCGACTCTGTCAATCACTGCATTCTTATTGGCAGACTAAATAGCCTTGGTTTCTCAAATGACTGCCTCGCCTGGTTCACCAACTACTTCTCAGATAGAGTTCAATGTGTCAAATCGGAGGGCCTGTTGTCTGGACCTATGGCAGTCTCTATGGGGGTGCCACAAGGTTCAATTCTTGGGCCGACTCTTTTCTCCGTGTATATCAATGATGTCGCTCTTGCTGCTGGTGAATCTCAGATCCACCTCTACGCAGACGACACCATTTTGTATACATCTGGCCCTTCATTGGACACTGTGTTAACAAACCTCCAAACGAGCTTCAATGCCATACAACACTCCTTCTGTGGCCTCCAACTGCTCTTAAACACTAGTAAAACTAAATGCATGCTCTTCAATCGAACGCTGTTGGCACCCGCCCACCCGACTAGAATCACTACTCTCGACGGGTCTTACCTAGAGTATGTGGACAACTACAAATACCTAGATGTCTGGTTAGACTGTAAACTCTCCTACCAGACTCACATTAAGCATCTCCAATCCAAAGTTCAATCTAGAATCGGCTTCCTATTTCGCAACAAAGCCTCCTTCACTCATGCTGCCAAATATGCCCTCGTAAAACTGACTATCCTATCGATCCTTGACTTCGGCGATGTCATTTACAAAATAGCCTCCAACACTACTCAGCAAATTGGATGTAGTCTATCACAGTGCCATCCGTTTTGTCACCAAAGCCCCATATACTACCCACCACTGTGACCTGTACGCTCTTGTTGGCTGCTCCTCACTACATATTCGTCGCCAAACCCACTGGCTCCAGGCCATCTATAAATCACTGCTAGGCAAATCTCCGCCTTATCTTAGCTCATTGGTCACCATAGCAACACCCACCCGTAGTATGCGCTCCAGCAGGTATATCTCACTGGTCATCCCCAAAGCCAACACCTCCTTTGGCCGCCATTCCTTCCAGTTCTCTGCTGCCAATGACTGGAACGAACTGCAAAAATCTCTGAAGCTGGAGACTCTTATCTCCCTCACTAACTTTAAGCATCAGTTGTCAGAACACCTTACCGATCACTGCACCTGTACACAGCCCTTCTGAAATTAGCCCACTCAACTACCTCATCCCCATATTGTTATTTATTTTGCTCATTTGCACCCCAATATCTCTATTTGCACATCATCTCTTGCACATCTATCATTCCAGTGTTAATACTAATTGTAATTATTTTGCACTATGGCCTATTTATTGCCGTACCTCCATAACTTGCTACATTTGCACACACTGTATATATATTTTCTGTTGTATTTTTGACTTTATGTTTTGTTTTACCCCATATGTAACTCTGTGTTGTTGTTTTTATCGCACTGCTTTGCTTTATCTTGGCCAGGTCGCAGTTGTAAATGAGAACTTGTTCTCAACTGGCTTACCTGGTTAAATAAAGTTTAAATAAATAACAAAATAAAAAATGTGGCCCAGAAGTTAATTGACAGCATGCCAGGGCGGATTGCAGAGGTCTTGAAAAAGAAGGGTCAACACTGCAAATATTGACTCTTTGCATAAACTTAATGTAATTGTCAATAAAAGCCTTTGACACTTATGGAATGCTTGTAATTCTACTTCAGTATACCATAGTAACATCTGACAAAAATATCTCATAACACTGAAGCAGCGAACTTTGTGAAGACCAATACTTGTGTAATTCTCAAAAGTTTTGACCACGACTGTACATACATCGGAGGGGTAGGGATCGATCTGGATTTCAACACAGAGCAAAAGTAGATACTGGGTGCGTTTCAGATACAGATTCTGTGCATTTTATAGGGAGATTATATGACGTTCATACAATATGGTTCCTGGGATTGTTATTAAACACTTCTACAGGCTTTGTACAGATCTGATTATCTATTCAGACCAGAGGGGTATACTACGATTGAAGCTAGATCTACCCAGCGTTTTCTAAAGCTAGCCAGTAGCCAGCTTCACATTCCAGCCCAGGCTTCATCTGTAGAGACCCCCAACTCTGCTAAAACCAATGACAACTACGTGCCGTTTTCAAGGGATTGTTAAATAAATGTTATAACAATTTGGTTTTAAATAATATCATCACCTCTTGAAGAGCATAGTAGTCAGAACTACACATTTCTGATTATTCCACATGTATCTCTATCATCAGTTATACAGCAATTAACTGCATGCTTTTCATGATCAGTAAACATCAATTGATCCTCACCCTGGTAAAGTTGTGACTACTGTCATCACCACTATAGATGGCAAGCAAATAGCCTAGCCATCTAGTTCCCCTGAAAGTTAGCTTGTGTGATCTGTTATTAGCTAATGTAGCTAGACAATTTGACGTGGTCCATCATTCAATGTAGCCTATCATGTCTGTCAACAGAAATCGTGATTAAACACTCACAATGTTGAAAGGGGGATAAAATAATGTTAGCTAACTTCGCTAGGTAGGCCTACGTTGGTTGGAGAAAAAATTACATTAGGTCTACTTAACTTACCACTATGTTTAGCAAACTTTACAAAGTTTCTACCGGCAGCTTGCAATGTAAACATTAGGCCCATCAGCTACAGTATATCGGCAAATGCGCCCTTCTGCTGGCAAGCAGTTGTCAATAGTTTTAGCAGAGCTTGGATTCTGCTTGTCAAATCGAACGCTCTGCACCTTATTGTGACGTTTTATTTATAACGACCTCTAGACGTACTCTTGCAGGCTTGTAATTGCGCGTTCATGTCGCACGTGGCTATTCGAGCGCTGAACTCTTCATTGAGACTATAATGACACATCAATCCATGGGCAAGTCGGTGCCACATTTTCATTTGTGCCAAATCCAAAATGAAAGACAAGTGATCTTGCAAATTTCGCAGACTATGTTGTGAAATAGGGTTGTTGAAGTGCCGTCTTTATTTTATTACTTATCGATAATGCCTATCGTTAGGTCTTTGGCATGCTCCTATCAATAAAATATTTGTATTAAGTCATACACAAGTTTTACTGTGTGTCAAGTTTCAAATGCATTCTGTCATTACTAAATGTGTAATGTGATAGGTATTTTAACATTACAAATGTTTATAACACAAAGAAAACATGTTTTATATTTTTTTATTTAACCTTTATTTAACCAGGCAAATCAGTTAAGAACAAGTTATTATTTACAATGACGGCCAACCAAAAGGCAAAATGACGGGGGCTGGGATTAAAAATGTCCAGTAATATGGTCAAGTGCAGCAAAGAAAGACCTAGCAAAGCTGCAGCTGGCTCAAAACAAAGCAGCATGCCTTAACCTTAACTGCACATACAGAACTAACATCAACATGCATGCCAGTCTTTCCTGGTTGAGCGATTAACTGCTTCTCTTCTAGTTTTTATAAAAAATATAGTGATGAAAATTCCAGATTGTATGCATAATCAAATAACATACAGCTCAGACAACCATCCATGCCCCACAAGACATGCCACCAGGGGTCTCTTCACAGTCCCCAACTCCAAAATAAATTCACAGCAATGCACAGTACTATACAGAGCTATAATTGCATGGAACTCCCTTCCATCTCCAATTACTCACGCAAACAGCAAAATTACCTTTATCGTATTTACAATTTGTGTGACTGTTGTCTATCAATGTTTGTTACTTGTCGTGTTTTATGTTTTTCTGTAGACCCCAGGAAGAGTAGCTGCTGCTTCAGCAAAAGCTAATGGGGAGCCAATTAAACCAATAATCAGACACCTCATTCAGGATAAATCAGGGCTAGTTCTAAAGGATTCGTTGCCATAGAAATGTACCTGGCTAAAAGGTGAGCCACTTTCGTGGTTATCCCGAGTTGAACTCAGAGTTGACCAAAGTTACCTCACTAACTGCTCAAACCACGTATCAGTGCATTTGGAAAGTATTCAGACCCCTTGACGTTTTCCACTTTGTTACGTTACAGCCTTGTTCTAAAATTGATTAAATAAATGTTCCTCATCAGTCTACACACAATACCCCACAATGACAAAGCGAAAACAGGTTTTTATAAGTTTTTGCTAACGTATTAAAAATAAACATAACTACCGTATGCAATGAAACTCGAAATTGAGCTCAGGTGCATCCGGTTTCCATTGATCATCCTTGATATGTTTCTACAACTTAATTGCAGTCCACCTGTGGTAAATTCAATTGATTGGACATGATTTGGAAAGGCACACACGTCTATATAAGGTCCCACAGTTGACAGTGCACGTCAGAGCAAAAACCAAGCCATGAGGTCAAAGGAATTGTCCGTAGAGCTCCGAGACAGGATTGTGTCGAGGCACAGATCTGGGGAAGGGTACCAAAAAATGTCTGCAGCATTGAAGGTCCCCAAGAACACAGTGGCCTCCATCATTCTTAAATGGAATAAGTTTGGAACCACCAAGACTCTTCCTAGAGCTGGCCGCCCAGCCAAACTGAGCAATCGGGGGAGAAGGGCCTTGGTCAGGGAGGTGACCAAGAACCCGATGGTCACTCTGACAGAGCTCCTCTGTGGAGATGGGAGAACCTTCCAGAAGGACAACCATCTCTGCAGTACTCCACCAATCAGTCCTTTATGGTAGAGTGGCCAGACGGAAGCCACTCCTCAGTAAAAGGCACATGACAGCCCACTTGGAGTTTGCCAAAAGGCACCTAAATGACTCTCAGACCAAGAGAAACAAGATTCTCTGGTCTGATGAAACCAAGATTGAACTCTTTGGCCTGAATGCCAAGCGCCACGTCTGGAGGAAACCTGCCACCATCCCTATGGTGAAGCATGGTGGTGGCAGCGTCATGCTGTGGGGATGTTTTTCAGCGGCAGGGACTGGGAGACTAGTCCGGATCGAGGGAAGGATTAACGGAGCAAAGTACAGAGAGATCCTTGATGAAAACCTACTCCAGTGCGAAAGTTCACCTTCCAACAGGACAACAACCCTAAGCACACAGCCAAGACAACGCAGGAGTGGCTTCGGGGCAAGTCTCTGAATGTCCTTGAGTGGCCCAGCCAGAGCCAGGACTTGAAACTGATCGAACATCTCTGGAGAGACCTAAAAATAGTTGTGCTGCAATGCTCCCCATCCAACCTGACAGTGCTTGAGAGGATCTGCAGAGTAGAATGGGAGAACCTCCTCAAATACAGGTGTGCCAAGCTTGTAGCATCATACCCAAGAAGACTCCAGGCTGTAATTGCTGCGAGGTGCTTCAACAAAGTTCTAAGTAAAGGGTCTGAATACTTATGTAAATATGATAGTTCCATCTTCTTATTTTGAATAAATTAGCAAACATTTATAAAAACCTGTTTTTGCTTTATCATTATGGGCCATTGTGTGTAGATTGATGAGGGAAAAAACAATTTAATCAATTTTAGAATAAGGCTGTAATGTAACAATGTGTAAAGTCAAGGGGTCTGAATACTTTCCGAATGCACTGTATATGGTATAGGGCTCTGACCTATGCATAATCTGTATATTGAACGCACCCCCATGACACTAAAGGAAGTGATGCTAAACAGACAACACAGAAAAGGAGACAGCGTTGTTCTGGTTTTAATGCAAAGCACAACCTTTACTTGAAAGAAGGTAATATACATCCTGGAATTACAGATACATTATGAGCAAAATCATTTCACGATGGATAGATATCCCTTTTTTCTCCACTCGCACAGGACCCAGAGAGAAGTGCGAAATGTTCTACAGTTTGTTAGGAAGAAAACAGTAAGAAGCAGACCTAAAACTTGTCCTGGCATCTTTACTTAGTATGATACACTGTAAAAAATGTTCTATATTATTAAGCAGTAGTCCACGACGTTAACCTCAATAACAAAAACAATTGTAAGGAACTTTAGTTTTTTCATGGTTGTCCTCCAACTATGTAGTTCAACTGCAATGCATATATAATAAATGCATGTAAGGGAAACAAAAGTTCAAAATAGTTATACAAGAAAAGGATCCACAATCCCAGCATGGCTGAAACTATAGTGGCCTTTCTTCTGTTACCACTACTATTCTTTTACAAGAAAAAATATAAGATACCGTTGTCTTATCTGCAATCCCTTCTCATGCCAAACACCTCCAACTAAAGAAGGTTAAAACGCTGGTTGCCCTTTAAAATCTGCTGAATGAATGAATGAATCTCGTCTACTTTTTCTATCCTGGGTGGGTTGGTGAGAAACACTTTTCATAACAGTGAATGATCATAAATGAGAAGAGGAAAAGGTTTTACAGCTAAGAACGGTGTCGGTCTTTTCAAGCCTTAAACGACAGATATTCTCCTCAGTTACGTTAGTATGGGGAAAGCCACTGGTATTATTAGTTACATATACTCTCCAATTCTAAAATTAACTCATTTATTTAATGATCTTCTAGGTCAAATCCCACAGCTTCAGCTGACGCAGCCCTACTTTCTTTCCTTCCTCTTCTTCCCGACCAGAACCGGCGGTTAGCCAGCCGGTCCATCGGGTGTTAGTGAGGAGCTCTAATTTTGTACACGTTTCAACAATTCTCTCGTCTGTAAAAAGGAAGGACACTAACAGTAATTGACAACTGAAAATAATGAATGTGTTGTTGATGCAGGGGGTTGCTAGTTGAGCTGAGATGGGGGTAGGTGTTGTTGATCAGACTGAGTACATGTTCTTGGTGGTGGAACCACTCTTGCTAGACGTGTCATCGTGTGACTGGTAGCCAATCAGGAGCTTGATGGGGATACTCAGGCGCTCTTTATACTGTTGTCTGGAGAGAGAGATGAGGGAGATAATATTGAATAGGGTCTCAGTACAGTCTTACATGCATTGTCTCCACCTAGTGGGGAACTAGAAACAGTGCAGTACCGTTAGTCTCAGAACTGATGGCATTTCTGCCAACTACACACTTTTTGCACTCCCGGGGTAACTTGAAGGAAAGCCTTTTCAATTGAAACGTTTTTCATTTGAATAACATAAATATCATTATCTTTACTTGTTCAATACACATACTATACAGAATGCACATAGACAGAAGTCGCTTATGTGCCCAAATGAAATGTGTAATTGGTGGATAAAAGAGTGTGTGTGTGTGTGTGTGTGTGCATGAGACAGAGTGAGATTCTCAATTTGATTTTTTCAACTCCTTGCGTCCTTTCCTCAGTCCTTACCTCCTTTTGAAATAGGTCAAAGGTAAGCAAGAGGAAACTTAGAAACAAATGCGCTAGTATGAAATTAGACTCCTCTTCTAGTGTTTCATTAGGCAAATGACGTTTACAGGTGTGCAATCCCAAAATACATGTGTAAAGTGGTAAAAAGAAACTAGCTAGATGTGCTAGACATATTTTGATAAAATAATAAGTAGCGTTTCTAATCAATGTTCGCACACTTTTCTCCTTCTAGAAAACAACTGCTGTTTCAAAGGGTGTGTGGCTGATTTCAAAACTCTTCCGCGGTAGGATACAACTGAGCATCCTCCGCTGGAGGAATGCAATCGAGGATAGGAAGAAAATCCTCTATTCACTTATTAACAAAGTGACCACTTATCCGTTTCCAAGCCACAGAGGAGTGGAGGAAAGGACAGACTTTTCCCCAATTGACAAAAGGCCAGAAAGATAACCTACCCTATTGTCACGATGGCTTCCTTGTTCTGACAGTTCCCGGTCCAGATGGCTATTTTATCTCCCTTGGGTCGGATGTTGACCACCGCTCCACACACATCTTCACTGGCCTCGTCAAACGACTCACCAATTAAACACAACAGCTACAACACACACAAATCACACATCAAGTACGGTACATGATACTATGGAATTAATAAAATGTTCTTTACGTGTTAAGTTGCCCTCTAGCGATCCGTCCCATACAGAAGACTATTTGACAATACTCTGGAAGTATAGTCATGGATAGTTGCAGCAGGGTTGTGTTCATTAGGTACCATACGGAAGAAAACGGACTAAAAAGATGCAGGGACTACCTGGACCATCGCAAAACGGGAAACATTCTAAAACATTTAGCAATGGAAAACAAAAATGAGCTTTGAGTTCAGGTAGTCCATCCTTGTTTCAGTCCCATTTTCTTCCGTTTGGTGCCTAATGAACAGGACCCAGGTTTAAGGATAATGATGCTTACCGTCTCCATCCAGTAGCGGTCGAGGTCGATTTGTCTCTGCTGTTTGCTGAGGGTCATCAGCCACCTCCCGCCCAGCTTGTTCTTGTCATCCTCCCACATCGGCTTCACCCCATCCTGAAACACACAGAGAGCGGTCGGGAATGTTAGCTAATTTGACCCCATCCTGAAACACAGAGAGCGGTCGGGGAATGTTAGCTAATTTGACCGCAATGTACATGTTGGGCAGGGTTTCCGTTAGCCGGCAAATTTTTAGGCATGTCTTACCTTGCTTCAAAGTAGCCTATAGGCAAAATCCGAGTTACAGTTCATAAGGAAATCAGTCAAATAAAATAAATTAATTATGCCCTAGTCTATGGATTTCACATGACTGGGAATACAGATATGCATTTGTTGGTCATAGATACCTTAAAAAAGGTAGGGGCATGGATCAGAAAACCAGTCAGTATCTGGTGTGACCACCATTTGTCTCATGCAGCGCGACACATCTCCTTCGTAAAGAGCTGATCAGGCTGTTGATTGTGGCCTGTGGAATGTTGTACCACTCCTCTTCAAGGGCGGTGCGAAGTTGCTGATATTGGCGGGAACAGGAACACGCTCTTACACGTCAATCCAGAGATCCCAAACATGCTCAATGGGTGACATGTCTAGTGAGTATGCAGGCCATGGAAGAACTGACCATTTTCAGCAACCAGGAATTGTGTACAGATCCTTGCGACATGGGGCTGTGCATTATCATGCTGAAACATGAGGTGATGGCGGCGGATGAATGGCATGACAATGGGCCTCAGGATCTCATCACGGGATCTCTGTGCATTCAAATTGCCATCGATAAAATGCAATTGTGTTTGCTGTCCGTAGCTTATGCCTGCCCATACCATAACCCCATCGCCACCATGGGGCACTCTGTTCACAACGTTGACATTAGCAAAGCACTCATCCACACGACGCCATACACGCTGTCTGCCAACTGCCCGGTACAGTTGAAACCGGGATTCATCCATGAAGAACACACTTCTCCAGCATGCTGATGGCCATCGAAGGTGAGTATTTGCCCACTGAAGTCGGTTACGACGCCAAACTGCAGTCAGGTCAAGACCCTGGTGAGGACGACGAGCATGCAGTTGAGCTTCCCTGAGATGATTTCTGACAGTTTGTTCAGCAATTCTTCGGTTGTCTCAAAACTTGAGACATCTGTGGTATTGTGTTGTGTGACAAAACTGCCTTTTAATGTCCCTTTTATTGTCCCCAGCACAAGGTGCACCTGTGTAATGATCATACTGTTTAGTCAGCTTCATGATATGCCACACCTGTCAGGAGAAATGCTCACTAACAGGGATGTAAACTAATTTGTGAGCAAAAAGCTTTTTGTACATATGGAACATTTCTGGGATCTTTTCTTTCAGCTCATGTAACATGGGACCAACACTTTACATGTTGCGTTTATATTTGTATTCATTGTATATCATCATTCGCAATGGATGTCAAAAGAACAACACTCCCCTTCATTTCCGCGCAGCAGACCAGGTACTTCTATGCGTGCTCAGGCGCGCAGGCTCCCTCAACATTATCAGGACAGGGAAACCAGGCATGCTCAAAAATAGACACATCTCCTAAATGATGGTTATGAAATAAACCCAAACTTGTTCCTCACAAGTGTAGCGGGTTGTGAACTCTGCAAACAACTTTTCCACTCCAAGAATGAGAACGGTAAATTAATGTAATTAATACATGCATTAAAAGGCCTCCCCGTCCCCGCAGAAGGACTTAAGCCTTTTGGTAGGCAGTCTTTGTAAATAAGAATTGGTTCTTAACTGACTTGCTTAGTTAAATAAAAGGTTAAATAAAAAATGTATGTAACCAAATTGGGATTAATAGTACATTTACTACTGGTGACATATGTAATGGGGAATTGGTTTAAAAAAAAAAAATCGAAGTGCAAATAATTCACACAATGAATTGACAGGAGACAGCTGAGACATTCTGGCGAGAGACTCGCCTATCTCTTCGCCACACACCACTTCCCCGTCTTGTTTCAACATTAAAAATTATACTCAAGACACATTATCTTCACTGACAGCTGCAACTCAATAACCAGCTAGGCCTATTGCCATGCCACGCGTGCTGCCCAAACGGCGGGCTTTCCAAATAGGCCTACGAGCTATTTTTTACAATAAACAAATTATCCTTGATTCCTCTGTGGCTAAGTCATGCTTTCTGGTGAAGCATTTTGAATGATTTCATTTATTTCTGTATAGACAGGAGTAATTATATAATTTTGGCAAATGTATTTCCATTTACTTCCCTATTGGACCCACCGTTATGCCATTTCTCTCCTGTTCTACTGGTTTTAATAGCAACTTTCTTTCGATGTCCAGAAGCAAAAGGAACAATCCTAGTCATATTAGCAACCCATCCGGTTGTTGCATCTTTAGATTCCCCCTCTTTCTAAGTTTCTAACAGAGATTTTCATCTCTGTCACAAATGGAACCACTATCAGGTGCGCTGTTTAGAATGGTGTTTTCCCAGGTGTGCTGTTTAGAATGGTGTTGTCCCACAAATTGCATTTTGGCAAATGTTTGAAAATGAAGTTTTATTGTCTGCTTCATTACATGAGTTGCATGTTCTGTTAAGATGCATTAACATAATCTAAATGTTATTTCTGTCATTCTGATCACCGTGGGTGGACGCCCTAATGGGTTATGAACCCAATACATATGGGTCCGGTACATTTCTCAAATGGCTGGTAAATTACAATCTTCCCGGACATGTTGTCCTAATGGAAACCCTGATCCTGGGCCCGTATTCATAAAGTGTCTTACAGTAAAAGTGCCAATCCAGGATCAGTTTAGCCTTTTAGATCATAATGAATAAGATTGAATGGACAGGGGAAACCTGATCCTAGATCATCACTCCTACTCTGAGATGCTTTATGCATTCGGGCCCTGATGTTTTCATTTAACAGAACAGCGACAAGTCCTCTGAAGGGATACTGTTTGTTTCAGAAGTGAACTTACCTTAAATAAGCAGTAGTCACAGCCGAAGCCTAACTTGCTGGGCTGCTGTATGTGGTTATATAATCTACAAACACAAAACCAAGAGACACACTTAAACACAGGCCTATATGCAACAATATTAGACACTATGATTATAAATGTCCTGTTCCATGTCATTCTCCATGTCATTCTCCATCATTTCTATTTAGAGATAACTAATGAGGCACATTCAGGGCACAGATAGCAATGCATTGCATAGAACTGCCTCAGTCCTTTACTCCACATAATAGAAACTTGTTTCCATTCTGTACAATGCATTTATAGCTGCAAATTAACGTTCCGCCCTGCTAAATAGAATAACCCCCTTCTTTCCACTCTGTCATGGTGATGTCATAGCGTGGAGAGGTAAAAGAGGATGAGGAGGAGGGAGAGGACGAGTACTCACGCCCAGAAGTCTTCCACTGTGTCAAACTTTGCGATGAGACGGAGGTTCTCTGTCCAGCTTTTGCTCTTGTCGTTTTTGAAATACCACAGGGCCCATCTGAGGAGAGAGGACACAGTCAGAGATTCTCCATCGTGCTCCCCAGCACCCATAAACAGAGCAGGTTGACGTTTATTGTCATGAATCTTGCCCTGGAGGCAGAACTAGGGCTGTTGCGGTGACCATATTACCACCACACCAGCAGTCATGACCGCAGTAAAATTCCATGTGACCGTTGAGTCACGGTAATCTCCTTTTATGCACTCTGGACATGCGTTTGTAGTACCCAACTCGCTAACAACCGTCAGGTTGCTAATGGCCTGGTACTCAGTGCTCAATTGTCCCTCGAACCACTCTGACAATGCAATTGCAATCAAAAATCACTTCAAACACTTATCAAAACAGTATCATGCTTTTAAAAAACTCACCTCACTGTGATTGAGCAATTTGAAGAAATAAGTTCAACAACAGGTTGAAACTGAGTGGAAAATATGGCCGTTGTGGATGTTGTTAAAGCCTAACACAATGGAATGGACAGTGCTTTCTAAGGTGACAATTAATTCAAAATACCCATACGCATATTAGAGCTTATGCATACGCATAGCCCAGACATATACGCAATCCTGTGAGAAAGCACAGTTTTGATGGTTGCCACAACAACAACAACAACAAAAAGCGCTCCTACTATATTTATTTCTCAGCTGCTCATATTAATAACATTCTCCGCTATAAAACTGGAGTAGCATGATTGAAAAAATAAATACATGCGGGAAAGCGGCCTCCATTCGCTATTCGAGTGCCTCCATTCGTTATTCGAGTGCCTCCATTCGCTATTCGAGTGCATACGGATGACGTCTTTTTTCCCCTGCCCCTGTTCCTGCTCATCAGAAGATCCTACACGTAAAACAGTATGCCATTCCTCTAGTGGAATGAGCCTGTAGGCCAGCAGGAGACTGAAGACCCTTTCTTGTGTAGGCCAAAGCGATAGCCCCCACTACCAGTGGGAGAGGCGCTATTTAGTGAGCACTTTACCCGTTGATGTTCCGGAGAGGAAAACGGTGGGGGATAAAAAGCTACCAGCTCAAGGGGAAGACAAAGATGGGTTAATAATCTTAGGGATAAAGGCGGGGTTAGGCCGCAATGATACCCTATCGTTACCGGGTGCAAATTGTGCACATGATGAGTACACAGAGTGCGTGAATGTCACTTACACGCTTGGTGGAGGCCAGTGCTAGTAATAGTGCTGTGTTAAATGAAAGCATCTTCACCTCCACCTGATCCAGGGGCTCAAAAGGCTGTTGGCATAGAGCATCAAAAACAACTGATAAGTCCCATGACGGGGCAAGCTGTTCGGACACCGTATGCAAACGACGTGCACCCTTCATAAAACGGGCGACAAGGGGGTGTTGCCCCACTGTCGTGCTCCCAAAACCCACATGACAAGCCGAAATAGCTGCCAGATACACAGCACCAGTCAAAAGTTTGGACACACCTACTCATTCAAGGGTTTTTCTTTATTTTTACTATTTTCTACATTGTAGAATAATAGTGAAGACATCAAAACTATGAAATAACACATATGGAATCATGTAGTAACCAAAAAAGTGTTAAACAAATCAAAATATATTTTATATTTGAGATTCTTCAAAGTAGCCACCCTTTGCCTTGATGACAGCTTTGCACACGCTTGGCATTCTCTCAACCGGCTTCATGAGGTAGTCACCTGGAATGCATTTCAATTAACAGGTGTGCCTTCTTAAAAGTTAATTTGTGGAATTTCTTTCCTTCTTAATGCGTTTGAGACAATCAGTTGTGTTGTGACAAGGTAGGGGTGGTATACAGAAGATGGCCCTATTTGGTAAAAGACCAAGTCCATATTATGGCAAGAACAGCTCAAATAAGCAAAGAGAAATGACAGTCCATCATTACTTTAAGACATGAAGGTCAGTCAATCCGGAACATTTCAAGAACTTCAAGTGCAGTCGCAAAAACCATCAAGCGCTATGATGAAACTGGCTCTCATGAGGACCGCCACAGGAAAGGAAGACCCAGAGTTACCTCTGCTGCAGAGGATAAGTTCATTAGAGTTAACTGCACCTCAGATTGCAGCCCAAATAAATGCTTCACAGAGTTCAAGTAACAGACACATCTCAACATCAAATGTTCAGAGGAGACTGCGTGAATCAGGCCTTCATGGTCTAATTGCTGCAAAGATACCACTACTAAGAAAGCCCTCCTGTAGCTCAGTTGGTCCTCCTGTAGCTCAGTTGGTAGAGCATGGCGCTTGCAACGCAAGGGTTGTGGGTTCGTTTCCCACGGGGGGCCAGTATGAAAAACGTATGCACTCACTAATTGTAAGTCGCTCTGGATAAGAGCATCTGCTAAATGACTAAAATGTCAAAATATATATTTTTTAAAAGGACACCAATAAGAAGAAGAGACTTGCTTGGGCCAAGAAACACAATCAATAGACATTAGACCGGTGGAAATCTGTCCTTTGGTCTGGAGTCCAAATTTGAGATTTTTGGTTCCAACCGCTGTGTCTTTGTGAGACGCATAGTAGGTGAACAGATGATCTCCGCATGTGTGGTCCCACCGTGAAGCATGGAGGAGGTGGTGCGATGGTGCTTTGCTGGTGACACTGTCAGTAATTTATTTAAAATTCAAGGCACACTTAACCAGCATGGCTAACACAGCATTCTGCAGAGATATGCCATCCCATCTGGTTTGCGCTTAGTGGTACTATCATTTCTTTTTCAACAGGACAATGACCCAACACACCTCCAGGCTGTGTAAGGGCTATTTGACCAAGAAGGAGAGTGATGGAGTGCTGCATCAGATGACCTGGCCTCCACAATCACCCAAACTCAACTCAATTGAGATGGTTTGGGATGAGTTGTACCGCAGAGTGAAGGAAAAGCAACCAACAAGTGCTCAGCATATGTGGGAACTCCTTCAAGACTGTTGGAAAAGCATTCCAGGTGAAGCTGCTTGAGAGAATGCCAAGAGTGTGCAAAACTGTCATTAAGGCAAAGGGTGGCTACTTTGAAGAATCTCTCTTGATTTGTTTACCACTTTCTTGGTTACTATATGATTCCATATGTGTTATTTCATAGTTGAGGTCTTAACTATTATTCTACAATATAGAAAATAATAAAAATAAAGAAAAACCCTTGAATTAGTAGGTGTGTTCAAACTTTTGACTGGTACTGTACCTTCATAGTAGAAAAAGCATTTCCTTTGTCTATTATTTCCTGTAGAAACAACAGGATTACTCTGACAGAGCACTGGAATGGCACGGTCTGTGATTTAGTGCACATTCCTCAAACACGCGCCATTTACAATCATAAAAGGACCTGGTGGATGAGGCTGTAGCTCTCTGAATAGTCGAAATGACATTTTGGGGAAGCCCGGCAGTGTTCAAGTTCAACCGTTCACGGGCCATGCCCAGAGTGCCAACTGTTCTGGGTGAGGATGGAAAGTCACCCTGTGCAAATGGCACAGTAGGTCCTGACGCGGAGGGAGGGGCCACGGTTGACCGCATAGTAGTTGAGTGATCTCCACTAGCCAGTGTTTCTCTGGCCAATGTGGTGCTATTAGTATGAGAAATAGACCCTTCTCCTGCACCCTGGCTAGGGTGGGGGAAATCAGGGCCAGCGGGGGGGAATGCATACAGTAGGACGCATGGCCACTCGTGTGCCAACTCGTCTACTCCCATCGGTGCATCCCGATCCCTCAGGGAAAAGAATAGTGGACACTATTCTCCAGTGATACATAAAGATCCACTGCTGGAATGCCGAAGTGCATCCAAACCTGATTGGATACCTCTGGGTGGAGCTTCCACTCCCCATATAGCGGGTTCCCTCCTGGAGAGTAAATCGGCCCTCAGATTCAGTACTCCCGGTACATGAGTAGCTCTCAGTGACTGGAGTGGCACACCGCTTCACATAATCAGTCTGTGTGCCAGTGTGTGTAAGTGAGGGGATCGCAGTCCCCCTTGTCTGTTTATGTAAGCCACAACGGTGGTATTGTCTGTTCTGACTAGAACATGACGACCCTCCAGAAATGGGAGAAACGACTTTAATGCTAGGGACACTGCAAGGAGTTCCAGGCAGTTTATGTGAATAGAACGGAGATGGGTTCCCCACACCCCGTTGACCGTTCCGCCCTCGTGGGTTGCACCCCAACACGAGAGAGACACGCCCGTCGTGACTACTTTTCTGGATAAAACAGTGCCCATCTGGGCACCCTGTGACAGAAACGTTGGGTGTCTCCAGGAGTGCAGTGCTACCATGCAATCTATGGAGATCTGTACATGGTGATGTAGAGGAGATAGAACTGCGCTTGGGGGAGGCCGTTTTCACCTCTCTGGCGATGGGGACACCGCTAGGCCATCCGCTTCTTCCTCCTTACCCCCTGGGTGGGGTTAGGGGCCAGCTGGCTCCTTGGTGCCATTGGTGAGAAGGGAGGCTTCTTAGACCAGGGGCCCTTAGGGTCCAAGGTTCTCTGTTGCCCTGGGCTCGCAGCCTGGGGGGCTGGGCGTCTGGGGAGCTTAAAAGCTGAGGGGGGTCGACCTGCTGCAGCCTGGGCGAAGGTGCGGCGAGACACAGGAGAGGCACTGGGCTGTGTCTTCCTGGGCAGACAGAACTGGAGGGCTTCACCCTCCCTCTTTTTCTCCTCGCACCGTTTCTGCATCATCTCAACGGTGGGACCAAAAAGGCTTTTAGGGTCTACTGGAATATCCAGCTTCTCACTATCAGACACCGTGGATAGATTGAGCCATCGCGCCCTCTCCTGGTATATCATGAGCCCCATCGCTCTTCCTGACGTCTGTACGGCGGCTTTAAGCAGACGCAGGTTGAGGTCTGTGGCAGTGCAGATCTTGTCTCATAAACCCGGCTTTGGTGTGACCGCTATCTCCTCCTGTAGCTCTGCTTGTTATGCCGAGAGCATGGAGGCGGTGCTGAGAGCCCACACCGATGTGGCAACCGACCTGTAGACCTTCTCTGTCGCGGAGGACTGGAAGCGCTCGTACTTGGTAGGTAAGGTGGGGCCAGTCGAGGTCACGGAGGACTTCTGGCTGGGGTGTAGATGGGAAGCCACTAGGGATTCAATGGGGGGCATGTGGGCAAGCCTAATCCTTTCCATGTCAACACAGTCCAACACCGACCCACCTTGGACAGGGTTTTTGGAGGAGAAAGGTGTACTCTAGGTACGGGTAACCTCCTCCAGGCATTCTGAGAAGACTGGTACTAATTGCCTGGCCGCCCGTTTGGCTTTGGGTAGCCTCACCCTCGTAGTGTGACGTGGTGGTCTCTGCTACTGCATTGGCCCAGGGAATTACCAGTTTATCCGCAGCGCGTTTGCACACATCCTACAGGTCCACACGAGAGCTGGTGGGGATGGTGCCTAGCCTGCGTGTCCGGTTTCAGATTCCTCGGCAGGAAGCTTGGTGGCCTGAGGGGTAGAAGGAGTCTTGGTCTCCGTCAGATGATTCCGAAAGGAGGCTGTCAAAAAACCCTATGGAGTCGTTGTCGTCTCCAATCAGGAAGCCTGGCAGGGAGGTCGCGAGGTCGTTGCTGGAGTCCTCCAGCAACAGCGGGGCAATGGCTTCGAGCTGGTGGCCCCAGCTAGCGCTAGCCGTCGCTCCTGGATTCCCCGTGGGGATATCCATGGCCTCTGATGAGCCATCAGGGATGCCAGGCCCCATGTTAGGGTCCTGTTGACTCAGGCTAGCTTGGCGTGCTAGCCTGCGACGGAGGCTCTTCACAGTGAAGAGGGCACAGTGTGGAAAGGAGCTGGGAGAGGCTAACGCTTCCTCAGCATGTTGCAGCCCAAGGCAAGCAGAGCACACCGAGTGGGTGTCCTTGGCCGATATATTTCCACAGGAGCAGAGTCGTGCCGGGAGCTTCTCCTCGTTTGGGGTGGGAGATGCTTTTGTTGCCATAGCTGGGAAGCTATGTTTTTAGCTGTCAGAAAAAAAACTAGCATGGTAGGCTAGTCAGATAACCCACTAAATCGCTAGCCATCTCCGACCGTGGCACTCGGTGTGATGGCCGGTTACCATTTCTGAAAAGACAGATTAGAAAAGATAGCTTGGTGTAGCTAGTAAAAACGTATCTTGTCAAAGTAAAACCACAAAAGCTAGCTAGCGTAGTGGCTAGCTTGCTAACGACTAGTCACAGTTTGGATACAGCCAACTTGGTCGTGAACAAGTTAGCCGTGTTACAACTGTACCTGTTCCTCCCTCTAAGAATTTTCCTCTAACTATAGTGAAGGAAAAGGAAAATTGCCACCACCGCACAGTCCCTAGAATAGCGCCCGGCGAGCGAGTTGTAAGCTCATGTCTGTGAACAGTTGAGCTAATTTTGGAAAATGCAGTCGTGTCGAGGTAAGCTTTCTGATGAAAAGCGAGAAGAGGTGTTTGATAACTCAGAGACGCTGCAGTCTGACCTTTTATAGGGTATGAGGGACACCCTTCCCCGACGCACACGTCTCAACGATCCGGCCAATCATGGCTGGCGTAGTGTAATAAAGGCTTCTGACGAATACGCTGGGGGCGTATCCCATAAGTGAAATCCTGAAACAAATACTTGAAAGAACAAAGCGCAAGCTTTTTTAGTAACTTTCTCAAATCATCAATAGTGTTGAGAAACGAGACGATGCGTGCCATGACTCGTCTGGAGAACCAGGGTGAGGTCACAGACAGACTTGTAAACAAACACTAATGTGTCACTTGAAGTAAAGCCATAAACAGGAGGAAGAGGTTGCACAAGGCAGTGTTTGGCCTTGTTTTTTCTCTGGTGCAAAGCCACCCCAAAGTAACATTCAGAGAGCTTCAAAGAACTAACACCAAAACCAATAGAATCTTTAATCCACTGGACTAAGAATGTTTTTCAAACAGGAAAAAATACCAGAATCATGGAGTTTTAAAGCATCAGACCGGCCCAGAATCGGTGATTAGGAGGGACAGCCTCCACCTGAGAGGCAGGGCAGAACAGACGGAAAGGTCTAGAGAGGGTCTACTGAGGCAGTGCTCTATGTCAGCAGTTCTAACCAGCCTGCTGTACTGCCTACAGTAGTCTATGGCCTGGCGCCCTATTGAATAGACAGCCACTGGATGGGATGTGGTAGAAGAGACAAAAGTGGTGATATCACAATGTCAATGCCACATCTGTAGAGCGGAAGTATGATCAGCTTTGTTCTTTATCTAGGTTTAGGGTTAAAGCCAGCTGTGAGAATGTAAAGGGAAATACGGATAACAACATTTTGGGAAAAAAGTGTTTTTTTGGCCTAGTGAGCATGACCCTAGTATCCCATCTGGGTCGTGTTCATTTGGGCACACAATAATAACATGTTTTAAAATATCTTTAAACTGAAAACAAAACTGAGTGTTTCTTATTTGACAAGCTCAGCTCTGTCCTTTTCTTTCCATTTTGTGCCTAATTAATAAACACGACCCTGGTGTAAACAATGAGCAGCAGGTGTGTTGTAATCAGCAGCCAGTTATCAACAACGTAGAACTATTGTACCAAACAAGCACTGCTTCCACCCCAAACTTCTACAGGACACGTTCCGAAAGTATTCAGACCACTTGACCTTTTCCACATTGTTACGTTACAGCCTTATTCTAAAATTGATTAAATAGTTTTTTTCCCCCTCAATCTACACACAATACCCCCATAATGACAAAGCAAAAACAGGTTTTTAGAAATGTTTGCAAATGTATTTTTTTTATTTAACCAGGTAAGCCAGTTGAGAACAAGTTCTCAATTACAACTGTGTTAAAGCAAAGCAGTGCGATAAAAACAACAGAGTTACAGATGGGATAAACAAAACATAAAGTCAATAACACAATAAAAAAATCTATATGCAGTGTGTGAAAATGTAGTAAGTTATGGAGGTAAGACAATAAATAGGCCACAGTGCAAAATAATTACAATTTAGTATTAACACTGGAGTGATAGATGAGCAGAAGAAGATGTGCAAATAGAGATACTGGGGTGCAAATGAGAAAAATAAATAACAATATGGGGATGAGGTAGTTGGGTGGGCTAATTACAGATGGGCTGTGTACAGGTGCAGTGATCGGTAAGCTGCTCTGACAACTGATGCTTAAAGTTAGTGAGGGAGATAAGAGTCTCCAGCTTCAGAGATTTTTGCAGTTCGTTCCAGTCATTAGCAGCAGAGAACTGGAAGGAATGGCGGCCAAAGGAGGTGTTGGCTTTAGGGATGACCAGTGAGATATACCTGCTGGAGCGCATACTACGGGTGAGTGTTGCTATGGTCACCAATGAGCTAAGATAAGGCGGGGATTTGCCTAGCAGTGATTTATAGATGACCTGGAGCCAGTGGGTTTGGCGACGAATATGTAGTGAGGGCCAGCCAACGAGAGCGTACAGGTCACAATGGTGGGTAGTATATGGGGCTTTGGTGACAAAACGGATGGCACTGTGATAGACTACATCCAATTTGCTGAGTAGAGTGTTGGAGGCTATTTTGTAAATGACATCGCCGAAGTCAAGGATCGGTAGGATAGTCAGTTTTACGAGGGCATGTTTTGCAGCATGAGTGAAGGAG
Source organism: Coregonus lavaretus (assembly GCF_964263955.1). Classification (NCBI taxonomy): domain Eukaryota; kingdom Metazoa; phylum Chordata; class Actinopteri; order Salmoniformes; family Salmonidae; genus Coregonus; species Coregonus lavaretus. Next base: position 29,681,795 of record NC_139988.1, read on the forward strand.
GCTTTGTTGCGAAATAGGAAACCGATTCTAGATTGAACTTTGCATTGGAGATGCTTAATGTGAGTCTGGAAGGAGAGTTTACGGTCTAACCAGACACCTAGATATTTGTATTTGTCCACATACTCTAAGTCAGACACGCCAAGAGTAGTGATTCTAGTCGGGCAGGCGGGTGCAAGCAGCGTTCGATTGAAGAGCATGCATTTAGTTTTACTAGCGTTTAAGAGCAGTTGGAGGCTACGGATGGAGTGCTGTATGGCATTGAAGCTCGTTTGGAGGTTTGTTAACACGGTGTTCAATGAAGGGCCAGATATATACAAAATGGTGTCGTCTGCGTAGAGGTGGATCTGAGAGCCACCAGCAGCAAGAGCGACATAATTGATATACACAGAGAATAGGTCCAGACAACAGGCCCTCCGATTTGATACACTGAACTCTATCTGAGAAGTAGTTGGTGAACAAGGCGAGGCAGTCATTTGAGAAACTAAAGCTATTTAGTCTGCCAATAAGAATGAGGTAATTGACAGAGTCGAAAGCCTTGGCCAGGTCGATGAAGACATCTGCACTGTATTGTCTTTTATCGATCGCGATTATAATATCGTTTAGGACCTTTAGCGTGGCTGAGGTGCACCCATGACCAGCTCGGAAACCAGATTGCATATCAACTGAGCTACATCCCTGCCGGCCATTCCCTCCCCTACCCTGGACGACGCTGGGCCAATTGTGCGCCGCCCATTAGGTTTAACAGTTAGGATCTAGAGTGTCACCCCCTTTGAAGAGGAGGATGACCACGGCAGCTTTCCAATCTCTGGGGATCTCAGATGATACGAAAGAGGTTGAACAGGCTAGTAATAGGGGATGCTACAGCTTCGGCGGCTAATTTTAGAAAGAAAAGGTCCAGATTGTCTAGCGCAGCTGATTTGTAGGGGTCCAGATTTTGCAGCTCTTTCAGATCAGCTATCTGAATTTGGGTGAAGGAGAAGCAGGGGGGGGGGGGGGGGGCATGGGCAGAGCTGGTGGCCGGGGTAGGGGTAGCCAGGTGGAAAGCATGGCCAGCCGTAGCAAAATGCTTATTGAAATTCTCGATTATCGTAGATTTATCGGTGGTGACAGTGTTTCCTAGCCTCAGTGCAGTGGGCAGCTAGGAGGAGGTGCTCTTATTCTCCATGGACTTTACAGTGTCCCAAAACTTTTTGGAGTTAGCGCTACAGGATGCACATTTCTGTTTGAAAAAGCTAGCCTTTGCTTTCCTAACTGATTGTGTATATTGGTTCCTGACTTCCCTGAAAAGTTGCATATCGCGAGGGCTGTTCGATGCTAATGCAGTATGCCACAGGATATTTTTGTGCTGGTCAAGGGCAGTCAAGCCTGGGGTGAACCAGGAACTATATCTGTTCTTAGTTCTGAATCTTATTTAAGATGGAGAGGAAAGCACTTTTAAATAACAACCAGGCATCCTCTACTGACGGAATGAGATCGATATCCATCCAGGATACCCGGGCCAGGTCAATTAGAAAGGCCTGCTCGCTGAAGTGTTTTAGGGAGCATTTGACAGTGATGAGGGGTGGTCGTTTGACCACGGACCCATTACGGACGCAGGCAATGAGGAAGTGATCGCTGAGATCCTGGTTGAAAACAGCGGAGGTGTATTTAGAGGGTAAATTAGTCAGGATGATATCTATGAGGGTGCCCATGTTTACGGATTTAGGGTTGTACCTGGTAGGTTCCTTGATAATTTGTGTGAGATTGAGGGCATCTAGTTTAGATTGTAGGATGGCCCGGGGTGTTAAGCATATCCCAGTATAGGTCACCAACAAGTACGAACTCTGAGGATAGATGGGGGGCAATCAATTCACATATGGTGTCCAGGGCACAGCTGGGGGCTGAGGGGGGTCTGTAGCAAGCGGCAACAGTGAGAGACTTATTTCTGGAAAGGTGGATTTTTAGAAGTAGAAGCTCAAACTGTTTGGGCACAGACCTGGATAGTATGATAGAGCTCTGCAGGCTCTCTCTACAGTAGATTGCAACTCCGCCCCCTTTGGCAGATTTATCTAGACGGAAAATGTTGTAGTTGGGGATGGACATTTCTGAATTTTTGGTGGCCTTCCTAAGCCAGGATTCAGACACTGCTAGAATATCAGGGTTGGCGGAGTGTGCTAACACAGTGAATAACTCAAACTTAGGAAGGAGGCTTCTGATGTTAACATGCAAAAAAACAAGGCTTTTACGGTTACAGAAGTCAACAAAATGATAGCGCCTGGGGAGTAGGAGTGATACTGGGGGCTACAGGGCCTGGGTTAACCTCTACATCACCAGAGGAACAGAGGAGGAGTAGAATAAGGACACGGCTAAAGGCTTTAAGAACTGGTCTTCTAGTGCGTTGGGTACAGAGAATAAAAGGGGCAGATTTCCGGGCGTTGTAGAATAGATTCAGGGCATTATGTACAGACAATGATATGGAAGGATATGAGTACAGTGGAGGTAAACCTAAGCATTGGGTAACGATGAAAGAGATAGCATCACTGCAGGCACCGATTGAGCCGGTCTCCGCGTGTATGGGGGGTGGGACAAAGGAGCTCTCTGAGGCTGGTTGAGCGGGACAGGGGGTTCTACAGTGAAATTGTATAATAAGAACTAACCGGAACAGCAATAGGCAAGGCATATTGACATGGGAGAGAGGCATAAAGCAATCACAGGTGTTATTCGAGAGAGCTAAGACAATAACTGGTAATGGCGACGAAAGTTTGGGCCGAGGCTAAACAGATAAACAGGACAGATAAACAGGATGGGGGTACCGTGTAAAGGAACAGTCCAGCAGGCATCAGCTGTGCAGCTGAGTGATCATAAGGTCCAGTGAACAGCAATAGGTGAGTCCGGGAGCAGTTCGAATGGCTGCTACAGCACAGGCGAGCAGGAAGCACGGCTGTTGATTGCGTGTGCAACGGGAAGCCTGTTGAATCCACATCAGACGATTATGTCAGCAGACCAGTCGTGATGGATCGGCGGGGCTCCGTGTCGACACTAGGAGGTCCCGTCCGGTTGACAGAGGTAGATAGCCGGGAGATGGGCCTGGCTCGAGGCTAGCTCAAGGCTAACTGGTGCTTGCTTCGGGGGCGGTGGTGATTAGCCAACAACATCCATTCGGTTGCAGCTAGCTAGTTGCGATGATCCGGTGTTAAAGTCCAGTGATTGTGATTCCGGCAGAAAAATCCGATATGTTCTTGGTCGATAGCGTGCTGTGCAGAAAGTGCAGACTGGCCGATAATAGTCCAGGCTAGAGCTGGCTGGTAGGTCCTCTGTAGCTCAATTGGTAGAGCATGGCGCTTGTAACGCAAGGGTAGTGGGTTCGATCCCCGGGACCACCCATATGTAAAAATCTATGTGCACATGACTAAGTCACTTTGGATAAAAGCGTCTGCTAAATGGCATAATATTATATTATTATTATTATTATTATTATTATTATTATTATAGGTAGTGCAGGCCACGGACAATGGCGAAAACTGCTAACGGTGGCTAATACCAAGTAGCTAGTTAGCTGGCTAGTTTCAACCGGAGGTTCTGGATAAAAAGGTAAAATAAATAATAGAATCCGTTCCACATTGGGTGAGGCGGGTTGCAGGAAAGTATATTTAGTTGAAAGATGAAAAGTGTGATTGAGAAATATATACGAAAGAGAAAACAAAAAAATGGCTATTTACATAGACACAATAGAGTACACGACCGCACTGCTACGCCATCTTGGCCTAAAAAAAATTAAAATGAAATATCACATTGGCTGTGTGCTTAGGGTCGTTGTCCTGTTGAAAGGTGAACCTTCTCCCTAGTCAGAGGTCTGGGGAGAAGGTTCTGGAGCAGGTTTTTAATCAAGGCTCTTTCTATACTTTGCGCCGTTCATATTTCCCTCGATCCTGACTAGTCTCCCAGTCCCCACCACTGAAAAACATCCCCACAGCATGCCACCATCCCATTGCTTCACCGTAGGGATGGTGGCAGGTTTCCTCCAGACGTGACGCTTGTCATTCAGGCCAAAGAGTTTAATCTTGGTTTCATCAGACCAGAGAATCTTGTTTCTCCTGGTCTGAGAGTCTTTAGGTGCCTTTTGGCAAACTCCAAGCGGGCTGTCATGTGCCTTTTACTGAGGAGTGGCTTCCGTCTGGCCACTCTACCATAAAGGCCTGATTGGTGGAGTGCTGCAGAGATGGTTGTCCTTCTGGAAGGTTCTCCCATCTCCACAGAGGAACTCTGGAGCTCTGTCAGAGTGACCATTGGGTTCTTGGTCACCTCCCTGACCAAGGCCCTTCTCCCCCGACAGCTCAAAAAGAGATCCTTGATGAAAACCTGCTCCAGAGCGCTCAATACCTCAGAATGGGGTGAAGGTTCACCTTCCAACAGGACAACGACCCTAAGCACACAGCCAACACCACACAGGAGTGGCTTCGGGACAAGTCTCTGAATGTCCTTGAGTGGCCCAGCCAGAGCCCAGACTTGAACCCGATCGAACATCTCTGGAGAGACCTGAAAATAGCTGTGCAGCAACACTCCCCATCCAACCTGACAGAGCTTGAGAGGATCTGCAGAGAAGAATGGGAGAAACTCCCCAAATACAGGTGTGCCAAGCTTGTAGCGTCATACCCAAGAAGACTTGAGGCTGTAATAGCTGCCAAAGGTGCTTCAGCAAAGTACTGAGTAAAGGGTCTGAATACTTATGTAAATGTGATATTTCCATTTTTTTATTTGTAATAAATTAGCAAACGTTTCTAAAAACCTGTTTTGTTTCGTCATTATGGGGTATTGTGTGTAGATTGATGAGGGAAAAAAACGATTTAATCAATTTTAGAATAAGGCTGTAACCTAACAAAATGTGGAAAAAGTCAAGGGGTCTGAATACTTTCCGAAGGCACTGTAAGTCTTACACAGCTACTGTATACCACCTGGGTCAGAGAAAGTCAGCTATTTGGTGGAGATTCCACTGTAGTGAGTCACGGGATACAGTGGCAGACTAGGCAGCCTCTCTGTATTAACCTATGGTGAATAATATGGCAATCACTGACAGTAGATTCAATGAAGAGACATTCTATCTCTTCTAGTTCTATCTGTTATGCTATATAAACCATGTATTCTGCAACGTAATAGTTTGTTTCGGGCCACCTTTGTCACTGATTGTTGCATGTTCTGACTACCACAAGAATTTGTCTCACTGAAAAATGCACTAATTGTAATGCACAAACACAGAGACAGACAGAAGCACACACTCCAAACTGTGTCCATACTTATTTTGCAGGGGGTGTTTGATGTACTGCTCAGAACCAGGGACCACAGGTGGTGGAGTGAGGATTACTTCAGGTTGGGGCTCTTCTGTTTCAGGTGTATTCTGGATGGGATGACAGCAAAAACATGAATCAGTACAATATAAGCTGTTTGCAGGAAATCTGACAATAACAACATCCTTAGACCCATCTTGCCAATAGTTCTTAACATACGCAATCATATCAAAATCAAGGATAATCATGGATACTAACTACTACTGATACTAGATCAATACTAAATATGCATGTATCCACCCATGTCTGACTTGTACATACAATTTTGATTCAAGCCAAACCTAGAATTTTAAAGGTCCTGTCTGCCATTTCTACTACTGAATGATGCATACATTTTACATTTTAGTCATTTAGCAGACGCTCTTATCCAGAGCGACTTACAGTTAGTGAGTGCATACATGATTTTTTTTCATACTGCCCCCCCGTGGGAATCGAACCCACAACCCTGCCGTTGCAAACGCCATGCTCTACCAACTGAGCTACATCCCTGCCGGCCATTCCCTCCCCTACCCTGGACAACGCTGGGCCAATTGTGCGCCGCCCCATGGGTTTCTGGTCACGGCCGGCTACGACAGAGCCTGGATTCGAACCAGGATCTCTAGTGGCACAGCTAGCACTGCGATGCAGTGCCTTAGACCACTGCGCCACTCGGGAGAGAAATGGTTTGTCGAGATCGGTGTGGAGGAACTTGACTGGCCTGCACAGAGCCCTGACCTCAACCCCATCGAACGCCTTTGGGATGAATTGGAACGCAGACTGTGTGCCAGGCCTAATCGCCCAACATCAGTGCCTGACCTCACTAATGTTCGTGGCTGAATGGAAGCAAGTCTCCACAAAAATGTTCCAACATCTAGTGGAAAGTCTTCCCAGAAGAGTGGAGGCTGTTATAGCAGCAAAGGGGGGACCAACTCCATATTAATGGCCATGATTTTGGAATGAGATGTTCGACGAGCAGGTGTCTACATACTTTTGGTCTTGTAGTGTACTTCAGTTGACTGGGTGACTCACTCACTACCTAGCTAAACCACTTTCAAACACTGATGTTGGCCTCTAGCAACCGAATTCATCAATGTCAGAGTATGTCGTATAGCTAACGTTAGCTAGCTAGTTTATATAGCTAGGTAACGTTAGCTAAATCAAATTGGGAACACCATTTAGTTAACGTTAGCTAGTTAGCCTAGTAGGAAGCTAATAATTAGCTAACTAGTTAGTAACAGATATTCGAATAGTTAATGATGGATCGGTTGCAAATTCATTACATTTGGCCCCAGAACAGGTAGTTAAATTTGGAAAAATCGTCCGATTCAAATGGTCTAGGTAGCCCCATAGTCCCAACGTTAGTTAGCAAGTTAATGTAAAACCTTGCTAGCGCAGCACGGACACACGTGTCCAGATGTCACCAGTTTTTGATTCGTGTAAATAAATCCGATCACAAATACGATAATAAATATGAAAGGACACAATTAAAGTGATAGGTAGAGTAATGTATCGAAGTATATTGGATTAAAGAGCCAAGTGTGAACCACCGATGTCCAGTCCCTCGTCACCAATGCCACCCCCTAAATCCATCGCTAACGTTAGCATCCATTGCTGAGCATGTTGGAACCAGACACCCGAGACTTCACAGCTCCCGAAGCCAAATATTCAATTGAAATCGGGTAGATTTGACTGCCATAAGATTGAACTTAACGACATAAAAACAGGATGGCTTTTATTTTAATTTTTTAGTCGTGTAGGTTCCACGAAATGTCCATGTACCTCAATCTCGCTTACCGGCTCCGAAGTCGCCATCTTGCCTGTCAAAATTATCTTGTCTGTTTCGCGCTAGTGCGTCACGAACCACTAAAATAATCTACGGAAGCCGAGTAAGCCCATTTCTTCTTCTTCAGTGGGGTTTTATCGGCTGTTGGCATCCAACGTTATGGTGCATTAACGCCACCTACTGTACTGGAGTGTGGGCCAGAGACAGGGAGAAACTAAAGATAACAAAATATTTGAGACTATATCTAATGACGTTCTACTCAATATATTCTTTAAACTAATGTCCTGTATCCCCTTCTCCCTCATACTAGATCTCATCCTCTCTCTTTCCCTCTGATACTGCCCACACTGTAGCAATACATGCTCCACGGTCTCTGTTTCATGACAATAATCACACTTTCCTGTTGGATGCTTTCCTATCAGTTTTAATGTCTTATTCAACTGGCTGTGTCCCACCCTTAATCTTGTAAAAATAGCCTCCTCTCTTCTGTCCCTTCCTGCCGTCCTGTATATATCAGTCTTTTTGCCTTGCTCATTGAAACTTCAACATCAACATCCCCACTACTAAGTGCTTGTTTAGCCTGTTCATCTACTGCCTCGTTCCCCTCCACCCCCACATTGGCTGGGACCCAAGTAAATCTTATCTGAATACCCATCTGTTTAATCCTGCCATGGGTTTGTAGTACCTCATAAAGCAGGTTTTGTCTGCTACGTGAGCTAAAGGACTGGAGACTCATTAACACTGCACATGAATCAGAGCAAATAACTACTCTTGTCTTGTTTGACTTCCTCCACCCACTGCAAGGCCATCAGCACCGCCGTGTATACAGCCAGATGATCTGTAATACATTTCCTGACTTCCACCCCACATTCACAGTTTAGTCATTCAGCAGACACTTTTATTCAGAGCGACTTACAGTTAGTGAGTGCATACATTTTTCATACTGGCCCCCCGTGGGAATCGAACCCACAACCCTGGCATTGCAAACGCCATGCTCTACCAACTGAGCTACACAGGGCCATATGCTGACCCACTAGGTCCTGTCATTGGATTTTTTGAACCATCTGTATAAATGGCCACAAAATCCTGATACAGTTTCCAGATGTCTCTTAAAGAAATCAGCTGGATCAACACCCTCCCTATCCTTCTGTAGTCTCTCCAACACTTCTAGATCAACTACTGGAGGCGGGTGTAGCCATGGTGGATTTACATGAATAACTACCGTTGGACTAAACTCCCTTCCATACAGTCCCATCTCCTTCGCCTGGGTATTAAATAATAATAATAATATGCCATTCAGCAGACGCTTTTATCCAAAGCGACTTACAGTCATGCGTGCATACATTTTTGTGTATGGGTGGTCGCGGGGATCGAACCCACTACCTTGGCGTTACAAGCGCCGTGCTCTACCAGCTGAGCTACAGAGGACCACACCCAAAGTCAAAGGTATTCTCTATTACCCACCCACCCAAAGCTCGTGTTCTGTCTTCGCTCATGTTCCCAGCATGCCTGTAAAATCCCTTTCACAGGATGAGACACCCCATGTCATTGTAGGTTAATTCATTGCCAGCTGCTGTCTCTTAATCTGCAACGGCATATCCCCCATCTCCACCTGTAATGCAGCCACTGGGGACGTCCGAAATGCCCCACTACATATTCTGAGTCCTTGCCCCTGTATGACATCTAGCCTTTCCAGTGAGGTCCGGGCTGCCGAACCATATGCTATACTGCCATAGTCTATTACAGATCGGATCAATGCAACATACATGGTCTTCAATGAGGAATGCCCAGCCCCCCACTCCTTCCCCGTCAGACAGCGCATCACATTTAGCACATTCTTACACTTTCCCACCACTCTCTCAATGTGTTCTGCCCAGGTCAGTCTAGTGTCAAAGTATACCCCAAGGAACCTGAAGGCCCCCACCCTCTCCAAGTTTTTCCCATATAACCGCAAGCATACCTCATCTCCCACCTTCCTCCTGGTAAAGAACACTGTTTGAGTTCTCTACAGAGAACCTGAATCCCCAAATTAATGCCCACCGCTCTAGCTCATCAATTGCTTCCTGTACCTTCCTGACTATGTATGGCACATTTCTTCCCCTCTTCCATAAGGCCCCATCATCTGCAAACAACGACCTCCCAATATCCGGCTGTACCTGAGAGTAAACATCTTTGATCATGATTGAGAACAACAGAGGACTAATCACGCTCCCCTGTGGTGTACCGTTATCCATCAAGTAGCTGCCTGATAAAGACTTCCCCACCCTCACCTGGATAGACCTTCCAAACAGGAAATCCTTTATCCAGTTGTACGTTCTTCCTCCTAGCCCTATAATATCAAGCTTGATTAACAACCCCTCCTTCCACATCATATCTCCGCCTTCTCCAAATAAAAAAAGACAGCTACAACAGTCTCCTTGTTCACCTGAGCCTTCCTGACCTCTGCTTCTAAGGTTCCCCTACCCTTCCTGAACCCACTCTGATGTGGCGATACTAGCCCTCTGCTCTCCAGGAAATAAGTTAGCCTCTCCGTAATCATACGTTCCATAATCTTACATACATGTGATGTTAAAGCTATTGGCCGATAGCTTGTTGGCTTCGTTGGATCCTTCCCGGGCTTCCGGATTAGAACCACTACTGCCTCCTTCAAACTGCCTGGTAGTTTCCCCTCCTCCCACACTCTGTTGTACAACACCAATACCTTATCTAGTGCCTCATCACTAAAATGGGCCAACATATCATAGCACACCTCATCTTTCCCAAGTGAAGTTAACCCAGCCTTACCTATTGCTCTTTTCACCTCTGCCCTGGTAAATGGTGCATTCAACACATCATTTACATCCTCCCTCCTATCCAGCACTCCAGGATGCTCCTATCTCGTGTTCTCTCTCTCCCTCTGCCCCTCCTCTGATAGATTTGTGGAGCTATGCACTTGGACAAAAAGGGATTATAGTAGTTCACTACCGCTAGCACCCCTCCACCACCACATATTCCTGTTCAATACCTTTGACTATCATCTTGTAGGGAATTCCTTGCTTTATGAAGGTGGTACATATTCGCTTTTCTATGTATACCATATCGCTGCCCACCTGCCCCGTAATCCCCGGTCTAGATGCTCCTACCCATCTCTCCCTTGAACATGTATCTCCCTGGACCTGGACCACCCTCACTGCCTCAGCATATGACACCCTTCTCTCCACTCTCACTTGTTGCACCTCCACTGCCTGCTTCATAGCCTCACACCCACTATACGACACACTATGAGCACCCCCACAGTTGCAGCACTTTGGTTGTACACCATCCCCACACTTCCCATACTCATGCTCCCCTCCACACCTGACACACCTCTTTTTCTCTTTACAGACTGTTGCCACATGCCCAAACCTCTGGCATTTATAACATCTTAAAGGCTTCGGTACATAAGCCCTCACATAATAACTCATATATCCTGTTGTTACTTTATTTGGCAGTCAACGTTATCGGACTCATCGCCCCAACTCCCCCTTCCTCCCTAAAATTCAGAATCACTTTATGCTCCTCCTCACCTCCATGTTCCCCTCGCATCTTATCTTGCCCTTCCTCTGCACTTTCTACCTCCGAACGTCCACTAGCGTTGGAACCTTGCTCTCCTCAAACTTCCTTTTCTGCCTCCATAGACCTCTCGCTCCCCTCATACCCCTGCTCCCTTTCTCTCCCGCTTTCTTTTTCTCTTTCTTACTCCCTCCTTTATTTGTACCGCTATGTTCCATACTTGCTTCACTTTCTTCTCCATCACTATCTCCTACATATCTGACCCATTCACAGCACAGCCGTGCCGAACCAACAACAATTTATCCTTCTCCAAACGCAACCTTCCTCCAACCTTGGTCTAGTAAGCCCACTATCTCTGACGGTATACTTTACGCACGCAGGACTTTTATCACTATTTATGGCCAATTATAATAACTCTTTCAATCTCCACTACAGACTGATAGCGAAATTTTTCACAGTGTGACAAGGAAATGGACCCGAGGAATAAGGTGGGCTATCTTTTTGTTCTACTGGGTTGACTTCTGTTCACAAAAGAAAATTCCTCACATTTGGAGTAGGCCTACTCATATATCAGGGGTCTTGCTATATGTTGTGTCTGAAGAAAGTTTATCTACTATATTGACCAGATAGACACTCAAGTGGCCGCTCTAACAATGAAAAGAAATGTCTTCAAAAATGGTAGACTTATTATACCAGATATATTAGAGAAAGGAGGAGATGGGAATCCATGGACAATGGGTGGAGGAACGTATAACGCAGCAGACTGTCGACCAATCGCGTTCACGTTGTCATACTGCTTTACGCGGTTGATTAACTAATCGCTCGCAATCCCTTATCAAAGTCAGGGTATGAGTCTTCTTCTTCAGTGGGGTTTATCGGCGGTTGGCATCCAACGTTATGGTGCTTAACCGCCACCTACTGTACTGGAGTGTGGGCCAGAGACAGGGAGAAACTAAATCCTACCTACCAGCCCCGTTGCTCTAAAAAAGATAACAAAATGATGACGTTCTACTCAATATACTCTTTAAACTAATTTATTGTATCCCCCTCTCCCTCATACTAGATCTCATCCTCTCTCCTTCACTCTGATACTGCCCACACTGTAGCAATACATCAAATCAAATCAAATCACATCACATTTTATTTGCCACATGCGCCGAATACAACAGGTGTAGACATTACAGTGAAATGCTTACTTACAAGCCCTTCACCAACAATGCAGTTTTAAGAAAATAGAGTTAAGAAAATATTTACTAAATACACTAAAGTAACAACAAAAAAAAGTGACACAATAAATGAACAATAATGAGGCTATATACAGGGGGTACCGGTACCGAGTCAATGTGCGGGGGTACAGGTTAGTTGAGGTAATTTGTACATGTAGTTAGGGGTAAAGTGAGTATGCATAGATAATAAACAGCGAGTAGTCCAGGTGGCCATTTGATTAATTGTTCAGCAGTCGTATAGTTTGGGGTTAGAAGCTGTTAAGGAGCCTTTTGGACCTAGACTTGGCGCTCCGGTACCGCTTGCCGTGTGGTAGCAGAGAGAACAGTCTATGATTTGGGTGACTGGAGTTTTTGACAATTTTTTGGGTCTTCCTCTGACACCGCCTGGTATAGAGGTCCTAGATGGCAGGAAGCTTGGCCCCAGTGATGTACTGGGCCGTACACATTACCCTCTGTAGCGCCTTACGGTCAGATGCTGAGCAGTTGCCATACCAGTTGCCATAAACTATATATAGGAGTGGAAGTATTGATGATAGATTGACAGCAGTGTGGCTCAGTTGGTAGAGCATGGCGCTTGCACCGCCAAGGTTGTGGATTCGAGTCCCACGGTGGACCAGTACGAAAAAAAAGGTAGCTTACTAGTGGTAGCTATTCAGCAGCCTGATGGTCTGAGGGTAGATACTTTTGGCCAGTCTTTCAGTTTTTGCCATGATGCTCCTGTACTGCCCGCGTCTGAGTGATTGAAGCAGGGAGAACAGGGCATGGCTTGGGTGGCTGGGGTCCCTGATGATCTTCTTGGCCTTCCTGCGACACCTGGTGTTGTAGGTGTCCTGTAGGGCAGGCAGTGTGCACCCAATGGTGTGTTCGGCTGCTAGTTTTCACCCTCTGAAGAGCCTTGCAGTCCACGGCGGTGGAGTTGCCGTACCAGGCTGTGATGCAGCTCAACAGTATGCTCTCGATGGTGCTCCTGTAGGACACTGTGAGAGCCCTCGGGACAGGCCGAATTTCTTCAGCATCCTGAGGTTGAAGAGTCGCTGTCGTGCCTTCTTCACTATGGTGTCCGTGTGGTTAGACCATTTCAGCTTCTCTGAGATGTATATGCCGAAGAATTTGAAGTTATTGACCGTCTCCACGGCGGCCCCATTGATGAGGATGGGGGTGGTCCAGCCTGGTTCCTCCTGAAGTCCACAATGAGCTCTTTTGTTCTGCTAACGTTGAGGGAGAGGTTGTTTACCTGGCACCACGCCTCAATTGTGCCTACCTCCTCCCTGTAGGCCGTCTCGTCGTTGTTGGTAATCAGGCCTACTACTGTCGTGTCGTCAGCAATGATGATGGAGTTGGAACTGTATAGCACTTTGTGACATCTGCTGATGTAAAAGGGCTTTATAAATACATTTGATTTGATTTGAACGGTGTGAGGCCACGCAGTCGTGGGTATACAGGGAATACAGGAGGAGAATGAGGACGCACCCTTGTGGGCCCGTGTTGAGAATCAGTGTTGAGGAGGTAATGTTGCCTACCTTCACCACCTGGGGACAGCCCGTCAGGAAGTCCAGGACCCAGTTGCATAGGGAGGAGTTCAGACCCTGGGCCGTGAGCTTTGTAATGAGCTTATAGGGCACTATGGTATTGAAGGCCGAGCTGTAGTCGATGAACAGCATCCTCACATATGCATTCCATTTGTCCAGGTGGGTAAGGGCAGTGGCGATTGCGTCGCCCGTGGATCTGTCAGGGCGTTAGGCACATTTGAGAGGGTCGAGTGTGCCTCTCGAAGCACTTCATGATGACGGAAGTGAGTGCTACTGGTCGGTAATCATTCAGTTCAGTTACTTTCCCTTTCTTGGGCATGGGGATGAAAGTGTTGTACTGAAATTCTTATCAAAGCTCCAGAAATAAAAGGCAAACAATGGCAAACTGAGGAATTACAAATTCCAAACAAACTGCACGTGTTACAGTATGTGTCTAGTCAGTGAGAAGATTTGTATAACTGGATGAATGGCGGAGCTGTCCTTCAGCACCACAACATTTTGCCCACCATTTGTGGCTGAAATTACAAATGTAGTGTACATGAAATGTTGGATAATTTAGAAACCTCGATATGTGATTCACTTCACCTGCTTTACTATTTGTATTTTTCTGTACTACTTGTTAATTGTTGTTTGTGACTGTGTTTTTGCTTCTATTGACAGGCCAACATCCCTGTTAAAACTATTACAAATATTAAAATCAACTTTTATTGGTAGTCTGGTAAACTTTGGCAAACTTTCATTGGTAGTCTGCAACCACAGACCTCAATGTTAACTTTTGTTGCACTGAACATTCAACATTCAATCCATTTAAAATAGAATTGCAACCACACTTTTACATGTCTTTAAATTTGGATTGGAGTCAAAACTGGAAGCCATCTATAACTGACAGACATAATGCAATTTTTGGCTGGGTTAATCTCTGATCAAAATAAAAATGCATGCGCTGATCCACCGTGGGCTCTGCCTCCTCAGCCATACTGTCAGTGGCAATCTATCATCAATAAGTCCACTCCTATTTATAGAGTTTATCTCGTGATCTCAACAAAACAAGGGATAAAAAAAAACTAATCATATGTCCTCTCTGGACTTCTGTACTATGACTCCGATATAGTTGGCGGGATGTCACGTGTCTTACTTATATTAGTACACTCGTAACAACCTACGCATTACGAAACTTATTTTCAAACAAATAAGCCACAGATAGCAAATAAGCCATATCATTTTTTGTTAACCAAATTTGACACTCTCATTAACCTCCATACAAAAACTCCTAGCTTGGTGAGAAAAAAACAACAAATATGCAACCTGACAGTTTGAAGTAGCTTATTGTCAATAAAGCAAAAACAGACACACAACAAGTCCAAAATATAAAAACATCTTTATTTCAAAATCACCAGAGGGCAGCCATTGACAGGAATGCTGAATTTAGTATTTTTCTTCAAGTCTGTCAAATTGATATACACACCTTTCACTCATGTACAGTAATTTTGTCAATCAGTTTCCAAATAGCAAGACTGTTCGTTATCTACAAACCATGAATAGTACAGTAAAAACAGTCAGTTTCACATGATGTGTATTTTATATAGTTTTATTCCAATAAAAACCTTTGAGTTTTAAAATGCTGGTGCTAGTTTTTCCTCCTTGACTTAGGTTACATTTTTCAATAGGTTAAATTCTTCAAGTCAGAACCAAGAAATCTTCAAGTGAAGCAATTACAAAAGTTTACAGAATCATATTTTTCTTACAAACTGTCCTATGTAAAGGTGGAAACTTTTTAAAGTAACTGTTTTCTACCACATCAGTAACTTGCAACGGCCTACATTCAATATAATGTAATAGATTATATATGTACTGTATATACCTTTCTACTTTGTATAAAATGTATTCAATCTATGTGTCAACATACTTATCTCAGAGGAAAGTTCTAAGTATATGGTTTGACTTTGAATCTGTTGAAGATGTTATTGGAAGACAGAGAGTTGTTTTAGGAGACTGTGTCTGCCCTAGTTGGGTTGAAGACTAGGTAATGCCCTAGTTGGATTGAAGCCTGGGTAATGCCCTAGTTGGGTTGAAGACTGGGTAATGCCCTAGTTGGGTTGAAGACTGGGTAATGCCCTAGTTGGGTTGAAGACTGGGTAATGCCCTAGTTGGGTTGAAGACTAGGTAATGCCCTAGTTGGGTTGAAGACTGGGTAATGCCCTAGTTGGGTTGAAGCCTGGGTAATGCCCTAGTTGGGTTGAAGAATGGGTAATGCCCTAGTTGGGTTGAAGACTGGGTAATGCCCTAGTTGGATTGAAGCCTGGGTAATGCCCTAGTTGGATTGAAGCCTGGGTAATGCCCTAGTTGGGTTGAAGACTAGGTAATGCCCTAGTTGGGTTGAAGACTGGGTAATGCCCTAGTTGGTTTGAAGCCTGGGTAATGCCCTAGTTGGATTGAAGCCTGGGTAATGCCCTAGTTGGATTGAAGCCTGGGTAATGCCCTAGTTGGGTTGAAGCCTGGGTAATGCCCTAGTTGGGTTGAAGCCTGGGTAATGCCCTAGTTGGGTTGAAGACTGGGTAATGCCCTAGTTGGGTTGAAGACTGGGTAATGCCCTAGTTGGGTTGAAGACTGGGTAATTCCCTAGTTGGGTTGAAGAATGGGTAATGCCCTAGTTGGGTTGAATAATGGGTAATGCCCTAGTTGGGTTGAAGACTGGGTAATGCCCTAGTTGGATTGAAGCCTGGGTAATGCCCTAGTTGGTTTGAAGCCTGGGTAATGCCCTAGTTGGATTGAAGCCTGGGTAATGCCCTAGTTGGGTTGAAGACTAGGTAATGCCCTAGTCGGGTTGAAGACTAGGTAATGCCCTAGTTGGGTTGAAGCCTGGGTAATGCCCTAGTTGGATTGAAGCCTTGGTAATGCCCTAGTTGGGTTGAAGACTAGGTAATGCCCTAGTTGGGTTGAAGACTGGGTAATGCCCTAGTTAGGTTGAAGACTGAGTAATGCCCTAGTTGGGTTGAAGACTAGGTAATGCCCTAGTTGGGTTGAAGACTGGGTAATGCCCTAGTTGGGTTGAAGCATGGGTAATGCCCTAGTTGGATTGAAGCCTGGGTAATGCCCTAGTTGGGTTGAAGACTAGGTAATGCCCTATTTGGGTTGAAGACTGGGTAATGCCCTAGTTGTGTTGAAGACTGGGTAATGCCCTAGTTAGGTTGAAGACTGGGTAATGCCCTAGTTGGGTTGAAGACTAGGTAATGCCCTAGTTGGGTTGAAGACTGGGTAATGCCCTAGTTGGGTTGAAGCCTGGGTAATGCCCTAGTTGGATTGAAGCCTGGGTAATGCCCTAGTTGGGTTGAAGACTAGGTAATGCCCTATTTGGGTTGAAGACTGGGTAATGCCCTAGTTGGGTTGAAGACTGGGTAATGCCCTAGTTGGGTTGAAGACTAGGTAATGCCCTAGTTGGGTTGAAGACTAGGTAATGCCCTAGTTGGATTGAAGCCTGGGTAATGCCCTAGTTGGGTTGAAGACTGGGTAATGCCCTAGTTGGGTTGAAGACTGGGTAATGCCCTAGTTGGGTTGAAGACTGGGTAATGCCCTAGTTGGGTTGAAGACTGGGTAATGCCCTAGTTGGGTTGAAGGCTGGGTAATTCCCTAGTTGGGTTGAAGAATGGGTAATGCCCTAGTTGGGTTGAATAATGGGTAATGCCCTAGTTGGGTTGAAGACTGGGTAATGCCCTAGTTGGATTGAAGCCTGGGTAATGCCCTAGTTGGTTTGAAGCCTGGGTAATGCCCTAGTTGGATTGAAGCCTGGGTAATGCCCTAGTTGGGTTGAAGACTGGGTAATGCCCTAGTCGGGTTGAAGACTAGGTAATGCCCTAGTTGGGTTGAAGCCTGGGTAATGCCCTAGTTGGATTGAAGCCTTGGTAATGCCCTAGTTGGGTTGAAGACTAGGTAATGCCCTAGTTGGGTTGAAGACTGGGTAATGCCCTAGTTAGGTTGAAGACTGGGTAATGCCCTAGTTGGGTTGAAGACTAGGTAATGCCCTAGTTGGGTTGAAGACTGGGTAATGCCCTAGTTGGGTTGAAGCCTGGGTAATGCCCTAGTTGGATTGAAGCCTGGGTAATGCCCTAGTTGGGTTGAAGACTAGGTAATGCCCTATTTGGGTTGAAGACTGGGTAATGCCCTAGTTAGGTTGAAGACTGGGTAATGCCCTAGTTGGGTTGAAGACTAGGTAATGCCCTAGTTGGGTTGAAGACTGGGTAATGCCCTAGTTGGGTTGAAGCCTGGGTAATGCCCTAGTTGGGTTGAAGCCTGGGTAATGCCCTAGTTGGGTTGAAGGCTGGGTAATTCCCTAGTTGGGTTGAAGAATGGGTAATGCCCTAGTTGGGTTGAATAATGGGTAATGCCCTAGTTGGGTTGAAGACTGGGTAATGCCCTAGTTGGATTGAAGCCTGGGTAATGCCCTAGTTGGTTTGAAGCCTGGGTAATGCCCTAGTTGGGTTGAAGACTGGGTAATGCCCTAGTTGGGTTGAAGACTGGGTAATGCCCTAGTTGGGTTGAAGCCTGGGTAATGCCCTAGTTGGGTTGAAGACTGGGTAATGCCCTAGTTGGGTTGAAGACTAGGTAATGCCCTAGTTGGGTTGAAGACTGGGTAATGCCCTAGTTAGGTTGAAGACTGGGTAATGCCCTAGTTGGGTTGAAGACTAGGTAATGCCCTAGTTGGGTTGAAGACTGGGTAATGCCCTAGTTGGGTTGAAGACTAGGTAATGCCCTAGTTGGGTTGAAGACTAGGTAATGCCCTAGTTGGGTTGAAGACTGGGTAAATTAACAACCTCATTCACACCTGAGAAACAAAGAGAAAAACAACAGAAAAAAGATGACAAAAACCAAACAAATATCTCCAGCTCTGTGTATTAGTAAAATGAAAGCACCAGTGAAATCTTCTTTATCTACGTTGAGCTGATTTAGATGCAGCCTATGCTGAGACAGATCAATACAACAGATGCCTAATCGATTACATTATTAGCAGTGCTTGAGTTGGACTGCAATAGGTGCCGCTACTCCTTTTGGGTACTGGTACTGTTTATATTTATTTTGTAGGAGCTCCACAATACTTTTGAGCTAATATTCTATGAGGAACAGGAGCTCAAGCAGTAGAACATTTGAGGTGCCGGTACTCAGCTCCAGTGAGCTCCTACTCAAGTAAAGCACTGTGTATTAGTGAATGGGCCTATTATTACATGGTTATGATTGACTAATGTGAGCATGAATTAATACTCAACATGGTTGCCCCTATCAAAAGCAGATTTATAATCTGTAGAGGTCTATTCAATACGTGATAGGCCTACAATATATGACGAAAAGATGCAACGTTCTGAGGAGTGTGTTATTTTGTCAGAGTTGAAGAGGAGGCAATGAGAAACAACAAAGGGTTTGATTGGTTTGGTATCCACTTGTATAATGTATTTATGCCTGCATATGGAAAAACATAACTGTCAATCAATGCCCTAGTCAGTTAAAAAAAGGGTACAGATTTTGTTAGCACCAGTAACAAATATACAGTAATATAGTCACCATTTCTGAACAGGTTTTATGTGGTCTTTTTAACTATGTCTGTATAAAAAACATGTCCTATTTAAAACACTCTGGAAGTCCAGACAGTGAACAAACATGGTTATCCAGATTCATATAAATTAAGTGCCGTTGACAATAAGCACCATAATCTGACACAATCTTTACATGCAGCATTTCATAATTGCTTAGGAAGCCTGGTTTTGTGTGAGACTGATATGTAATTTATCATTCTACAACAAAAAAACAACAACAAATAAATGCAGAAATACTGAATAAAGAGGAGAAGAGGTTTCACACAAGCTGTCTGATATATATCATATTGGAACGGGACCTTTTTCAAGTTATGAAAAATTAAAAAGTGCTTTTTCAATGTCATCATATATCTGTACACTGAACAAAAAGACTAAAACTATCCAGACCAAAACAAAAATGAAGGTAGTACAGTTCCTTCATGACCACCAATAGAGGAACGAGGAAGGGAAGGAAAAGCACCATGCTACATGTGTTCATTATTCTCACATAAAACGACATACTGTGTAATATGTGTAATATGTGGTTTGTTTATCGAAAGTTGCTGCTACAAATGGCACCATTATATAATTCAATCATTGATAAAACTCATCTTGTGAAAAGAGCATCCTTGGCTGAAACAAAGACCACAGAGACTTAACATGAGTGTTTACTAGTGTAAAATGCTGGTTGACAGTAAAATTGCAGTAAAATAGCCTTGCACCCATAAAAAAGAAAAGAATATCAGAATAAATAATCACATCTTGATTGTTCTTATTAATAAATTCCTATATAAAACCAGTTTAAAAACATCTTCAAAATTGGTTCTGAGCACCATCTCTTTACATGAAAAACCAGACCAAAATGTTTTATCATCATCAAATACCAAAACTCACAGTTGAAACCCCACAAACGATAGTCTTCCTCATCACTTTGAAAGCAGAGATGAAGAGAAACAAAAATAAACAGACAAACATTACAAAAAGTAACACTACGAAATAACACATAACGAGACTAGAAGTGTAATCTTGATTGAGGTAAGGCAATAGCACAGGTTGGTGTGTGTGTGTATGGTGGTGTGTATTCAAATGTATTTGTCGTATGTGTCTGTGTGTGTGTGTACATAACAGTATCATCTCATGTCCAGCGGTTGTAGGGGCCCGTGACCTGTGTCAGAGCGTAAGGGGACACAGTGACCACCCCATCCCGCGGGACAGTCACCGCCTTCCGGGTAGGAACCTTCAACACCCCCTTCTTCTCCTCCGGGCCCTCCTCCTCTACCTCCTCCTCAGGCTCCATACTCTCTCCCCCGGCCCCCTTCCCCCTCTTCCTCTTGTCTTGGCTGACCTCTTCCAGGTCCAGGCCCATCCGCAGCCTCTCAGCCTCCTCCTCTCTCTCCCGCTCTCTCCGGGCCATCTTGGCCTCCCACATGTGCAGGCCGTGGTCGGGCTCGTTGAGGGACTTGTGCTGGTAAAAGACCAGGGAGATGCGGGTGGGGTGGCTGCGGTCGGGCCGGAGGATGGGGGTGGTGGCATGGAGCTCTCGGCGGGCGCACTCGATCAGGATGGAACCGTGGGAGGGAGCCACCGCCACCCCGCCGATGTCACTGTCCAGGAAGTTGTGCTCGCTGTCCGACCACACCTCTTCCTGTTCCTGTTTGACCTCTTTCGGGTTGGGGAAGAGAGGGGGAGCGGCCTGATGAGGGGGATGGGGGGCACCGTGAGGAATAACATGACCTCCATGACCTCTTACCCCGTCCCTGACTCCCACCTCCCCCTCCGCCCTGAGGAGCCCATTGAGTCTGCTGTGGAGGCCCTCTGGGTGGGAGTGGGTGGAGGAGGAGGGAGGAGTGCTGTGGCTGTGAGGGGGTCTGAGGAGAGGGGAGCAGTGCACCTTGTTGGGCTCCGTTTTAAAAATCCTGGGGGGGTAGTCACCACCCTGGGGGACCCCTGGGGGGGTCCTACATCCCTCAGGGTCCACCAGCTGCTTTCTGCTGAGTCCTGGGGAGTAACCATTCACAGCCTCTTCCATTTCCTTGTAATGGAATGGGGAACCATTGCTCTGGGCCCCTGGTGGCCCTCTGTACTGGGAGGCAGGCAGGTCGGGGCGATGGGGGGAAAGAGCCTCCATCCCTGGTGTGGATCTTCCAGGAGTGGGGTAGGTGGGGGTGCTGTGGTTGTAAGTGCTAGGGGAGTTAGAGTCTGGTACATAGGCACCCACACTTTCTGGTCTGTAAGAGCTGTAGAAGGATTGAGGCTCTCTTTTGAACAAGGGGGACTGATCCACTGAAGAAGTGCTTTTGAAACCTGTCAGGTTAAACATACAAACTGGGATTAATGATGAGTATTTACATAACACATTTCTCAAGCTTTTTCTTGTAAGAGAAATGCAGACAACATGGTTTTGTAGCAACAATCAACCAATTAATCAATTAATCGACCCACCCCATCCATCCACCCACCCACTCAATCACCCATCCATCAATCAATTGATAAATCAATGAACCTACCAACTAACTGACTAATCATTCATTCAACCAACCAACCAACCAACCAACCAACCAACCAATCAATCAACCAGAGATCTCTACCTTTGTTGGCAGTCTCTGTCTTGACCTTGCCCGGGGTTAGTGGACTCTGTCTAGGCTTTCTGTCCTGAGCTGCAGCTTGTTTGTCAGCCTGGGCCTTCAGCTTGGCCTCCTGCTTCCTCTTACGGGCTGATTTCACCGGCTCAGCCAGCAGACGCACCTGGTGAGGATATAAACATGGTCATTAAGGAAAAGCTTTTAGTAGATGCTTTTATCAAGTGTCTTGAAGTAAACATAAAAATGTGACTCATGCAAGAATCAAACCCAAAACTCTCCTATTGACATGGCCTTGACACCAACTCATTTCAATCCCAAAGGGCGCAAGGGTGACCAACCCTCCTCCTGGAGAGCAACTGAATGTGCAGGTTGATTAGTAGAATCATGTGTGGTAGAGCAGGGCTGAACAAAAGCCTGCACACCCAGTAACTCTATAGGAGGAGGGTTGGTCACCCTGTCTTATAGCCTCTTGGTTCTCCTGGACGCTACAGGGGGTACGAACAGATTTAGGGTGAAGTTGCCCCTAGATGCTGATCTCTTGGGTCAGTTTCACATTTTCCCCACTAATAAGGTTAGAACTGGGGGAGAAGAAGCTGCTTCTAGATCTTTCCCCAGGGGAGACTTCACCCTGGAGCATAGGAACATACCTCTCTGGGGAAGGCTGAAAGCACCTGCAGGGCCCCAGTCTGGATCTTGGCCCACTGGCCATCGGCACTGGCAAACTCATCCCTCTGTGAGATCTTATAGAGAGGCAAGACGTGGAGCTGTTCGTCCTCAGGGACGTTACGCACCGCACGGTTGTCCTCCTTGGTTAAAGTGCAAACCTGCAGGAGGGTGAGACATTTTACATAAATGGAAAAGACTAACACAGTATCTGGCAGTTTCCAGGATAAAATGCCTATCTAGGTTGAAGTGAAAACAGGTGAGCAAAAAGGGCATGATAGCTGATATTGATTTTTGTTTCAACTTTAGAAACATGTTTATGATTTAATATTGACATTTGTCTAAGATATGTTCATTAATATATTTAAAAAAGATATGTATATATATATATATTAAAAAAAATATATATGGGGGATTGGAAATGATGCAGACAATTACATTGATGGAAGCTACAACTCTCTGCAGTATTAAAGCTGATCTATCCCCCCCCCACCCCCCAAAAAATATAGGTCCATTAACGCACAATACACAACCACAAGCTATCAATGTCCATTAATATGCTGGCACGCAATCAGAAGCGAGTGTGTAAGTATCTGTGTCTGTGTTTCTCCCTATGTGTGACAGTGAGTGTGTGTGTGAGTGTGTGCGCGCGATTGAGCGAGCGTGCGTACAGTATGTATCTGTGCCTATGTCTCTGTGTGTTTGACAGCGAATGTGTGTGCACCTGTGTGTGTGTCCATTGACAAACAGTCATGTAAGCAGCATACCACAGTGCTGCCATTGTTCATGTTCTGTGTGTCTTTGTGAGCGTGGGTGCAGAAATCCACACATGCCGTGACCCCGGAGAAAGGTCGGCCCGCCCTCCGACCCAGCCTGCAGTCCCGGCCCGCCTGCTCCTGATCCACCTGGTTTTGGAAAGCCTCTGGGGCCAGTCTCTGGTAGACAGGACCCAGGTCTGTAGCCAGGTTCTGCAGACGATTCTCCAGCTTCTCCTCCTGAACAGCACACAGACAGACAACCACAGATCAGTGGAAGAGTGGGACAAAAAGGGACAGGAACAGATGAGGGAAAAGGTGTTAGAAAATAAAGGAGAGGCCCTTGGAGAATCTGGGAGTGTTTCAGAGAATCCCAGTAATGTTTCAGCCACTATCCTCTGTCAG
Organism: Coregonus lavaretus; assembly: GCF_964263955.1. Taxonomy (NCBI): domain Eukaryota; kingdom Metazoa; phylum Chordata; class Actinopteri; order Salmoniformes; family Salmonidae; genus Coregonus; species Coregonus lavaretus. The sequence goes on from NC_139988.1 coordinate 29,705,130, forward strand.
GCTTTGACTGTCGTACCCACCTGAGGCCACTAGGTGGTGTCTATTAGCCATTTTAACATGCCAAGAAGACTATTCACAGAGGAATATCGATTCTAAACCATTGTTTGTAAAGCTATAACAAGGCTTAGATTAGCAAAGTAAAGAGCTAGGGCCTAGGCATACAGGGAAGTGGCTAGGGTTCTTTTCAGACCAGGCTTTAAAATCTAAGTCAGGGGTGTCAGACTCAATTTCAGGAACGCCAAAGTGGCTGCTGGTTTTTCGCTCTTTCCCTTAAGCTAGTTCTGATTTTGACCAGGAAAACCAGGTATGTGGCCTCCCTAGCTAATCAATGACCTTAATTGAGCAAATAAGTGCAAGGGAGGAATGAAGACCTGCTGACACTGTGGCCGGCCCTAGAGGAGTAGAGTTTGACACAGTTTGACTGGAATGTCCTGGTCCTCACCTCCTGGGGCATGTCTCCCAGCAGGCGGTACTTGCGGGGGATCTTGCTGCGGGCGAACTTGCAGCCGTTGAAGTACATACTCCAGGAGCAGCCGAAGGAGAACGAGGCGCCACAAGTGTCCGGGTCCAAACCCTGGCACGCACACGTCCGACTGGAGAGACAGAAAGAGGGAGAGAGATGGGGAGAGGGGGAAGAAGAGGTGAGACAATCCGTTTAGATCCTGGCAACTGAAGAGAGAGAGGGAGAGAGTCAGGTCACTAAATGCTAGAAAGGAAATAATTCACTCCTTTGTTATATACATTCTTTATTTTATTTTTATTTTTTTTAATTTAACCTTTATTTAACCAGGTAAAAACAACAACAACAACACAGAGTTACATATGGAATAAACAAAACATACAGTCAATAACACAATAGAAAATCTATATACAGTGTGTGCAAATGTAGTAAGTTATGGAGGTAAGGCCATAATGCAAAATAATTATAATTACAATTTAGTATTAACACTGGAGTTATAGATGTGCAGAAGATGATGTGCAAATAGAGATACTGGGGTGCAAATGAGCAAAAATAAATAACAATGTAAATAACAATATGGGGATGAGATTCTTTGTTCTTTGTTCTATGAATGTACATTTGTATGTGTAAGCCTGTTATTGAATAATACGCATAGGTCTGTTGTTTCAGTAACTTACTCCTCGTTGAGGGCGCAGCGTCGGCTGGTCGGGGAGCCGTATTTACAGAGGGTCTGGGTGAGCTCCTGGTACAGACTGTCTGCCACCCCCCGGGGGATGCCCTCCCATGCCAGGATGAGGATCACCACCACGGCACTCTCACAGTGGTGCCCTGCTCGGTGTCTCACCAGACACAGCAGCTTCTCCTCCTCACTGCCCCGACGGATCACCTGGGGGGAGAGAGAAGGTTTACTACACAGACATGCAGATATGTATACACACACACACACACAGCCATATACGCACCCATACACATTCAGACGCAGCAGTGTACACACAGGCACGCTGGCACGCATACACACACACACACACACACACACAGGAGGTACTTACCCACTTGGCGATGGGACAACCCTGGGAACTGCGTCCTTCTTTCCCAGTGTACACCACCACCTCCATCCTTACCGCCTTCCCTTTCTCTCCATACCTTTGAACATACACAGCAATAACATACAGACACGGATTATTGCAGGGGCATACCGGGGATGAAGCCACTGGGCTCAGGCCCGTGGGGGGCCCAAGAGGAGTCAAAAAACAAAACAAAAAATATATATATACAGTACCAGTCAAAAGTTTGGACACACCTACTCCTTCAAGGGTTTTTCTTTATTTTTACTATTTTCTACATTGTATAATAATAGTGAAGACATCAAAACTATGAAATAACACATATGGAATCATGTAGTAACCAAAAATGTGTTAAACAAATCCAAATATATTTTATATTTGAGATTCTTCAAAAAGCCACCCTTTGCCTTGATGACAGCTTTGCACACTCTTGGCATTCTCTCAACCAGCTTCACCTGGAATGCTTTTCCAACAGTCTTGAAGGAGTTCCCACATATTCTGAGCACTTGCTTTTCCTTCACTCTGCGGTCTGACTCATCCCAAACCATCTCAATTGAGTTGAGGTCTGGGGAGTGTGGAGACCAGGTCATCTGATGCAGCACTCCATCACTCTCCTTCTTGGTAAAATAGCCCTTACACAGCCTGGAGGTGTGTTGGGTCATTGTCCTGTTGAAAAACAAATGATAGCCCCACTAAGCCCAAACCAGATGGGATGGCGTATCGCTGCAGAATGCTGTGGTAGCCATGCTGGTTAAGTGTGCCTTGAATTCTAAATAAATCACAGACAGTGTCACCAGCAAAGCACCCCCACACCATAACACCTCCATCATACATTCACCCACACCGCATCTCACAAAGACACGGCGGTTGGAACCAAAAATCTCCAATTTGGATTCCAGACCAAAGGACACATTTCCATCGGTCTAATGTCCATTGCTCATGTTTCTTGGCCCAAGCATGTATTTTCTTCTTATTGGTGTCCTTTAGTAATGGTTTCTTTGCAGCAATTCGACCATGAAGGCCTGATTCACACAGTCTCCTCTGAACAGTTGATGTTGAGATGTGTCTGTTACTTGAACTCTGTGAAGCATTTATTTGGGCTGCAATTTCTGAGGCTGGTAACTCTAATGAACTTATCCTCTGCAGCAGGGTCTTCCATTCCTGTAGCGGTCCTCATGAGAGCCAGTTTCATAATAGCGCTTGATGGTTTTTGCGACTGCACTTGAAGAAACTTTCAAAGTTCTTGAAATGTTCCGTATTGACTGACCTTCATGTCTTAAGTAATGATGGACTGTCGTTTCTCTTTGCTTATTTGAGCTGTTCTTGCCATAATATGGACTTGGTCTTTTACCAAATAGGGCTATCTTCTGTATACCCCCCCTACCTTGTCACAACACAACTGATTGGCTCAAACGCATTAAGAAGGAAAGAAATTCCACAAATTAACTTTTAACAAGGCACACCTGTTAATTGAAATGCATTTCAGGTGACTACCTCATGAAGATGGTTGAGAGAATGCCAAGAGTGTGCAAAGCTGTCATCAAGGCAAAGGGTGTTTATTTGAAGAATCTCAAATATAAAATATATTTTGATTTGTTTAACACTTTTTTGGTTACTATATGATTCCATATGTGTTATTTCATAGTTTTGATGTCTTCACTATTATTCTACAATATAAAAAATAGTAAAAATTAAGAAAAACCCTTGAATGAGTAGGTGTGTCCAAACCTTTGACTGGTACTGTATGTATATGTTCATTTTTTTCATATTATAATTTTATATCCAACCACAGGAGCCCGCTCTCAATGTTAAAAATACACCAGAGAGCATAATTTAGCCACAGAGGATCAATAGTTTATAAAAAAGAACTGTGGATTAAGTTTTATCACAAGCACATACAGGTATCTGCCAAAAAGGAAACAACAACATAAATTGTCTTAAAAGGGTGTTGCAGCTTCAATGCGCCATGGCAAATGCACCTAAACCATGCTAGAAAAATGCACCCCACACCATAACATATAGTTTGTATCCCTTGTTAACTCAAGTGTTTCCTTTATTTTGGCAGTTACCGGTATGCCTACAGTCGGGAAGGCCGCAGTTTGGGCAGCATGCGCGCCAAATATAGGCTACAGCTTGTTGCGTTGTGGCCATCGACATATAATCCATAGAAGGGTTTTGTAACGCCTTACCCTGGCAACTTGACTGTTAAAGTCATGGGTACACTAGCAATGGATGCCAGTCCTGACTTGAATGGGAACGGCCATCTGTGGTTTATATTTATATGCTTGGTTGCGGCTGTCAGTTTCCTTTTGCAGATTTCAAAATACAATCGTGGGAAAAACATACAGTTTGGAAAGCAAATGCCTACTGCTGAAAAGAGAAGATGAATCTGTCTGTAGCCAATATAAATTATTTTTCTCAACAACTCCTAATTTGTAGCTAACAGCAGCATTGTTTTTCAAAGTAGCTCATCTTGAGAAAAAGAACAAAGCCCCGGGGCCTATGATTTCTTAAAACGGCCCTGATAACGTACATCACATCTTCATGACATTTCACACTTCTCATCTTAGAACACAAACACAATCCTTTAAACAATGACATATAAAGCTCCCCTTATCTGCGACCACCAGCACAAAAATCTTGCAATGAATGCCAATACAACAACACATCACATTTTGAGAACTTCATCAAAATACAATGGGACAGTGGGACTGAACCATAGTTTACCCAACGGCTACTCCTCTGGGGATCAACAGCAGGGGTATTACAAGGTGGCCAAAATGCAGCAATAGTTTTTGGAATAACTGTAAAAACAGTTAAAAACCAGGCATTGAGGCCATTCAGCAGTGAGACTACAGAGCAGAGAGACTGTAAGAGTGTGGTTGTTGTAGAGGCTGTCATTTCTCCTCATGGGCCCCTTGACTCGGCCCTAGGGGTTTCCTGTTCTAACACGCAGGGTGTGTGTGTGTGTGTGTTTTTTTGTATGTGTGAATGTGTGTGTGTATGTGTGTGTGTACAAGTGTGTGTTTTGCCAGCGTGGTGCTGCTTTCCTTCAACGACAGCCTCTATAATATATGAGCTATAATATGATTGTAAGCCCCACCTCATTCCATGAACACCAAGAGCCCTTTGGGAGACCAGGCCTTTGGCAGGGCATATGGTTCATACAGTAATACATACAGTAGGCTAATAAGAGTATGTACCAGACTTTTAGAAATATATACAGCTACATAGAGTCTGGTAGTGGTACATACAGTGCCTTCGGAAAGTATTCAGACCCCTTGACTTCTCCACATTATGTTACAGCCTTATTCTAAAATTGATTAAATTGTTTTTTCCCCTCATCAATCTACACACAATACCCCATAATGACAAAGCAAAAACAGGTTTGCTAATTTATAAAAAATTAAAAACAGATTTTTAGAAACGTTTGCTAATTTATTACAAATAAAAAAACGGAAATATCACATTTACATAAGTATTCAGACCCTTTACTCAGTACTTTGTTTAAGCACCTTTGGCAGTGATTACAGCATCGGGTCTTCTTGGGTATGACACTACAAGCTTGGCACACCTGTATTTGGGGAGTTTCTCCCATTCTTCTCTGCAGATCCTCTCAAGCTCTGTCAGGTTGGATGGGGAGCGTTGCTGCACAGCTATTTTCAGGTCTCTCCAGAGATGTTCGATCGGGTTCAAGTCTGGGCTCTGGCTGGGCCACTCAAGGACATTCAGAGACTTGTCCGGAAGCCACTCCTGAGTTGTCTTGGCTGTCTGCTTAGGGTCGTTGTCCTGTTGGAAGGTGAACCTTTGCCCCAGTCTGAGGACCTGAGCGCTCTGGAGCAGGTTTTCATCAAGGATCTTTCTGTACTTTGCTCTGTTCATCTTTGCTTCGATCCTGACTAGTCTCCCAGTCCCTGCCGCTGAAAGACATCCCCACAGCATGATGCTGCCACCACCATGCTTCACTGTAGGGATGGTGCCAGGTTTCTTCCAGACGTGACGCTTGGCATTCAGGCCAAAGAGTTTAATCTTTGTTTCATCAGACCAGAGAATCTTGTTTCTCATGGTCTTAGAATCTTTAGGTGCCTTTTGGCAAACTCCAAACGGGCTGTCATGTGCCTTTTACTGAGGAGTGGCTTCCCTCTGGCTACTTTACCATTAAGGCCTGATTGGTGGAGTGCTGCAGAGATGGTTGTCCTTCTGGAAGGTTCTCCCATCTCCACAGAGGAACTCTGGAGCTATGTCAGAGTGACCATTGGGTTCTTGGTCACCTCCCTGACCAAGGCACTTCTGTCCTGATTGCTCAGTTTGGCTGGGTGGCCAGCTCTAGGAAGAGTCTTGGTGGTTTCAAACTTCTTCCATTTCAGAATGATGGAGGCCACTGTGTTCTTGGGGACCTTCAATGCTGCATACATGTTTGTACCCTTCCCCAGATCTGTGCCTTGACACAATGCTGTCTCGGAGCTCTACGGATCAATTCCTTCGACCTCATGGCTTGGTTTTTGCTATGACATGCACTGTCAACGGTGGGACCTTATATAGACAGGTGTGTGCCTTTCCAAATCATGTCCAATCAAGTTGTAGAAACAGCTCAAGGATGATCAATGGATACAGGATGCACCTAAGCTCAATTTCGAATCTCATAGCAATACTTATGTAAATAAGGTATTTCTGTTTTTTATTTGTAATACATTTGTAAACATTTCTAAAAACCTGTTTTCGCTTTGTCATTATGGGATACTGTGTGTAGATTGCTGAGGGATTTTTTTTATTTGATCAATTTTATTCCAAAATGTATTCCACTGTATTAGCCTAGCTCTATAAGCCTACTGGTAAGCCAACCTGTGAGGCATTGAGCCACTCCTGTTTTCATATCAACTCTTAGCTTAGCAGTATTATACAGCCAATAGATTTGTCACGAAAACAGAAGTGGATTAGCACCTCACAGGTTTGCTGTCCCAATGGGAATATGAATGTATAAAGTAAAATGGCTGGGCCCCCAAGCTTGGTTATGGAATGGAATGGAATAAAATAATTGATGCAGTTTGGCTTGTTTTGTTTTTGTTGTTACCTGTTCTCCATCATCTCTCTGACAGCTGACACACTGGGTCCAGCACCAAGATGAGTGTAGTACGGACCCTCCTCCTTCTCTATGATTTGCTCTGTGGAGAGAGAGTCATTTTTAGAACGCAGCTTCAGCTTATTTCCGAAAAGCAAATTGTATGTCCTTGGATGTGACAAATACAGCACCAGTTAACCAGTAATGTATGTGGCATGCTGTATCATAATTTCCCAATGGATATAAAGTAAATCATATTCATAATCATCATCCTCATCATTATTATGTTCACCACCACTACCATCATCATCATCATCATCAGGGTGACTCACCCATGCACCCACAGGAGGGGATCTCAGAGAGTTTCTTAGAGGGGGTGTTGAGTAGGTTCTTAGTGGGCGTGTCCAGGAATCTGAGGGGCGATTCCAGGAAGCTGTTTACGTTGTGTTTGGTGGGCGTCAACTCCTCCGATAGGTCCAAATCGCCGTCAGCTGATGTGGACAAGATGGTGACCGGACCAGACCTCTCCACCTTGTAATACCCCTGCTGTTGACCCCCAGAGGAGTAGCCGTTGGGTAAACTATGGTTCAACACGGTTCTGTGGTTGTTAGAGTCTAAACTGGTGAAACTGGTGTTGGTGGAGCTAGCCTTTAGGTTAGCACCGTGCTGCTGCCCAACGTAGGGCTGCCATACCTGAGAATACAATCGTCTTTCATACTCATGTCCCTGTCCAACTCCTTGTCCTTGTAAAGGGTCAAGGTGACCGTTCAGAGGACCATTGTGGTGACCATTCAAATGTGACCACTGTTGGTTGTCATGACCATAACCTTGACATTGACCACGATCGACGGCTCCAGAGGTTTTGTGGTATTTGACCCCACTGTGGGTGTTGCTGTAGTAAAAGAGCTGTCGTCGTTCCTCCTGAGCCTCAGCCAGGTATCTCTTCAGATCCATCTGAGTCTGAGGCAGGAACAGGCTCCTCTTGTGGCTGAGCGACGATGTCTTCGGCTGGGGAAGAACCTTCTGGACCCTGGCTCTGTTGCCGTTGGGTGTCCGTTTGGACAGGGGGGTATTGTTGTTGGGGTTGTAGCCCTCCTCTTCAACCCCCTCCATCCCCTTCTTCTTCCTAGGTTTGGAAGGCGTGGTCCTTGGTTTCTTCACAGGGATTTTCTTGTTGTTGGGTGCTGCATGCTGGGAGTTGTAGTTGTACTTGATCGCCGAGACTGGAGTTCCTCTGGGAGGGTTGTTCTCAGAGTGCTGGGAGGGGTGGAAACCCTGCAGCTTGTGACGTGATTGGATGATGAATGCCAACTCGGCCAGTTGAGCTGCCACCTCTTCCTCATCCCTGTTCCTCCCGCTCTTACCCACCGTCCTCTCTGTTGTTTCCTTACTATTCCACTCCATGTCTTTCCGCTCTCTGAAAGTGCCTTCGGACCTGTTATGGTGAGAACCAACGTCTTGGTCTGCTCTCCTGTACAGGTGTTGTCCTGCTCTCTCAGTGCTGTCGTAGGGAAGTCTGTCACAGTCCGAGCTGGCTTCTAGCAGGTCCTGTAGGGACAGCTTGCCAGTGGCGGCGGGACTACGGGGATGACACTGGATGACAAGACTCTGTCTGGCCACCGGGGACCGTATGACTGAGGTCTGGTGCAGAGGGGAGCGTATGACTGAGGTCTGGTGCAGAGGGGAACTGATGACTAGAACTTTGTTGGGGAGGAACCCTGTAGGGGGTTTGACGTCCTGGAGAGGGGTGTTTCTATTGGATAAGTGCATGGAAGGTGAGGTGGGATTTTGACCAAGTGCGTCCATTCTAAAGGGTTCTGGGGGGTTTTGGGGGATAGATGCCAGTAAGGTTAGCGCCTCGATAGCGATAGCTTGGTCGTTGCTAATATTCCTCTCCTGCACCAACGACTGGATGCTTGGCAGAGAGAGATCTGGAGAGGGTTGCTCTCGTTTGACAATAATGTCAAGAGCCTTCCGTGGACTGATGGGAGTGTTTTTCAGGCAAAGGTCCACCTTAAAGTCCTCCGGCTCTGTTTTGAACGAGCGTAGCACCGGGGAACGAGAGCTACACAGCTTCTCCTCCAGCCCCTTCCTGTCTGTGATAGAGAAGCACACAACGGCTGCTAGTGTGGACAGAGCGTCCTCATAGACATCGTCATCATTGCCCCCTATTAGGGTGGAGGACTGGTCCGTGGACCACACCCACGGCTCCTCCAACTTGATCTTCTTCAGAGGAACGGCAATGGTTTCGTCCGGAAATGCATAATTGGGCTCAGAGCTGCCTTTGGGGTACGTGGATTTTGTAGTCCTTTGGGACTCTAATTGTATTGTAGCCTTTTGGGACTCTGGTGAAACTGGAGCACCGTTGGTTTTAGACAGGTTTTCGTCAGCACCATTGTGAAAAGTCCCAGATGAAGAGTAGTGGTGTTGTAGAAGAAGTGCATCGTGGGTGTCCTCCAGGCCAGGCTCTCTCTTTATAAGTGCTGCTGGTCGGCCATCTAGGATTGGGGTGAGAGTGTGGGCGTGGGGAAGGTGTGTGTGAGGTATGTGACCCTCCTCGCCATCCTCCTCTGCCATCTGGACTGGGCCTCTGCCATTTATTGAGGTGCCCTCTGGAACCACCTGAGAGAGAGAGAGAGAGAGAGAGAGACAGAGAGAGAGAGAGAGAGAGAGAGAGAGAGAGAGAGAGAGAGAGAGAGAGAGAGAGATAGAGAGAGAGAGAGAGAGAGAGAGAGAGACAGAGAGAGAGACAGAGAGACAGAGAGAGAGAGAGAGAGAGAGAGAGAGAGAGAGAGAGAGAGAGAGAGAGAGGCCCATCAAATCTGATTAAAACCATGTTTGAGCATGGCAGAGATAAAAACAGCACAGTGCCAAGACTCTGCCAACTAAAGGCTTCTTAAACATCTCAAACTCATTTCCAAACCCTGGAGGGGGTTTTATGTGTGCCTGTTTTATGTAATGCTAATGAACTGTTCTAATTACAGGGAGCCTGGAGGTGGGTGGATGTCAGCTACTTGTTTACCTTGTCTGAACTGTCATTAAACTCACCATTTAAACACTCTTTATAGACTACACAACCCAGCATGCACTCTCTGTTTTAAAGCCTCCAAGCCTACAGTACCCAACATGCCCTGTGAGAAAGGCCAGCCACCAGCCGTCTGGTCTAGGTCACATCCTACTTCTAGGCCACTACTAACACAACTGACTCAACCCTAGTTCAATTAGTTGAATTAGGTGTGTTAGTACAAGGCTGGAACAAAAATGTGGACTGGAGTTGAGAAACACTGCTCTAGTACAGGATTAACTGGGCTAATAAGACACACAAGGGTGTGTGCTACTGCTGTTACAGGCACAGAGACAGCTCTATCTCACAGAGGACCAGTGCAGCTCACATCATTATCACATCTCTGTTGCTGGGTAAATCAAGACTTGTCTATCTAATGGAGAAAGGACGCCCTTACATTACAGACAAAGAGCAGGCAGTAAGTATGAAGTGTGAGCATACCTCTACAGTGTTGGTTGTACTCTAAAACCTTACAAACCCTACAACAACCCTATGAATAGTCTGAGCTTCTACTGTAGGTCACTGATATTAAATTAGATTAGCAAGAGGGACATACAGTCATGGCCAAAATTGTTGGCACCCCTGAAATTTTTCCAGAAAATGAAGTATTTCTCACAGAAAAGTATTGAAATTACACATGTTTTGCTATGCACATGTTTATTTCCTTTGTGTGTATTGGAATAACACAAAAAAAAACAGGAAAAAAGCAAATTTGACATAATTTCACACAAAACTAAAAAAATGGGCCGGACAAAGTTATTGGCACCCTTTCAAAATTGTGGATAAATAACTTTGTTCCAAGCATGTGATGCTCCTTTAAACTCACCTGGGGCAAGTAACAGGTGTGGGCAATCTAAAAATCACACCTGAAAGCAGATAAAAAGGAGAGAAGTTGACTCAGTCTTTGCATTGTGTTTCTGTGTGTGCCACACTAAGCATGGAGAACAGAAAGAGGAAAAGAGAACTGTCTGAGGACTTGAGAACCAAAATTGTGGAAAAATATCAACAATCTCAAGGTTACAAGTCCATCTCCAGAGATCTAGATGTTCCTTTGTCCACAGTGCGCAACATGATCAAGAAGTTTGCAACCCATGGCACTGTAGCTAATCTCCCTGGACGTGGACGGAAGAGAAAAATTGATGAAAGGTTGCAACGCAGGATAGTCCGGATGGTGGATAAGCAGCCCCAAACAAGTTCCAAAGAAATTCAAGCTGTCCTGCAGGCTCAGGGTGCATCAGTGTCAGCGCGAACTATACGTCGAAATTTGAATGAAATGAAACGCTATGGCAGGAGACCCAGGAGGACCCCACTGCTGACACAGAGACATAAAAAAGCAAGACTACAGTTTGCCAAAATGTACATGAGTAAGCCAAATTCCTTCTGGGAGAACGTCTTATGGACAGATGAGACCAAGATAGAGCTTTTTGGTAAAGCACATCGTTCTACTGTTTACCGAAAATGTAATGAAGCCTTCAAAGAAAAGAACACAGTACCTACAGTCAAATATGGTGGAGGTTCAAAGATGTTTTGGGGTTGTTTTGCTGCCTCTGGCACTGGGTGCCTTGACTGTGTGCAAGGCATCATGAAATCTGAGGATTACCAAAGGATTTTGGGTCGCAATGTAGGGCCCAGTGTCAGAAAGCTGGGTTTGCGTCCGAGATCATGGGTCTTCCAGCAGGACAATGACCCCAAACATACTTCAAAAAGCACCCAGAAATGGATGGCAACAAAGCGCTGGAGAGTTCTGAAGTGGCCAGCAATGAGTCCAGATCTTAATCCCATTGAACACCTGTGGAGAGATCTTAAAATTGCTGTTGGGAAAAGGCACCCATCCAATATGAGAGACCTGGAGCAGTTTGCAAAAGAAGAGTGGTCCAAAATTCCGGGTGAGAGGTGTAAGAAGCTTATTGATGGTTATAGGAAGCGACTGATTTCAGTTATTTTTTCCAAAGGGTGTGCAACTAAATATTAAGTTAAGGGTGCCAATCATTTTGTCCGGCCCATTTTTTGAGTTTTGTGTGAAATTATGTCAAATTTGCTTTTTTCCTGTTTTTTTTGTGTTATTCCAATACACACAAAGGAAATAAACATGTGCATAGCAAAACATGTGTAATTTCAATACTTTTCTGTGAGAAATACTTCATTTTCTGGAAAAATTTCAGGGGTGCCAACAATTTTGGCCATGACTGTAGCTTACAACAAAAACAACAATAGAAAGGCGACATACAACATAAAATCATCACCATAAACATACTGTAAGAAAACTGTACTTTACTTTGATCAGAGCACAGTAATTGTGAACTTAAAACACTGTTTACACTTTCTCTAACCCACATACCAAACAGAACACTCAAGGGAGTCTGTCTGTCAGTTATGGGGTGATGCCTAGATAGATGCCCTCTTCTCTCCTTCCACTAGAGATGAGAATTATACACCATAATACCCTCCCAATGCACCATAGTAAAACCACTACTCTATTTACAGTCATATAGTATTTTGAACAACACCCCTCCTCTCCTGGTCTCGTGACCCTCCCTTACTACTAAGAGCATGCTGCTGCTGATGCAACTGATAGTGGGAGAGGAAGCTGAGGCAACATCTTGACTGCTGCTGAAATCATAAGAGAGAGAGAGACATCACAGAGAATGTGGGAATGAGCTACTATTGAGAAAGAGACAGAGCAAGAGAAAGGGAGAGAGACAAATAGAGAGACAGATACAGAAAGAGGAGACAGTAGGAGAGAGAGAAAAATTGATGGAGAGAGAGAGAGAGGGGGAAGAGAGAGAGGAGAGTGAGAGATAGAGAGAAGGGAGAGAGAGAGAGAGAGCAAGAGTGAAAGGGAGAGAGAGAAATAGAGAGACAGATACAGAAAGAGGAGACAGTAGGAGAGAGAAATTGATGAAGAGAGAGAGAGAGAGAGAGAGACAGAGAGAGAGAGAGAGAGGAGAGCGAGAGATAGAGAGGAGAGAGAGAGAGAGAGAGAGAGAGAGAGAGAGAGCAAGAGAGAAAGGGAGAGAAAGAAATAGAGACAGATACAGAAAGAGGAGACAGTAGGAGAGAGATATAAATTGATGAAGAGAGAGAGAGAGAGGAAAGAGAGAGAGAAAGACAGAAAGTGGTAAAGGCAGTGTATCACGCTAACCTGCTTTTCATAACAAAGCAGTATTTGCTCGGTGCCAGCAGTGTGTATGTATCATAACATTTCACATAACAATACATAAATATAGTTGTGACATATACTGTGAATATGGGTGTCTGTAATTTTTTTGTAAGATATATATATATATATATATATATACAGTACCAGTCAAAAGTTTGGACAAACCTACTCATTCAAGGGATTTTCTTTTGTTTACTATTTCACTACATTGTAGAATAATAGTGAAGACATCAAAACTATTAAATAGTTGAGGTCGGGTGATTGTGGAGGCCAGGTCATCTGATGCAGCACTCCATCACTCTCCTTCTTGGTCAAATAGCCCTTACACAGCCTGGAGGTGTGTTTTGGGTCATTGTCCTGTTGAAAAACAAATGATAGTCCCACTAAGCCCAAACCAGATGGGATGGCGTATCGCTGCAGAATGCTGTGGTAGCCATGCTGGTTAAGTGTGCCTTGAATTCTAAATAAACCCCTGACAGTGTCACCAGCAAAGCACCCACACACCATCATACCTCCTCCTCCATGCTTCACGGTGGGAACCACACATCCGTTCACCTACTCTGCGTCTCACAAAGACACGGCGGTTGGAACCAAAAATCTCCAATTTGGACTCATCATACCAAAGGACAGATTTCCACCGGTCTAATGTCTATTGCCTGTGTTTCTTGGCCCAAGCAAGTCTCTTCTTCTCATTGGTGTCCTTTAGTAGTGGTTTCTTTGCAGCAATTCGACCATGAAGGCCTGGTTCACGCAGTCTCCTCTGAACAGTTGATGTTGAGATGTGTCTGTTACTTGAACTCTGTGAAGCATTTATTTGGGCTGCAATCTGAGGTGCAGTTAACTCTAATGAACTTATCCTCTGCAGCAGAGGTAACTTTGGGTTTTCCTTTCCTGTGGCGGTCCTCATGAGAGCCAGTTTCATCATATCGCTTGATGGTTTTTGCGACTGCACTTGAAGAAACTTTAAAAGTTCTTGAAATGTTCGTATTGACTGACGTTCATGTCTTAAAGTAATGATGGACTGTCATTTCTCTTTGCTTATTTGAGCTGTTCTTGCCATAATATGGACTTGGTCTTTACCAAATAGGGCTATCTTCTGTATACCACCCCTACCTTGTCACAACACAACTGATTGGCTCAAATGCATTAAGAAGGAAAGAAATTCCACAAATTAACTTTTAAGAAGGCACACCTGTTAATTGAAATGCATTCCAGGTGACTACCTCATGAAGCTGGTTGAGAGAATGCCAAGAGTGTGCAAAGCTGTCATCAAGGCAAAGGATGGCTACTTTGAAGAATCTCAAATATAAAATATATTTTGATTTGTTTAACACTATTTTGGTTACTACATGATTCCATATGTGTTATATCATAGCTTTGATGTCTTCACTATTATTCTACGATGTAGAAAATAGCAAAAATAAAGAAAAACCCTTGAATGAGTAGGTGTGTCCAAACTTTTGACTGGTACTGTATATTTTTTACAAAACACACATACAAACGACAACGTACAGACACACACAAACATATAGATATGGGTGTCTGTTATGTACACTCAAATGTCTGCCTGTCTATCTGTGTGTGTGGGGGGGGGGTGTGCTGTTGCTTTGTTCTGTGCTTGTTGTGTCTGCCTCAGGGACTCTGAAAGGCTCTCTAAACTTTGACACACACACACACATTGTGACTCCTGTCCTAGCAACAAGACTATGACTGCTCTCTGACTCCTAACGACCCTCTCAGAGGAGAAGGGTTTCCAAGGAGGTTTCAACTGAGGGACTATCCATCCCTAACAAACACACACAGACATGCATCAATGCACACACACACACACACACACACAGCTCCACATAGGGAGTATCCATCCCTAGCATCCCCAAACAGAGAGACAAGAAGCGTCTGCATATCAACAAATATATAATTATATGCCTCACACCATATACAATGCACTCCACACACAGAGACGCATTGAAAGCTCTCCCTCGCCCTCCATTTGGCAAATCTGACCATAATTATATCCACCTGATTCCTGCTTACAAACAAAATCTAAAGCAGGAAGTACCAGTGACTCGCTCAATACGGAAGTGGTCAGATGACGCGGATGCTACGCTACAGGACTGTTTTGCTAGCACAGACTGGAATATGTTCCGGGATTCATACAATGGCATTTAGGAGTATACCACCTCAGTCACCGGCTGTGCATCGACGACGACGTCCCCACAGCGACCGTACGTACATTTCCCAACCAGAAGCCATGGATTACAGGCAACATCAGCACCGAGCTAAAGGCTAGAGCTGCCGCTTTCAAGGAGCGGGACACTAATCTGGACGCTTATAAGAAATCCCGCTATGCCCTCAGACGAACCATCAAACAGACAAAGCGTCAATACAGGACTAAGATTGAATCCTACTACACCAGCTCTGATACTCATCGGATGTGGCAGGGCTTGCAAACTATTACAAACTACAAAGGGAAACCCAGCCGCGAGCTGCCCAGTGACGCGAGCCTCACGGGTGCGTGCTTAGTCCCCTCCTGTACTCCCTGTTCACCCATGACTGCGTGGCCAAGCACGACTCCAACACCATCATTAAGTTTCCTGATGACACAACAGTGGTAGGCCTGATCACCGACAACGATGAGACAGCCTATAGGGAGGAAGTCAGAGACCTGGCATTGTGGTGCCAGGACAACAACCTCTCCCTCAACATGAGCAAGACAAAGGAGATGATCGTGGACTACAGGAAAAGGAGGGCCGAACAAGCCCCCATTCACATCAACAGGACTGTAGTGGAGCGGGTCGAGAATTTCAAGTTAATAATAAATAATAATATGCCATTTAGCAGACGCTTTTATCCAAAGCGACTTACAGTCATGCGTGCATACATTTTTGTGTATGGGTGGTCCCGGGGATCGAACCCACTACCTTGGCGTTACAAGCGCCGTGCTCTACCAGCTGAGCTACAGAGGACCACGGTTCCTTCGTGTCCACATCACCAACAAACTATTTTGGTCCAAACACACCAAGACAGTCGTGAAGAGGGCACGACAACACTTTTTCCCCATCAGGAGACTGAAAAGATTTGGCATGGGTCCCCAGATCCTCAAAATGTTCTACAGCTGCACCATCGAGAGCATCGTGCCCAGTTGCATCACCGCCTGGTATGGCAACTGCTCGGCATCCGACCGTAAGGCGCTACAGAGGGTAGTGCGTACGGCCCAATACATCACTGAGGCCAAGCTTCCTGCCATCTAGGACCTATATACTAGGCGGTGTCAGAGGAAGACCCAAAAAATTGTCAAAGACTCCAGTCACCCAAGTCATAGACTGTTCTCTCTGCTACCACACGGCAAGCGGTACCGGAGTGCCAAGTCTAGGTCCAAAAGGCTCCTTAACAGCTTCTACCCCCAAGCCATAAGACTGCTGAACAATTAATCAAATGGCCATCCGGACTATTTACATTCACCCCCCACCCCACCCCTTTGTTTTTACACTGCTGCTACTCGCTGTTTATTATCTATGCATAGTCACTTTACCCCAACCTACATGAACAAATTACATTTTACATTTTACATTTTAGTCATTTAGCAGACGCTCTTATCCAGAGCGACTTACAGTTAGTGAGTGCATACATTTTTCTCCCAATATATTTTGATTTGTTTAACACTTTGTTGGTTACTACATGTTTCCATATGTGCCACTGCATAGTTGATGTCTTCACTATTATTCCACAATGTAGAAAATAGTAAAAATAAAGAAAAACCCTTGAATGAGTTGGTGTCCAAACTTTTGACTGGTACTGTTTGTGAACAAATTTGACTATTACTAAAGACATTGTGTTATCATAGGTAGATTCTGTGATATGGAGTTACTATACATAGTAGGGGTACATTGTTTGCATCTGTTGTCAAGCATCGATCACTGAAGGGAACGAATCCCCCTCCTATTCATTCATAGATTTAACTCATTTACGTTTAGGACATCTAGGCAGGTGATTGGAGAGGTTGCTCTTGCGAGCAAAGTAAAAAAGCAGTGGGGGCAGGAATACGGTTTCCCCTTGTGGATTTTCATGTGGACTTTAATGTGACTCTGTTCATAAAAGCTCTTCCCACATTCTTGGCAGGAGTATGGCTTTACATCACGGTGAGTGTGGGTCCTCATGTGCAGGGTCAGAGAACCTGAACAGATAAACCGGCAGTGGCATTCAGAACATTCAAATGGCCTTTCCCCAGTGTGGAAGCGCTTGTGTTTGGCCAGATCTTCAGACTGAGTGAAGCTTTTACCGCACTCGGTGCAGGTGTATGGTTTCTCACCTGTGTGAGTGAGATGATGGTTCTTCAGGTGTGAGAGTCTAAAAAACGTCTTGTCGCACACTGTACAGTGGTAGGGCCTCTCCCCGGTGTGTGAGCGCATGTGTAACTTCAACAACCCAAGCCTTATGAACTTCCGCCCACAAACCCCACAATGGTAGTTTTTCTGGTTGTTGTGTATATTCAGGTGTGTTTTCAGATAACATTTGTCAGCAAAGTCTTTACCACACATCATACATTTGAAAGGTCTCTCCCCTGAGTGTACGTGCAGGTGAAGCTCCAGACTACCCCTGTATGCATACCGCTTGTCACATTGGGAGCAGGATAACTTTCTCTCACCAGAGTGAACAGTCATGTGATTCCTGAGAAGGTTTGCCTGGGCAAAAGCCTTCCCACAATCCTGGCATTTTAATTATTTGACCCCCTTGTGTATCAGCAGGTGTTTGCCTAAACTGCTGCCGTTCGAGAATCTTTTGCCGCACTCTTTGCATTCGTAAGGATTCTCTCCGGTGTGGATGCGCATGTGAGTGTTCAGGCTCGTAGGAGTAGTGAGGATCTTGCCTCATTCGGCGCAATGGAAGCCTACTTCCAGACAGATCACAGGCTTAGTGTCCTTAGGTTTAGTGCCCTCTGGTTCGTGACACCGGTGAGGCCCCAGTCCCCAGCAATTCTCAAAGCTCTTCCCACAGTCAGCGCAACTGATGTGTCCATCGATGCGAACAACGGCCATTTTATGCAAATTCTTGCAGTGCTTCAGCAAGGTGCCCAGGAACGGGGATCTGCGGGCACACTGCGGGCAGGGGTGGAGTTTCCCCGGAACCCTGCGGGGATGGGCAGGTTTCCGGGGAAGGGCAGAGGGGTGGGCCTCGCGGGTGTGGATGTCTAGCTGTCGTGGTGTATGGAACATGCAGCTACAGTGGGGACAGCTGTGTGTGGGGCCGTACACTGTTTTACTCTTTGAGACTTGGCTTTTCAACATGGCCAGGTACTGCTTCTGGTGTTTGTTCTTGATGTGACTCCAGGAAGTAACAGTCAGTAAAGGAGATGGTGCAGTGTGGACAAGGGAAGAACTGAGGAGACAAAACGCCATTGTTGACTTCATCCTTCCTGGCATCAGTCTCTTCCTTCACTAAACACACTTTAGTGTCTCTCAGAAGAGTCTTAACCACCACATTAGACAATCTTGTTAGCATCACTAGAGGACTCCATGATATCTGGCTACACGGGGTCGGTTGGTTGGATGTAGTTTGATGTTGCTTGACATGCTTCTTCAGCAAGGAAAGTTTGGAACGGTCACCCATTTTCTTCTGCTCAAATCTTGGTTCCTTTTTTATTTGGATGGTTGAAAGTAACCCCACTCGTGTTAGACTGTTTAGGCCTCTTGGTTATGTAGCTTTTTCCTGGTTTGTTCTCCATCTTGTTGACTTGAGTACCTCAGTCTGGTTAACCTTCATCTTTCTTTGAATTCCAACAATTAGCAAATCCACCAGAAACCGTTTTAGTTTCTTGTTAATCTTCACGGATAAAACAGCATGCTGGATTTCGTACTGGCCGAGAGTAACCTGTACCCCCGCACATTGACTCGGTACCGGTACCCCCTGTATATAGCCTCGATATTGTTATTTTATTGTGTTATTTTTATAATTTTTTTTACTTTAGTTTATTTAGTTAATATTTTCTTAACTCTATTTCTTGAACTGCATTGTTGGTTAAGGGCTTGTAAGTAAGCATTTCACGGTAAGGTCTACACCTGTTGTAGTCGGCGCATTTGACAAATAAAATTTGATTTGATTTGACTTCTGAAAATAATTGACATCATAAGAATACACTAGGCATTTTCACATCCTCATTGAATGTCACAGACAGCAAACAGGTGGTTCTACTGTCAAACCTTTCAGAACATTCTCTTATAATAATGCATAATTTCTCAACAGAGGGAGATGAAATGACTTATTTGAAAGTATTTTAAAAGTAATTCCTGATAAAGTAGCTCTTAGGCTGCTTTCAGCTCTGATAATCCTCAAAAACATCCACAGACTTCAAAGCCAGACTACAGACTGCCGACAGTCTTACGACAACTATCCCACAGTGTGCTGCGCTTACGATAAGACATAAAAAACATGCTTCCTTCCTGGGCTGAGTGTGTGTGTGTGTTTCTCTGAAGTTCTGTGCATCGTATTCGTTTCATTCATAGAGCACAATGCAGCCTTCCTCTCTGAACTCAACTTCACAGAGTCAGAAACACACTGACTAAACAGAGCAAATACTTGAACTACTACAAACGCTGCAGCTACTAATAATACTCCTTCTCCCAGCCAGTCAGGCTAAAAACAGAATCAAACAGACTCACGCAAACACAGTAGCACAAAAAGAAAACAATGCATAATGTACTATCACTACTACTACAACTGCAGCACAACCTACAAACGCTCGTCTCCACTTTTCAATGAAAACAGTACTTGGAATTGGAAGCACAATCATTTCTAATACTACTACTACTGGCCAGAGAAGCTAAAAGTAGCACTCTACATTGAACAACATGGTGATTACAAATATTCCTCTCCTCTCTCCCCAAATGGAAACACTACAACTGTTACTACTACTACAAAAAAATTAATAATAATATCCAGAGCGACTTACAGTAGTGAGTGCATACATTTACATAATTGTTTCGTACTGGTCCCCGGTGGGAATCAAACCCACAACCCTGGCATTGCAAGCGCCATGCTCTACCAACTGAGCCACACAGGACCAGTACTACTACTACTTCTGTTACTACTACTACCACTACTACTACTACTTCTGTTACTACTACTACTACTACTACTACCACTACCACTACTACTACTACTACTACTATTACTACTACTACTGTTGCTGCTGCTGCTACTACTACTCCTGTCCTAGCAGCAAGACTATGACTGCTCTCTGACTCCTAACAACCCTCTCAGAGGAGAAGGGTTTCCAAGGAGGTTTCAACCGAGGGACTATCCATCCCTAACAAACACACAAACACAGACACACACATCAATGCACACACACACATGTGCACACACACACACACACACACACACACACACACACACACACACACACACACACAGCTCTACATAGGGAGTATCCATCCCTAGCATCCCCAAACAGAGAGACAAGAAGTGTCTGCATCTCACCAAAATATATAATTACATGCCTCACACCATATACAATGCACACACTACTACTACTACTACTACTACTACTACTACTACTACTACTACCAGCCAGTAATATACTTTACTTCTCTCCTCTCAGACAAACAAAAAAATAGAGAGACAGAAAGAAAACGACGCAGAAGGATCCTCGCCCCACCACAGCTAAAAAAGACATGCAGAGAAGAAAAGAGAAGGGTGGTTGTTACCGTGGAAACTGGTTTATTTAACGCTCCTTTGGCCACGTCCTTGCACACCACCTGGAAAACACAACCCCCCCCCCCCCCCCCCCCACACACACACACACACACACACACACACACACAGATCATTAGTGATTTAGAGGTTACACAGCCCAACACGAATAGTAATAATAATAATCGACTATTTGTATCAAACCTTTCATACATTGTTTGTATTCTAATAGTAGTATACTGAAACTGCTTCCAAATACAAACACAACACACAAAACACATACAAACACACAGGACACAAAACACTGCAAAACAGTAGAGATAGTCATCATAACAATACATTCTACTTTAAAGTACCTTTCATACACTACATTGTTTGTATCCTGATATCCTCAAACTGTTTCCAAATCCACACACAGCCCAGCAGCACAACAGACATGTTTAGTCTCCTGAGAGGCTGCTGTACTGTATTAATATCAGTCTGGAGCTAGACAATAGCCTCCAGGGCTACTAAAGGCTCTGGGCAGCTTTACCTTGTCTGTCCTCAGAGGCAGAGCCTCCAGTTTGGGTAGCATTATATTCCTACAAGGTACCGGTGGCCATCTTGCTTTGCTTTGCTCCCCTCAGCTCTAGATAGAAGAATAGCTGGCTACTATTACAGCAGTCTCTGAGAGGAGGGCTGAGATCTCTACTACCGTCGGCAGAGCAGAGAGAGGCTGCCTGCCTGTCTGCCTGCGAGACACTGTGTAGAAAACTGCTGTTGCCGCAGACATGAACACAGACATACACACACACTCACGTAAACACACACACACACACACACACACACACACATGGCATGCCTCTCGCAGACACAGACTGAGCCCCGCCAGCCAATAGGGTGAGGGCGTTAGCGGCTTGTAAATGATCTCCCATGCCTAGTCCCTCCTAAACAAAGGAGCTCCTATGTGGGCTTTTACTCTAGCCCCTACGAACGGGGGACACACGCAAACTGTGGACTGGACAACGTACATGCACCAGACTGGAGCTGAGCTGAGGGAAGCAGAGAGAGATCTCCACTGAGCTGTGTCTGTCTGAGATATTAACCCATTAAATGCTACTCACAAACTGTGTGTCAGAAACAACACACTATTTAAAAAGGGGTTATTCAACATTATGGAATAGTTTATTAACTAAATTAGGCCTAATACATGTATTATATTGTTTTCTATTGTATTTTATTGTATTCTAATCTATTCATACAAAGGTAGACAGGCTCAGAGTTAGACAGAAAATACAATTACCCTGAGATGACATTGCATGAGAGACAACAGGAACATATGAATGAATTAAAATCACTGGTTTAATTATTTAGCATCTTAATGGACCCTGACTGTAATGCAAAGCACACACTCCTGTCTGTCTGGCATCAGTCAAAGCGCCAATGATTCCTCCAAGTCACCTCAGTTCAAACTACAAACACTTGTCCTAGCCTCTATAGTCTCGTTACGCTAGCTTTTTATGAACTCTGTGTCATAATGCTGTGAGCAAACGTCAATCTTTAAAAAATATATTAAAAGTATCCGTTTTATAACGAGACGAGAGTTGCAGAGTATTTTTATTATCTAAGCTGTGATTTCTGGCTGTGATTTCTCTAAGCTGCTATTTCTCCAACTAAGTCAATGTACACAAAACATGACAGAATCCACCCTAAGCCATGCCACACTTTCCAGGCTCGTGTTCATTAGGCACCAAACGGAAGAAAATGGACTGAAACAAGGAGGGACTACCTGCACTTTTACAATAAACCCAAATGTGCGTTTTCAGTTGCAAAATGTTGTCAGACGTTTTCCATTTCGTACCCTAATGAACACAACCCAGCATTGTGAAACACCAAAACACAGTCAGGTGGTCGACTACTACTGCATGAGTGTAGCACCAGCCCACAGTGGTTCTGCTCCAGTAACTCTCTCCTCCCTGGCATACAGGAGTAGTGGAGAAGAACCCGACTCCTACGAGTAGACACCCAGCCCTTCTATCTCTCTCTCCCTCTCTTTCTCTCGCTCTCATTTCTATACCTCTCTTCCAGATCCTCCCCTTTTCTCATGTGGTGTCGGCAAGGCAAGGCTGAGGTCATACCAGGACAAGGGAACAAACTCAGGCAGTCTCCCTGTGTGTATGTGTGGCGTAGCTCAGGTACTATGATAACAGCTTATCAGTGTATTCATAACAGCAGCTAGCAACAGGTAGCATACCAACCACAAACACACACTGACATCTCTCGTGAGGATAAACCACTGAATTAAAAGGACATCATAGTAAGTACAACTAAGATGTGGCAGTGTTTAACAGACTACTGTTCTAATTTTCATAAGAATCATTATTCTACCTTGACAGTCCATACAATTACATTAAAATATGCTCATTACTTCATCTAAGTGCAGAGGAAAAAATATATTTTTAGAATTACATTCAACTACAGGGTGTAATTGAGGCAGGTTAGAACAGGTGTAACACCACACAGAACAGGTTTAAATGCAGACAAGGCTAAAGTGAAGTCTGGACTCATGCTCTGCTTAAACAGCTAGTGCCAGTGGTACAGGTAGATCATGACAAAGAGAGAGAGAGAGTGTGTCTGTGTGTGTGTGTGTGTGTGTGTGTGTGTGTGTGTGTGTGTGTGTGTGTGTGTGTGTGTGTGTGTGTGTGTGTGTGTGTGTCTGTCTGTGTCTGTGTGTGTGTGTGTGTGTGTGTGTGTGTGTGTGTGTGTGTGTGTGTGTGTGTGTGTGTGTGTGTGTGTGTGTGTGTGTGTGTGTGTGTGTGTGTGTGTGTGTGTGTGTGTGTGTGTGTGTGTGTGTGTGTGTGTGTGTCTGTGTGTGTGTGTGTGTGTGTGTGTGTGTGTGTGTGTGTGTGTGTCTGTGTCTGTGTCTGTGTGTGTGTGTGTGTGTGTGTGTGTGTGTGTGTGTGTGTGTGTGTGTGTGTGTGTGTGCATGTAACTAATCATAGCTGTCTAAGGTAGTTGGACAGGTTTGTCTCTTTAGGGCGAGTGTCCGACCGACCGTGTGTGTTCTAAACAGGTCAGGTTGGCTTTCCATCACCACACCTATCAACTATCATCTGGTAACATACTGTAACGAGCCTGTAAGGCCACCGAAACTCGCACATCGTTTGTTGACTAGCGTAAACAGTCTAAGACACTGATTTCCCATAAAATAATCAAGTTGTCATTTATTTGGATGAACACAGACAGTGCACCCCAGCACTGATCCGCCGCACAAAATGCCTCACCAAAACTCTCCCCTAGCATGCCTCAGCATCCTCACATACAGCAACTTGTTTGCATAACATTGTGTGACAGGCTGAGAGACTTTCGAATGTGTAAAACATTATAATACCACACGTAAGAAAGGGTGGCAGCCTGCAGGAAGCATGGCCGTTATTGTAATAACAGCGGTAAAAACATGTTTAGATAGTCCTCTACACAATACTTTACTTGGAAGTTTTATTCAATGACATTGTTCCTTGGATCTTACCAGCTCTACTTTGCAAAACCTTCTGACAACACCAGGCCACAAATGCTTGTCAGATCGTTTGCAATGCTCATCTGTGTTGGACTAAAGGTCTGCGCGTGACTGATTTCTTCATCCCGCTCCCGCCCGCTTCCGCTGCTTTTCATACCGCGTCCGCCTGCTCCCGCTGACTTCTTGTCCGACTCCCACCCGCTCCTGCAAGAACTGGTCCCGAACCCAACGCAAGAACTGGTCCCGAACCTGACCGCAGTCCCGCAATGTTATTGTAGGTATATATGACACAGCTGGCTTTGCTGCTCCGGGTCCTGGGAATGTTTACACCCTAGGCAAGATCAAAATGCCCCAAAAATAGCCTAAGAAATAGGTTAACCTGTTAAACTCTGACACCCTTTGGTGGCATTCTCTAAGCGACACATACTGTATATTATGAACTACCTTCATTAGATACATTTTGATTTCAAAACTATGTCCTACAAACATAAATTGTCCGCATGTTGGGTAATAAGAGATTTGAAAGTCTAGGTTTGAAATGAAATATGTAACCAATTACCATTCCAAAAGGATAAAAAAAGTAACTATGTGCCATATGTTTTACTATGGTGGCGCTTAAAACATGCACACATTCCCATAGGAACACAGCTATTTCCAGAGTGCATTGTCTTACAGGAATTATATACATATGAGGAGAAAGCTGAAGTAGTAACATTTTCACTAATTAGATCTCATGTCTGATTCCCAGTTAGTCCACTAGAAGATCACATGACGTGCCTTGGCCACTTGAGACCAGATGCGTCTGGTTTGATCTGGTTTGGGTAGTACCTCACTGTGCGAAAATGGCTGAACGGATTCTCAAGCCTGACATCTTAAAATGACCCTAGCGATTAGGCCTTTGACGTTATCAAACTTATTTTCCCATTCATTTTTCCCATTTGAAAACGAGTAAGGTAGATTAACGGCGCATATGGAGGATGCATTCAAGGTAATATCAGGGAGGCTGGTAGCCTAGCGGTTAAGAGCGTTGGGACAAGAACCAAAAGGTTGCTGGTTTGAATCTCAGAGCCAACTAGGTGAAAAATATGTCGATGTGTTCCTGAGCAAGGCACTTAACCCTAATTGCTCCTGTAAGTCGCTCTGGATAAGGGGGGCATTCTTATGACATCACCAGCAAAAAGACAAGTGCTGTAGCTTTCCGTTCTAAATAATCTGCGGAATAACAATATTTTCATCCCAAAGTTGTCTGTCTGACCGCCCATAGCATGAAAAATGCAGACCGAGCCGCCTCTCTGGTCCCGCGGGATGCTCGCGGGAATGCATCTCTCTACTTGAAACCACTACACAACACATAGCCTAATGCTTCCTCAGACGTTCACCAATACTTAGATATACACAGTCACAGTGACAGTCACAGCCTACAGTTGAAAATTG
This sequence comes from Coregonus lavaretus, assembly GCF_964263955.1. NCBI lineage: Eukaryota > Metazoa > Chordata > Actinopteri > Salmoniformes > Salmonidae > Coregonus > Coregonus lavaretus. Next base: position 29,730,556 of record NC_139988.1, read on the forward strand.
ATTTCATAAAGTCTGAAGCCTTTGAGTGGATGGACCACTTTAACTACTATAAGTTCTGCACCACTCAGCCCCTTCCAATACCCCCTTCTCTCCCCACCACCCCTTCACAGCACCCCTAACTCCTGTTCCATACTACAGCTACCCCTTCTCCCTACTTCTGCACCCCTCCTCCCATCCCCTACCCCCTCCACTGGACCCCTAATAGCCTGCTCTTAAAATGTCCCATATGTTTATATTTTAATAAGTTGTCCAGCCCTCGTTATGCACAAGTAGTCCTGGCATTAATCATCCTCCACTCTCTCAGCACCCTAGCGAGGTAAAGTAGTCCCTCTGCTGCTAAGCTGTAATGTGTCTTGATGACATCTGGAAACTAATTCCATGGGACAGATCGGATTTATGGTAAAACGTTGTCACTGCCAAAAGTTGACAATGGCAGTGCACTGCCAATAGACCGCCATTACTGCCAATAGTAATGTCAATGTAATACACTGTTGATGTCCCTCATTTGCTAGGTATAACACCAGGTAGATGCCAAGATCCACTAATTTCCTACTTCCTAGCTCCCATCCCTTGTCTGCATCTCTCTTGTCTCTCTCGCTTCTTGGCCTATGTCTTTCCCTTCTCCTCTCTTGCCTTACTTCTCCTATATCTCCTGTCTGTCTCCTCTCCTCCTCTTTCTCCCCTCTCATCCTCTCCCTCTTCTCCTGCCCTCTCCCTCCTCTCCTGCCCTCTCCCTCTCCTCTCCTCTCCTCCCCACTCCTCTCCCACTCCTGTCCTCTCCTCTCCTCTCTTCATGTCACTGAAAGACATGCTCAAGTGTCAGTTGGACATTTGACTTTGTAGTGGTGGTGGAAAAAGCTGCCTGTTCTTCCGGAGCCTTCTGGGAGCGTGTGGTGACAACCTTGGGAAAACATGACTCCATGCCTGGACCTGTCCCCATCCCCGACACTAAACTCACAGTCTGTAAATGAAGGCTATACAAATACACAAACACACACATACACACACGGAAACACGCACACAAACACATACAACCCATACACACACACCCTAAAACTGTATATTAATGTATATGAACCCCTAGACACCAGGTGTGAGGAAAAGCGAGGGCCTTAATTCTCCATGAAAGGCACAGTGAGGCAGTAAAGCCATGTAGAGGCTGAACACAGACGACATTGGCTGATACAGGACACCCATGGGACGGATCACTGTACTACACTGTAGTATAACTACAGTATTCAACTGAAACACTACAGTGGGAAAAAGACCTAGGTCTAGTCACAGTCAAACTCTCTGTGTTTCTGTCTAATAAACTTGGCTCTCTATTTCTCTTTCTCTCTCTCTCTCAGATTTGTTGGCTAAGTAGGTTAGTTGTTACTCATGTCACCCTCAACACCCTACACACATTTTACAGTTTATACAGTGCATTTGGAAAGTATTCAGACCTCTTGATTTTTTCCACATTTTGTTATGTTACAGCCTTATTCTAAAATGGATTAAATAGTTTTTTTCTCCTCATAAATCTACACACAATACCCCATAATGAAAAAACAAAAATGGGTTTTTAGACATTTTTGCAAATTTATAAAAACAATAAAAAACGGAAATACCACATTTAAATAAGTATTCAGACCCTTTACTCAGTACTTTGTTGAAGCACCTTTGTCAGCGATTACAGCCTCGTCTTCTTGGGTATGACACTACAAGCTTGGCACACCTGTATTTGGGGAGTTTCTCCCATTCTTCTCTGCAGATCCTCTCAAGCTCTGTCAGGTTGAATGGGGAGCGTCGCTGCACAGCTATTTTCAGGTCTCTCCAGAGATGTTCGATCGTGTTCAAGTCCAGACTCTGGCTGAGCCACTCAAGGACATTCAGAGACTTGTCCCAAAGCCACTCCTGAGTTGTGTTGGCAGTGTGCTTAGGGTCATTGTCCTGTTGGAAGGTGTCAACTGTGGGACCTGATATAGACAGGTGTGTGCCTTTCCAAATAATGTCCAATCAATTGAATTTACCACAGGTGGACTCCAATCAAGTTGTAGAAACATCTCAAGGATGATCAATGGAAACAGGATGCACCTGAGCTCAATTTTGAGTCTCATAGCAAAGGGTCTGAATACTTATGTAAATAAGGTATTTCATTTTTTTTGCAAAAATGTCTAAAAACCTGTTTTCGCTTTGTCATTATGGGGTATTGTGTGTAGATTGATGAGGAAAAACATTTATTTAATCAATTTTTAAATAAGGCTGTAATGTAACAAAATGTGGAAAAATGGAAGGGGTCTGAATACTTTCCGAATGCACTGTATAATACACACACAGTTTTAGACTCATTCGTGAAATTTGTGAAAAGCTCATTTTGTGAAAAGCACCACTAACTGGTGGATTGATTAATTGATTGATTGATTCATTATAGCAAAGCTGGACATGTCTTAGTCTCTCCTCGCTAACTCTCTAGTCTGTATCAGAGACTCTGGCTGGGTGATACATTAGCTCACATGCAGCGGGCTCACCTTGAGATGAGAGAAGCAAGATAAGTGCTCCATCATTCACTGTCAATGTAGATGCAAGCACACACATCCTCTAGCTAACTCCAAGACACACACACACACACACACACACACACACACACAATGATGCCTGGGTGCACATACACACAACCACACACACCACAGAAATGTGAGAGCTTCATAGTAAATCAAGTTCCACACACACAAAAACACTGCCTGTGTGTGTACTGCAGCCTGGGGGCCCACCTTCCTCTCACAGGAAGCAGCTTGCCTCAAGTTTGTGTAAATCTAGTCAGGGAAGAGGCCTGAGTGCTGGCAAACACACACACACACACATGCACGCATAAACGCAGGCACACTAGCATTACCGCACTGCTGCATGTGAGGCTATGGCTACTCTACAAAGAGGAGAGAAAGAGGGAGTGACATGAGATAAGAGATCAGACATGGGAAAGAGGGAGAGAAGGGAGAGTGAACGAGAGAATGGAGATGTAACAGGAGAGATAGATAGATCACGTCTTTTGTTTTATTTCACTAACTAACATGTAACTCAATAATGGACCTCACAAGGATAAAAATCATATGTTCATTAATGGGTATAAAGCAACTGAAAATAAGATTGTGAAGGGAGATTTACATATTCTTAACTTTGTCTGTGGGTTTGATGCTTGAACTGCCCCTGTCTGTTTGTCCAGATGGCTATTGTCTGAATCAGAGTGGAGTGGTCTTTTGGGGCAAAGTGAGCATTTCTAATTTCTATTCACCAAGACAAATCAAGTGGCACGGCTTCAAAGCTTCTCCGGGACTAAGAACATTTGCACAGAACCGTTCAGAACACACTCACATAAACTCATGCACGCACGCACGCACGCACGCCACACGCACGCACGCACACACGCACGCACGCGCACACACACACACACACACATGATGTGGCCAGGACTTCTGAGGGAATCCAAGTTTAGCTTACAAACTGACTTAGCTCACAAGTTTGGGCTTATTCCAAATTACTTCCAGTTCATAGCAAAGGAAAACTGTTTTGAGCCACAATCAAACAAGTCGCCAAGTATAAAATGAAAACCAAATGAGGGAAATATAGAGAGGAAATTGATTTCATATGATCATTACAATCATCATGTGTATGATTACAGTACATTAGAATTACTCTATGGTTCAAGTGTTCCAAACTATTATCTCACAGTTCGAAGGCTAGTTCACACTTACATTGCCTACACAGCAAATTGACCAGTGTTGCCTAGTGTTGATTTTTCAGTGTAACATTTCTAGTGTTGATTCAGGTGTTAGATTAACTCTGTAAGTGTTAAATTACCACTCATTGGTGTAAAAGAACCCCAGTGTTGGTGTTAATAACCAGTGCTAAACCATAACTACGACCATCATTATCATATTTCCCAATGCTCTATTGCAGGTTGATTTTGAGAATAGTTTTTTTCAATATCTATGTTTTTGCATGTACATTGATTGATTAATTAATCTTATGCTACTCAAATATAAATAACATACATTTTGTTAAACTAATCCAGTGTGTTATTTGGACTTATTGCACCCGTTACGGAAATTGTTCCAGTTTAGATGCTTTAGGTAGTCTCATATCTTAGTCTTCCCAACCCGGCAGTCATTCTGAATGCAGGTTGCGGGTGAATAAAAATGCCAAATGTTGGATATCTCCACTCTGGCTGGATTACTATAGGAATTACATATCACTTTGCAAGCCTGCATAATGTGACTTGCAGGCCTGATGTTGCCTGTAAACCATGAGTTTCAGGCTGCTGGTATTAGGGTAAAACTAGGCTCTCGAAACTAGGCCCTCGAAATACACTACATGACCAAAGGTATGTGGACACCTGGTCGTCAAACATCTCATTCCAAAATTATGGGCAGTAATATGGAGTTGGTCCCCCTTTGCTGCTATAACAGCCTCCACTCTTCTGGGAAGGCTTTCCACTAGATGTTGGAACATTGCTGCGGGGACTTACTTCCAATTCAGCCACAAGAGCATTAGTGAGATCGGGCACTGATGTTCGGCAATTAGGCCTCACAGTCGGCATTCGTCTTTCATCCCAAAGGTGTTCGAAGGGGTTGAGGTCAGGGCACTGTGCTGGCCAGTCAAGTTTTTCCACACCGATCTCGACAAACCATTTCTGTATGGACCTCGCTTTGTGCATGGGGGCATTGTCATGCTGAAACAGGAAAGGTCCTTCCACAAAGTTGGAAGCACAGAATCGTCTAGAATGTCATTGTATGCTGTAGCTTTAAGATTTACATTCACTGGAACTAAGGGGCCTAGCTCGAACCATGAAAAACAGTCCCAGACCATTATTCCTCCTCCACTAAACTTTACAGTTGGCACTATGGTAGCATTCTCCTGGCATCCGCCAAACCCAGATTAGTCCGTCGGACTGCCAGATGGTGACGTGTGATTCATCACTCCAGAGAACGAGTTTCCACTGCTCCAGAGTCCAATGGTGGCGCGCTTAACACCACTCCAGATGACGCTTGACATTGCGCATGGTGATCTTAGGCTTGTGTGCGGCTGCTCGGCCATGGAAACCCATTTCATGAAGCTCCCGACTAACAGTTCTTGTGCTGACTTTGCTTCCAGAGGCAGTTTGGAACTCGGTAGTGAGTGTTGCAACTGAGGACAGACGATTTTTACGCGCTACGTGCTTCAGCACTCAGCGGTCCTGTTCTGTGAGCTTGTGTGGCCTACCACTTCACGGCTGAGCCGTTGATGCTTCCTAGACATTTCCACTTCACAATAACAGCACTTACAGTTGACCGGGGCAGCTCTAGCAGGGCAGAAATTTGACGAACTGAATTGTTGGAAAGGTGGCATCCTATGACGGCGTCACAGTGAAAGTCACTGAGCTCTTCAGTAAGGCCATTCTACTGACAATGTTTGTCTATGGAGATTGCATGGCTGTGTGCTCGATTTTATACACCTGTCAACAACGGGTGTGGCTGAAATAGCCTAATCCACTAATTTGAAGGCGTGTCCACATACTTTTGTATAGAATTTTTTTTTTTTATATATTTTTTATTTTTTTAGTCATTTAGCAGACGCTCTTATCCAGAGCGACTTACAGGAGCAATTAGGGTTAAGTGCCTTGCTCAAGGGCACATTGACAGATTTTTCACCTAGTCGGCTCGGGGATTAGAACCAGCAACCTTTCGGTTACTGGCACAACGCTCTTAACCACTAAGCTACCTGCCATATATAGTGTATGTGCTGTATTGTGTTAAATAATTTAAGTCTAATGATAACATATTCGCTTAGGATCTCACTTGGTGAAGGCCACAGGACTTAAAATGGACGAATGCAACAACCATTTCTCTGTCATTAACATATACAGTCATGGGTGGTAACTCTACAATTCACTCAAAAGGCAAGGCACTCTGGGAAATATGCAAATACGGCTTTACACTAAGAAGTGTGTTATTTTAACATTGAAAAGTGTGGCCCCGTATAGACACTAGACCAGTGTTAAATTTAACACTCTCAGTGTTGATTTAACACTGGAGAATTTGCTTTGTAGATCATCACAGAGACTGCCTGGCACAGAAGCCCTAATACAAAACCTGGCATTTGTCTTTGTGTGTGTGTGTTACCTTGCTAGCAAACCTGGCATGGCCCATGGCTTCTCTTTTATAACTAATTGAGGCTAGCTGGCCATGCAAATGACAACAGATTAGATCAAAACGCCTACCTGGATTCATCTGGCGCTATTCATTGCTGCCAGACAGTGTCTTCTCAGACCTATAGACACATTAAAGTGTGCCCCTGAACACTGATCTAAGGTCAGTTCTGTATCTTTTACCCTTAAATGATTACAGTAAGTAATTGGGGAGGGTATGCTGATACTAGACCAGTGCTAGGCCAGACACGCTAGGCTATACCGTATGCTGCAGCAGCACTGTAGATATGTGTTTACATTAGAGTGAATGGAGCCGAGTCTCCCCTCATTACCAACCTCTCTGGCTGTATGTAAACATAAACGCACGCACGCATGCACACAGAGTGACGCGAGCCTATGCTCGCTTCGAGGCAAGCAAGAGCCTATGTTCGCTTCGAGGCAAGCAACACTAACCCATGCATGAGAGCACCAGCAGTTCCGGACGACTGTCTGAGCTCGCTCTCCATAGCCGGTGTGGGTAGGACCTCCGTAGCCAGATGGAGTACCAGGACGCATACTCAGAGCATGCAATGACCAGCTGGCAGGTGTCTTCACTGATATTTTCAATCTCTCCCTGACCCAGTCTGTAATATCAACATGTTTCAAGCAGACCACCATAGTCCCTGTGCCCAAGAACGCCAAGGTAACCTGACTATTGCCCCGTAGCGCTCACATCTGTAGCCATTAAATGCTTTGAAAGGCTGGTCACGGCTCACATCAACACCATCATTCCAGACACCCTGGACCCACTCCAATTCGCATACCGCCCCAACAGGTCCACAGGTGATGCAATCTCTATTGCACTCCACACTGCCCTTTCCCACCTGGACAAGAGGAACACCTATGTGAGAATGCTGTTAATTGACTACATTTCAGCATTCAACACTATAGTGCCCTACAAGCTCATCCCTAAGGTCAGGACCCTGGGACTGAACACCTCCCTCTGCAACTGGATCCTGGACTTCCTGACGGGCTGCCCCCAGGTGGTGAGGGTAGGTAACAACACATCCGCCACGCTGACCCTCAACACGGGGGCCCCTCAGGGAGGTGTGCTTTGTACCCTCTTGTACTCCCTCTTCACCCATTACTGCGTGGCAGCGCACAACTCCAACACCATCATTAAGTTTGCCGACAACACAACGGTGGTCGGCCTAATCACAGACGACAATGAGACCGCCTATAGAGAGGTGGTCCGTGACTTGGCAGTGTGCTGCCAGGACAACAACCTCTCTCTCAACATCAACAAGATAAAGGAGCTGATCGTGGACTACAGGAAACGGAGGGCCTGAGCACGCCCCCATTCACATCGACAGGGCTGTAGTGGAGCGGGTCAAGAGCTTCAAGTTCCTCGGACCCACATCACCTAGGAATTATCATGGTCCACACACACCAACACAGTTGTGAAGAAGGCACGACAATGCCTCTTCCCCCTCAGGAGGCTGAAATGATTTAGCATGGCCCCTCAGATTCTCAAAAAGTTTTACAGCTGCACCATTGAGAGCATCTTGACTGGCTGCATCACTGCTTGGTATGGCAACTGCTTGGCATCCGACCGCAAGGCGCTACAGAGGGTAGTGCGTACGGCCCAGTACTTCACTGGGGCCGAGCTCCCTGCCATCGAGAACCTCTATATCAGGCGGTTACTGGCCCTACGTTCTTAACTGCTAGGCTACCTCACCAGCCTCTCTGGCTGTATGTAAACCTTAAACCTGGCTCAGTGTAGCCATCTCCTGTAATGTAAAATGGTCCGGCCCAAATTACCATGGCCCAAATCAGGAGAGGCAGAGGGGGATCTGTCGACTCAGCCGTCCAGTGACGAGAGCTCTAACACCACTGTCTCAAAAGCCCAGGCCTCGGATCGAGGCAGTAGAACTCTCACGTGTCTCCTTATCTCTACTGAGGCTAATCCCAATTAGAACCCTAGAATACTCTGGCAAACAGACGTAGGCTGTGTCTCAATCCAAAGGCAGTACAATATTCTTGTGGATTGAGACTTCCACACAGGTCAAAGGTCAAATGAGACAATGGCGTAGTTACCAGGGTGGGGGGGGGGGGGGGCTTGCGTTTGCTGGCACGCTTGTTATTGTTATCTGAGCAGGGCCTCTCTGCAGCCAAGAGACCAGCAGTGAGGGACGAGAGGGAGGAGAGTAGAGGGGAGAGGGAGGAGAGTAGAGGGGAGAGGAGAGGGAGGAGAGTAGAGGGGAGAGGGAGGAGAGTAGAGGGGAGAGGAGAGGGAGGAGAGTAGAGGGGAGAGGAGAGGGAGGAGAGTAGAGGGGAGAGGGAGGAGAGTAGAGGGGAGAGGAGAGGGAGGAGAGTAGAGGGGAGAGGAGAGGGAGGAGAGTAGAGGGGAGAGGAGAGGGAGGAGAGTAGAGGGGAGAGGAGAGGGAGGAGAGTAGAGGGGAGAGGTAGGAGAGTAGAGGGGAGAGGAGAGGGAGGAGAGTAGAGGGGAGAGGAGAGGGAGGAGAGTAGAGGGGAGAGGAGAGGGAGGAGAGTAGAGGGGAGAGGGAGGAGAGTAGAGGGGAGAGGAGAGGGAGGAGAGTAGAGGGGAGAGGAGAGGGAGGAGAGTAGAGGGGAGAGGAGAGGGAGGAGAGTAGAGGGGAGAGGAGAGGGAGGAGAGTAGAGGGGAGAGGTAGGAGAGTAGAGGGGAGAGGAGAGGGAGGAGAGTAGAGGGGAGAGGAGAGGGAGGAGAGTAGAGGGGAGAGGAGAGGGAGGAGAGTAGAGGGGAGAGGAGAGGGAGGAGAGTAGAGGGGAGAGGGAGGAGAGTAGAGGGGAGAGGAGAGGGAGGAGAGTAGAGGGGAGAGGAGAGGGAGGAGAGTAGAGGGGAGAGGAGAGGGAGGAGAGTAGAGGGGAGAGGAGAGGGAGGAGAGTAGAGGGGAGAGGTAGGAGAGTAGAGGGGAGAGGAGAGGGAGGAGAGTAGAGGGGAGAGGAGAGGGAGGAGAGTAGAGGGGAGAGGAGAGGGAGGAGAGTAGAGGGGAGAGGGAGGAGAGTAGAGGGGAGAGGAGAGGGAGGAGAGTAGAGGGGAGAGGAGAGGGAGGAGAGTAGAGGGGAGAGGAGAGGGAGGAGAGTAGAGGGGAGAGGAGAGGGAGGAGAGTAGAGGGGAGAGGTAGGAGAGTAGAGGGGAGAGGAGAGGGAGGAGAGTAGAGGGGAGAGGAGAGGGAGGAGAGTAGAGGGGAGAGGGAGGAGAGTAGAGGGGAGAGGAGAGGGAGGAGAGTAGAGGGGAGAGGGAGGAGAGTAGAGGGGAGAGGAGAGGGAGGAGAGTAGAGGGGAGAGGAGAGGGAGGAGAGTAGAGGGGAGAGGGAGGAGAGTAGAGGGGAGAGGAGAGGGAGGAGAGTAGAGGGGAGAGGAGAGGGAGGAGAGTAGAGGGGAGAGGAGAGGGAGGAGAGTAGAGGGGAGAGGAGAGGGAGGAGAGTAGAGGGGAGAGGTAGGAGAGTAGAGGGGAGAGGAGAGGGAGGAGAGTAGAGGGGAGAGGAGAGGGAGGAGAGTAGAGGGGAGAGGAGAGGGAGGAGAGTAGAGGGGAGAGGGAGGAGAGTAGAGGGGAGAGGAGAGGGAGGAGAGTAGAGGGGAGAGGAGAGGGAGGAGAGTAGAGGGGAGAGGAGAGGGAGGAGAGTAGAGGGGAGAGGAGAGGGAGGAGAGTAGAGGGGAGAGGTAGGAGAGTAGAGGGGAGAGGAGAGGGAGGAGAGTAGAGGGGAGAGGAGAGGGAGGAGAGTAGAGGGGAGAGGGAGGAGAGTAGAGGGGAGAGGAGAGGGAGGAGAGTAGAGGGGAGAGGGAGGAGAGTAGAGGGGAGAGGAGAGGGAGGAGAGTAGAGGGGAGAGGAGAGGGAGGAGAGTAGAGGGGAGAGGGAGGAGAGTAGAGGGGAGAGGAGAGGGAGGAGAGTAGAGGGGAGAGGAGAGGGAGGAGAGTAGAGGGGAGAGGAGAGGGAGGAGAGTAGAGGGGAGAGGAGAGGGAGGAGAGTAGAGGGGAGAGGAGAGGGAGGAGAGTAGAGGGGAGAGGTAGGAGAGTAGAGGGGAGAGGAGAGGGAGGAGAGTAGAGGGGAGAGGGAGGAGAGTAGAGGGGAGAGGAGAGGGAGGAGAGTAGAGGGGAGAGGAGAGGGAGGAGAGTAGAGGGGAGAGGGAGGAGAGTAGAGGGGAGAGGGAGGAGAGTAGAGGGGAGAGGAGAGGGAGGAGAGTAGAGGGGAGAGGTAGGAGAGTAGAGGGGAGAGGAGAGGGAGGAGAGTAGAGGGGAGAGGGAGGAGAGTAGAGGGGAGAGGAGAGGGAGGAGAGTAGAGGGGAGAGGGAGGAGAGTAGAGGGGAGAGGAGAGGGAGGAGAGTAGAGGGGAGAGGGAGGAGAGTAGAGGGGAGAGGGAGGAGAGTAGAGGGGAGAGGAGAGGGAGGAGAGTAGAGGGGAGAGGTAGGAGAGTAGAGGGGAGAGGAGAGGGAGGAGAGTAGAGGGGAGAGGGAGGAGAGTAGAGGGGAGAGGAGAGGGAGGAGAGTAGAGGGGAGAGGAGAGGGAGGAGAGTAGAGGGGAGAGGAGAGGGAGGAGAGTAGAGGGGAGAGGGAGGAGAGTAGAGGGGAGAGGAGAGGGAGGAGAGTAGAGGGGAGAGGGAGGAGAGTAGAGAGGAGAGGAGAGGGAGGAGAGTAGAGGGGAGAGGGAGGAGAGTAGAGGGGAGAGGAGAGGGAGGAGAGTAGAAGGGAGAGGAGAGGGAGGAGAGTAGAGGGGAGAGGAGAGGGAGGAGAGTAGAGGGGAGAGGAGAGGGAGGAGAGTATAGGGGAGAGGGAGGAGAGTATAGGGGAGAGGAGAGGGAGGAGAGTAGAGGGATAAAGGAAAGGAAAGGAGGATACCTAGTCAGTTGTACAACTGAATGCATTCAACTGAAAGGTGTCTTCCGCATTTAACCCAACCCCTCTGAATCAGAGATGTGCGGGGGGCTGCCTTAATCGACGAGGGAGGAGAGTAAGGAGAGCAGAGTAGGGGGGAGAGGGAGGAGAGGAGAGGAGAGGGAAGAAGGAGGAGAGGAGAGGGAGGGGAGCAGGCTGGGCGATATGGCCAAAATATCATATCACAATATGTTTCAAATTTTTGACGGTATGACGGTATTTGACAGTATTTTTTGTAATTTTTTATAATAAAAGTTCTAAATATGCTTTATGAGTAGTGCATGACTTTAGGGTGGGCTAGTTACATTTGCTCTGACTAAGTAGATTTAGCCAGCTAACTAGCGTTTAGCATTAGTGGCTAACACAATTTATTTTAGCCACAACTTGTTAAGAAAATACGAACTAGGTGTTTACAGACAGTAAGATACACAAACGTATAGTGTGATTATAGAACGCTTATGGATTTATATTAAGAAACAAATTGGAAAGCAGCATCGTTGTCACCAACATCTACAACATTGCATCTGCAGCATTGACCATGCAGACTGTCACTGCGAGTGGTTGTTGTGACCTTGTGGTAGCGCAAAAAATGCTCTCCTTGAGTGACAGAGTGCGAGGCTTGGTATGTGTGGAAGGAGACAGGCAGAGAGACGACTCAAGTTGCAAACAGAGTAAACTATAAAAACGGACAATACATACGGCGGTAAAGTGGCGTAACACATTTAACAAACCCAACACTTAAATACCGTTATGCAAGGTAAAGAGGAGAGAAGATGGAGGAGAGTATTATCTATTATCTATTATTATCTATTATCCATGCATAGTCACTTTACCTCTACCTACATGTACATATTACCTCAATTACCTCGACTAACCTGTACCCCCGTACATGGACTCGGTACCGGTAACCCCTGTATATAGCCTCGTTATTGTTATTTTATTGTTGCTCTTTAATTTTTTACTTGAGTTTATTTATTTATTTATTTTCTTAATTCTTATTTTTCTTAAAACTGCATTGTTGGTTAAGGGCTTGTAAGTAAGCATTTCACGTTAAGGTCTACACTTGTTGTATTCGCCGCATGTGACAAATAACATTTGATTTGATTTGAGTAGAGGAGAGTAGCGGGGAGAACAGATTCAATTTGTCAGGGCATGGACTCTACAAGGTGTTGAAAGTGTTAGATAGGGATGCTGGCCCATGTTGACTCCAATGATTCCCACAGTTGTGTAAAGGGGAGAACAGCTTCAATTCATCGGGGCATGGACTCTACAAGGTGTAGAATGCGTTCCACAGGGATGCTGGCCCATATTGACTCCAATGCTTCCCACAGTTGTGTCTAGTTGGCTGGATGTCCTTTGGATGGTGGACCATTCTTGATACACACAGGAAACTGTTGAGCATGAAAAACCCAGCAGCGTTGCAGTTCTTGACACAAACCGGTGCACCTGGCACCTACTACCATACCCCGTTCAAAGGCACTTAAATATTTTGTGTTGCCCATTCACCCTCTGAATAGCACACATACACAATCCATGGCCTAAGCCATGAAACTAGCTTTAAAAAAGTACAATTCTTTACGCCCATGGCAAAATGTGTAGAATTGCAGGAAATTAGCTTTAAAACATAAACATTTTGTCTCTGCAGCTAAGAAGACATCCCCCCTACACTAACTTTGCCACCGCTGCTGAAAAACATCCTAAGGGAAACATTTATGTCCTTTAGGATAATATTCAGTCAGCCAGCCAATGTATTATTCTCAGACTAAAACCATCCATTCGTAAAACTTGTCACTACTTACACAAAGCTCTATGCAAAGTCCCTTAAAATGGTAAGTAAATCAGCCAGGAAGTGTGTTATTATGAAGGTGAAACCATCAGCTTAAACTGTCAGAGAGCAGCAGAGCAGCAGAGCAGACCACGCCTTACACACACCCTCCACCGTGGTGTTGTCTCACCCATAACTCAGTGTCACTACTACTAATTACTAAACTAATCCGACTTGCCAAATAAAGGACGACCACCGCCCCTCTAGCCTCCAGAGACCCAGGCTTGCTCCGCCCCTCTAGCCTCCAGAGGCCCAGGCTTGCTCCGCCCCTCTAGCCTCCAGAGGCCCAGTTCTGCTCCACCCCTCTAGCCTCCGGAGGCCCAGTCCTACTCTATCTCTCTAGCCTCTGGAGGCCCAGACCTGCTCCACCCCTCTAGCCTCCAGAGGCCCAGTCCTGCTACAACCCTCTAGCCTCAGGAGACCCAGTCCTGCTCCTCCCCTGTAGCCTCCGGAGGCCCAGTCCTGCTCCACCCCTCCCGGGGATATAGTGCCTTGCAAAGGTATTCACCCCCCTTGGCGTTTTTCCTATTTTGTTGCATTACAACCTGTCATTTAAATTGATTTTTTTTAGGATTTCATGTAATGGACATACACAAAATAGTCCAAATTGGTGAAGTGAAATGAAAAAAATAACTTGTTAAAAAAAATTCTCAAAAAATACATTATGGAAAAGTGGTACGTGCATATGTTTTCACCCCCTTTGCTATGAAACCCCTAAATAAGATATGGTGCAACCAATTACCTTCAGAAGTCACATAATTAGTTAAATAAAGTCCACCTGTGTGCAATCTTTGTGTCACATGATCTGTCACATGATCTCAGTATATATACACCTGTTCTGAAAGGCCCCAGAGTCTGCAACACCACTAAGCAAGGGGCACCACCAAGCAAGCGGCACCATGAAGACCAAGGAGCTCTCCAAACAGGTCAGGGACAAAGTTGTGGTGAAGAAGTGTTAAACAAATCAAAATATATTTCAGATTCCTCAAAGTAGCCACCCTTTGCCTTGATGACAGCTTTGCACACTCTTGGCATTCTCTCAAAAAGCTTCATGCTTTTCCAACAGTCTTGAAGGAGTTCCCACATATGTTAGGTTGTTGGCTGCTTTTCCTTCACGCTGCGGTCCAACTCATCCCAAACCATCTCAATTGGGTAGAGGTCGGGTGATTGTGGAGGCCAGGTCATCTGATGCAGCACTCCATCACTCTCCTTCTTGGTCAAATAGCCCTTACACAGCCTGGAGGTGTGTTTTGGGTCATTGTCCTGTTGAAAAACAAATGATAGTCCCACTAAGCGCAAACCAGATGTGATGGCGTATCGCTGCAGAATGCTGTGGTAGCCATGCTGGTTAAGTGTGCCTTGAATTCTAAATAAATCACAGACAGTGTCACCAGCAAAGCACCCCCACACCATCACACCTCCTCCTCCATGCTTCATGGTGGGAACCACACATGCGAAGATCATCCGTTCGACCATGAAGGCCTGATTCACGCAGTCTCCTCTGAACATTTGATGTTGAGATGTGTCTGTTACTTGAACTCTGTGAAGCATTTATTTGGGCTGCAATCTGATGTGCAGTTAACTCTAATGAACGTATCCTCTGCAGCAGAGGTACTTCTGGGTCTTCCTTTCCTGTTGTGGTCCTCATGAGAGCCAGTTTCATCATAGCGCTTGATGGTTTTTGCGACTGCACTTGAAGAAACTTTAATATCTTAAAGTAATGATGGACTGTCATTTATCTTTGCTTATTTGAGCTGTTCTTGCCATAATATGGACTTGGTATTTTACCAAATAGGGCTATCTTCTGTATACCAACCCTACCTTGTCACAACACAACTGATTGGCTAAAACGCATTAAGAAGGAAAGAAATTCCACGAATTAACTTTTAACAAGGCACACCTGTTAATTGAAATGCATTCCAGGTGACTACCTCATGAAGCATCCCCAAAGAATGATGTTTCCACCTCCATGCTTCACGGTTGGGATGGTGTTCTTGGGGTTGTACTCATCCTTCTTCTTCCTCCAAACACGGCGAGTGGAGTTTAGACCAAAAAGCTCTATTTTTGTCTCATCAGACCACATGACCTTCTCCCATTCCTCCTCTGGATCATCCAGATGGTCATTGGCAAACTTCAGACGGGCCTGGACATGCGCTGGCTTGAGCAGGGGGACCTTGCGTGCGCTGCAGGATTTTAATCCATGACGGCGTAGTGTGTTACTAATGGTTTTCTTTGAGACTGTGGTCCCAGCTTTCTTCAGGTCATTGACCAGGTCCTGCCGTGTAGTTCTGGGCTGATCCCTCACCTTCCTCATGATCATTGATGCCCCACGAGGTGAGATCTTGCATGGAGCCCCAGACCGAGGGTGATTGACCGTCATCTTGAACTTCTTCCATTTTCTAATAATTGCGCCAACAGTTGTTGCCTTCTCACCAAGCTGCTTGCCTATTGTCCTGTAGCCCATCCCAGCCTTGTACAGGTCTACAATTGTATCCCTGATGTCCTTACACAGCTCTCTGGTCTTGGCCATTGTGGAGAGGTTGGAGTCTGTTTGATTGAGTGTGTGGACAGGTGTCTTTTATACAGGTTACGAGTTCAAACAGGTGCAGTTAATACAGGTAATGAGTGGAGAACAGGAGGGCTTCTTAAAGAAAAACGAACAGGTCTGTGAGAGCCGGAATTCTTACTGGTTGGTAGGTGATCAAATACTTATGTCATGCAATAAAATGCAAATTCATTACTTAAAAATCATACAATGTGATTTTCTGGATTTTAGATTCCGTCCCTCACAGTTGAAGTGTACCTATGATAAATATTACAGACCTCTATATGCTTTGTAAGTAGGAAAACCTGCAAAATCGGCAGTGTATCAAATACTTGTTCTCCCCACTGTATTTTGATTTGTTTAAAAAAAAATTGGTTCCTACATGATTCCATATGTGTTATTTCATAGTTTTGATGTCTTCACTATTATTCTACAATGTAGAACATTGTAAAAATAAAGAAAAACCCTTGAATGAGTAGGTGTGTCCAAACTTTTGACTGATACTGTATATAAATACATAACATATTTAGGCTTTCTTAGATTTTACTTTTTATAGTGAAGGAGAGTTGGAGTCATTTATTTGTTTATTTGGATCCCCATTAGCTTTTGCAGAAGCAGTAGCTACTCTTCCTGTGGTCCACAAAAAACACAAAACATGACAAGTAACAAAACACTGATACAGATGTTGGATCTTAACTTGATCACTCTTTCATCACAGAGAATTTTCCTGATGCAAATGAGCAGTTCTCTTTCTCTCCATGCGGTGGCAGTCGAATCATTGGGATCAGGGCTTGCTATTAACATAATGTTCTCTCTCGCTCGCTCAAACACTAGGCCTAGGTCGTATTACTGCAACATTCAAATGTACAAAAATGTATCAGAAATAAAGCCATACAAATCAACAACCGTTGTTTTATATAGCTTAATAACACAAGATAGATATTGGTCTCCACTAGGTTACAACGTACATGTGTCTAGTGTATCCTAAGGTTAAGAATGAACTGTCAAAATTGTCATACCAGACACTTTTTTTAAATAGGACATTTATAAAATAATAACAGTCAGTAAGCTACACCAACATTAGTTTCCATTCATACAGTTTTGGGTAAATTGCCACAGTAGATTTGCCGTGGTAAACGAGGAAATACTTTATTTATATTGTACAGAATGCTTGTCATATAGATAAATCACCCTTAGTCTGTTCAAAAAGGACTAAGTTGTTAAGATGACAATACCAACCAGAGGACGAACATACAGTATTTTGAAAGACTTTGGTTGCAAGCAGGACACAGACATCATATTTTAGGGAATGGTAATGATATGACCAATAATGGTTGCAATTGAGATCAGCAGGCGGGTGAATTTAGCACGTATTGATGGTTTAACGAGACATCAGCTGGCGATAATAAGGATGCTGCCTTTTGAGGCAGGACGTCAATATTGGCATGTCCCAACCCCATATATCCTTTGCCAGGGAGGCTATCCCATTAACCTTGCGGCACAGCAGAAATGGCAGACAGAAGTCCCCGCTTGGGATAACATTTTCCAGAAGAATAAGGAATACATTTGCGAAATGTAAGTATAATGTTTATCTTTTCACCAAATTATGTTAAAATGTTCAACAAATTAGTTTCATATGAATTTTGAATTCAAATGTTAAGTAACTGGTGTTTATCAACCCGTTGCCAAGCTAGCTAGCTAGCTAACATGTCGGACGCGATAGTTAGCTAGCAGGCGATCTCATCCTGCTTATCGGCTATTTAGAGATGAACAAATAAACTAACTAATTGTAGATTCAGCAATGTTTCAATTGTGAAGACCCGGACCGTTTTTAAATCCTGAATTGGTGAACTTGCTTGCCAGCTAAAAACATGTAGCAAATATTTTTTTCCCATTGGTTTTCAGAGACTAAATTGGGAGCAGAGCCCCACCTGTTTTGAGCCCCACATTTTAAGCAATGAATAAATAAATAATAATAATACTTTTTGGGGGGGGCTTGCCTGTTTTGCATGTTATTTTGGCATTAATACGTGTCACATTTCAGTTTACAAACTACGTCAAAAAAAAAAAAAAATCATTGAGTTAATAAAGCCGCATACAAACATGGTCTCTTTTTTGCTTTATTGAGCAAGGCAGCTCCAAAATGCAGGTGTTTCAGCCTAACTCAGTGCTTTCTGTGGTGGTGGAAAATACCGGGCGTAGGGGTTGGTAATGTTCTCTAGTTGCGCCGTGACTGGCTCAGTGTTCTGTCACTCATGGGGACACTACGTCACGGCCAAGACTAAGGGTATGGCTAAAATATTCAAGCCCCTTGGGTGCTGCCATAAAGTTACATTAGAAGTGCCCATCCAAGAAGGCTCAAGGTCATTGGCCACAGATGGACTGATCATGTCAACATCATACTTTCAAAATCTTAGCTAGCAGTCATCATCATGAATCAAGTCGACAATCTATGGCAAATCCTTTTTAATCCTTGTCATATGAAGAGAAATTATGAAGAGAAATTATAGATCGAATTTATCTGTGCTCATCGGCCATTGGACATAAACATTACACAACAAGTTGGAAATCGCAAATTCAACAATGAGTGGTTTGGAAGGAATCAGTGGCTAACTGCAAGCATTGCAAAGCAATCACTAGCCTGCTATTCAGTGGAGTGGCTGTGTGGTCCCAAGTCTGGGATTAAGGGTCACTTTTCCAAGCTTAAAATGATAAACATTCAACATTGGCCATGCTGTCAATGAAGCATGATTTGTGCCGTGCTCAAAACAACTATTAACTCGGAACTGCGAAATCTGACTTCAGTGAGTTCAAGACAACTGGGAACTCTGGAAAAAGCTCTGACTGGGGAAATACATTTTGAACGGTCATCCAACTCGGAATTGTAAATCCGGAACATGGGCCTCTTTCTAGAGCTACGACCTGAAGATCACTGACGTCATCATGATTCGACCTTGTTTTTTTCAGAGTTCCTAGTTGTCTTGGAAGCACCATAAATCCAGAGAATGCCAGACTTTGATGACAAAGTTTGATGACAAAATTTGCCAACGAAGGACTGCCACGCCACCTTCCTGTTCAAGGTGCTGCTGCATAAATGATGTAATATGCCATGGAGATATGTTAGTAGCCCATGTGCCTCACCCTAATAATTTGGTCTATTTTCCCCCTCTTCATTTCGCCTACTGTTCTGATTTGGTGGTGCACATGTAGCCTATAACCTGTTTTAGAGAAATGTAATCATCGAATATTGTAAGAGCTTTCATTGTCTGCTTTCATTGTCCCTTTATTTATCCTATGGTTCTGACTTGGTGTACAGGGAGAATACTGTAAGAACGGCCCATGTTCTGTATTCTGTCGCTGTACAAGTGCTGAACAAATAGTTATATTGACTACGGTCGTCCTAGCTCGCTCATTAATGTCTTAATCGAAATTACGGATTGCCTCTTATCCGCTTGTCGTCCCCTTATTCCATAGTTTGTACATCTCAATTGTCAGTAGAAAGCACATTTGTTTAAGCAAGTCAGCCATATCAGCTATGTTTTTTTTAAAGGCAGTAAATGAGGCTGAATGAACTGTTTTGCTGCCAGACAAGGCTCCGCTGATCGCCAGGTGTAGCAGTGGTAAGGTGTTGGGACAGCTTTATGTAGGCCCTAACAGTTTGTGGGCACCGTTTGTCACGTTATAGTGCAATTCATGTATTGTTTAGTGTTGTGATATGTAGTGTCTTTTCCGGCATGCATCCCACATTTTTTTGTTTTGTTTGCCCCACCAAGATTAACATGCTAAAATCGCCACTGATTTGGAGGTAAGAGATTTTATCAACATCTGATGAAAACTGTGTTCTGTTCAATCTAGGATTGCTAGCCAGCCAGGTTATTTGTGCATTCTATTGATTAGACTGTTTTGCTACCTAGCTCCATGCAGTGTCTGTGTACCTAGCTAACTTTTCTCTTGCCACTTTCCCTTTCCCTATTATGTTGCACCATTGGGGTTGGTGTTACTAGTTAAAATTAGAGGCTAAGTTATTCTACTCTTACTGTAAACAACTTGACCAAGCCTAAAAATATGCAAAACTGTTAACAAAACGATTGCACATTAATAAAGGTAGTTGTGGCTTCAGCAACTTAAACCAGCACTGAAATTTGAGCAGTGAGGTTAATTCTCCACACTTGTCTCTGTTTGTTCCAGGTTGAAGGACATCCCACCCTGACACCCTGCAGATGTAAAGAAACTTGTTGTGAACCTCCCAGCCACCAGGATAATCACCACATCCCAGGATATTATTCAGGAGTGTGCATCATCACAGTGTTAGATAGAAATAGATTCACCCATGTTATTGTTTATCATGCAGATTTGTCAGGTCATTGTAACGTATGAAGCTCATTCTAAAATACAGTCCCAGGGGATTGCACTGTGTGCAAGTCTTCAATTTAGACCACAATTAGTTGAATTAGGTGTTAGTGACGGGCTGGAACAAATACCTGTAAACTCCTGTCCTGTCTATAACAAAAACCTGTGGCTGTCTTGACCCTCATGTACTGAACAAGCTTATTAATGTTTGATGTTAATGTCCTTGATATCCCTCACTTGGGAATTACTTATTTTGTACAATGGACTGTGCTTTAAGGACTTATGCACAGATACAGAAAAAAACGAGCCTGTATGATATCATGCATGTAAGCTTACCTGTCCACAACGATGGAGCAGCAGACCAAGCAATATGCGAGAGGACCCTATACTGTAGCATAATTATTCTGGTCTGTGTCAACTTCATTCATTAACAGGTACAGAGGAGATCGATTCTGTTACTTGTTTACTTGTTATTCGTGTCAGATATTTCAATTTTGGGATAGTTGTTCACCAAATTGCTAGCACTAGTTGCTCACGCTGCTACAGTGGCTACAATTTGTCAACAAACATCTCACGCTCTGTAAAATGTGAACGCGTTATCACGTGATGCTACCTTCGAATCCCATCCCAAATGGCAGTAACCTACTGGAAAAGTGCTACCTACTAAGGTAGGTGCCTTTGAAGGCAGGTAGGCAGCAGGCAGCTGCCTTTGGATTGGTTAAATAATAACAGTAAGCTACACCAACATTAGTTTCCATTCATACAAAGTGTCAAAACGATTGCCCAGCAGTGTGAGCGAACTCGTGATGTTCGGAGCCGAAGCGTGCTGCTCAGATCATTGTGCTACGGCAGTTCACAATGCCCTAGCAAGCCGTGAGAATACTTGATGATACTTGATGGTATGAGGTTGGTTTGCAGAGCCTTCCCAAAAGCATAGCCCCCTAGGTACGGTACTGCATTGTATAGCCTACAAACACCGCTTCCAGCTGACCCCTGGCGGCGATTCTAAATATTCAATATTCATTCAAATCCTCCTGCTGCAGGATTATTTTCCTCCTGCGATGAAATGGGTCATATTAAGATCCAACATCCAACACTGACAGCCACACAAATTAAATCATATTGCTAAACATTTTAGGGAATCTACTGGAGTTAGCCTATCTTAACACTTAACAGATTGATACGCTCCCCAGAGTTACTGTTGATAACTGGTGTTCATTGGGATTGTGTACTTTTAACCTCACCAGAGACAGGGAGTGAAATCTATGGAGTATCCACACACCCTTTACACCACTTTGGAGTACACATTTACATTTACATTTTAGTCTGCAAGAAGTGTTAAATTCACAGTGTTAATGTTGATGTTTTTAACTCATATTTACCAGAATGCTATGTTGCGGTTAATTTTTAGAATTGTTTGTTTCAATATCTGTGTTCTCGCATGTACATTGATTGTTATTGATCTTATGCTACACAAAGATAAATAACATAAATTTTTCTAAACTAATCCAATCTGTAATTGGTTGGATTTACAGGGAAGTTAGAGTTAGAGTTAAATTGGCATGTAGAGTTACATTTAATCAACTCTCTGAGAGTTTAATGTGATTGGATATTTACTTCATTTAGGCTCCATGCCATCATGGGGCCAGAGAGAAGAGCAGAGGACAGAGAAGGGGAAGGCCCCTTTAGGTGGTGGGCCATAGCAAGCTAGCTGCTTTAGTTTTCGAGATGATCGATCTCTGTCGAGGGAGGAGCAGTTTTTTACATATTGTGTATATTTATTTATTCTGAACATATTTCCGTTTGTTGGTAATGTCAATTCTTGCAAATTCTTGCAAAACACTTACTTTTATGTTTGCTAGCTGGACAGGCAAACACCGCCGATTCCTAAACTGTAAACCAATCAAAACTTGTGTACTATCCATGATACTATCTCTGCTGATCTCCTTCCAACAACCTGCTATCATCAGGCAAAGTCATTTTTATTTATTTGTAATATTAATATTATGTTATAGAAACGTGATACCATCAATGCAAACTGTAAAATGACTCCCAACTTAGAACACAGGAACCTTAGTAATGTAGCTAGCTTGCAAGTTAGCTAGCTAGTTACAATGAGTATATATGTTGCTAGCTACCAGGAGCAAATACCTTTATCACTAGCTAGCATGTCATTCCGGAACAAGGAGTGTTTTAGCTATCAGTTTATTCCAAGTAATGATTTAAGACTACAAAAATCTATAGGACAAGTAGTGTAAATGTAATACATTCATCAAGGCAGGACCCACAATTTTCATTCATACTGACAAATAAGAAATGCCACATTATCCCTGTCAATAGTTGGGAGTAGAATGATTGCATAGCACCCTGCCTCAGACTGTCAGGATGTTCATTTTCTAGCTCACAAACTACATTCCTTTGCTGTGATGATTTATTGTATTAATTCTTGTCTCTCACTTTTGTCTCACATGATCTATTTAGCGCTCCTGTGTCCTGCTCCCAGAGATCAACCAAGCAGTGGTGGAAAAAGTACCCAATTGTCATACTTGAGTAAAAGTAAAGATACCTTAAAAGAAAATGAAAGTCACCCAGTAAAATATTACTTGAGTAAAAGTCTAAAAGTATTTGGTTTTAAATATACTTAAGTATCAAAAGTAAATGTAATAGCTAAAATATACTTAAGTATCAAAAGTAAAAGTAAAAGTATAAATCATTTTAAATTCCTTATATTAAGCAAACCAGACGGCACAATTTTTTTTGTTTTTACAGATAGCCAGGGGCACACTTCAACAGTCAGACATAATTTACAAATGAAGCGTTTGTGTTTAGTGAGTCTGCCAGATCAGATGCAGTAGGGATGACCAGGGATGTTCTCTTGATAAGTGCGTGAATTAGACAATTTATAATGTCCTGCTAAGCATTCAAAATGTAACGAGTACTTTTGGGTGTCAGGGAAAATGTAAGGAGTACAAAGTACATTATTTTCTTTAGGAATGTAGTGGAGTAAAAGTAGTCAAAAATATAAATAGTAAAGTAAAGTACAGATACCCCAAAAAACTACTTAAGTAGTAGTTTAAAGTATTTTTACTTAAGTAATTTACACCACTGCAACCAAGTGCTATTCACCAAGCATGGGCTGATTCACTCACCTGTGAGGAGAACCATCACTACTACAGTTTGAACTAGCACTGCAGTCACTATTTAGACATTGGGACCACATATGCATTTGCCTGTTGTCTTTTCTTTGTGGGTTTTGTCATAAACAGTCTAGTGCATTTTAGAGTTGAAGAACACCAACTACAGATAGATGTGCTTGTTTGAGCATCTTGAAGACTAAATTATATGTATAATCAGTGTAACAGGTGACAAACATATTATTTTACTATTGTAACATGCAGTGGGGAGAATTATATTGTCCCCGTCAGGAGCCCAGGCTTTTGCCATAGATGGTAGAGTTCTCGTCTCTGGACCACACAAGCTTTAGATTGCATTGTGCTAAGGCACATGTCTCTCTCTAAATCGGTCAGCTCCCTTGGTGACCAGGTTGGGATCCTTTCGATACGCCTATGGGGCCTGGGCACACAAATGCTCCTAGATAGAAGGGGGAATACTGAAGCATGCGTTGATGACAGTTCTACAGTCTCCATCAGAGGCCCAGGCTTTTGGCATAGATGGTAAAGCTCTCATTTCTGTACTGCAACATTGTAAGATTGTGCCCTCCACAGCACTTGACATACATTGATTGGTAGGTTATACTATACTTAGATACTTCAAATACTGCCTGAGACACCTTTGCTATTTGTCTCAGTACTCAATAAATACTATTTGTGATGGTGTTCTTTGTTCGTATGTATATGCATGAAATGTACATTATGGAAAACATGTCTCACACTCAGTCATAGTTAATAGAATAATGAATGTATTGGCAAGACTTTGGCACCATCAACTTTTAGCTTAGTAGGAAAGGTAATAATTTAAACCATCTAAATATACTCACATTGACTGAACATTTAGTATTTGAAACTCAAACATTATTTTCCAACTGCTTTTTCTATAATCATACAGGCTCTTTATCATTTTCCATACCTGATATTCCAATGCATCCAACATTATGCATGCCAACCATGGTATTGGGCAGCTGCTATTTGAGAACTCATCTGCTTTAGAAATCAAACTCTGATTATCTTATTGCAGAGCACATTGTTCAACTGTTTGTAGAGAAGATTGTATTGCAAGGTATGCTATACAGTGAGCTCCAAAGGTATTGGGATAGTGAATTTGTTTGTTTGTTGTTTTGGCTCTGTACTCCAGCACTTTCAATTGGAAATGATACAATGACTTTGAGGCTAAAGTGCAGACTGTCAGCTTTAATTTGAGGGTATTTAAATCCATATCAGGTGAACCATTTAGAAATTACAGCGCTTGTAAATAGTCCCCCCATTTTTGGGGACCAACAGTATTGGGACAAATTCCCTTTTATGTGTATTAAAGTAGTAAAAAGTTAAGTATTTGGTCCCATATTCCTAGCACGCAATGACTATATTAAGCTTGTGACTGTAAAAACTTGTTGGATGCATTTGCTGTTTGTTTTGGTTGTGTTTCAGATTATTTTGTGCCCAATAGAAATGAATGGTAAATAATGTATTATGTCATTTTGGAGTCACTTTTATTGTAAATAAAAATAGAATGTTTCTAAACCCTTCTACATTAATGTGGATGCTACCATGATTACGGATACTCCTGAGTGAATCGTGAATAATGATGAGTGAGAAAGTTACAGACGCACAAATATCATACCCCCAAGACATGCTAACCTCTCACCATTACAATAAAAGGAGAGGTTAGCATTTTTGGGGGGGTATGATATGTATGCCTCTGTATCTTTTGGTCCCCTAAAATAGAGGGACTATGTACATAAAGTGCTGTAATTTACCTGATTTACCTGATATGGATGAAAATACTGAGTCAGCACTTTAACCTCATAGTCACTGTATAATTTCAAATCCAAAGAGCTGGAGTACAGAGCCAAAACAACATAAAATGTGTCACTGTCCCAATACTTTTCAAGCTCACTGTACTTTTTATGAGAAAATGTGCAAGAATTGAAGGTGCCAACAAATGTTATAGTTATCATAAGAATGATTTACTGTCATATACAAAATATTATCTCTTCCCTCGACGGGGATCGAAGCTTCGGCCCACCACCTACTTGGCCCCTGGTCTCTTTGGCCGTTGTGGGTGGAGGACAGCCGCAGGGACCCGTGAAACCCTCCTTATGTCACCTCCTTTAGTTCCCACAGTTTGCGAGCACAGTATCCCTTTCTTTGTCATATAGTATATCAATGCAATCTCACCATCCAGTACATTCTATCCTCTCCAACTGGCCCCATCCTTTTTCTATCCTTAGCCCTTTACATGCACTCTCTGCTCCCACTTAATTTAACAATTTCTTATAGAGAACCCAGAGCAGGCACACACACACCATAAACTGCCACAGACCAGCAGACTACGCCTCACATATCCTCTCAGTCAGTCCATAGCATAGCATCGCCAAAGGCACACCCCATGACAACTTAAAGAATTAGTGACAATAACAAGCTGCCTCTAGACGCTCTGTGGCTTTGGGGTCATGTGCACTAGCGTCATAACTGTGTTACTTTTTCAGCACGTACAGTATTCTCTAAAGAAAAGTAAATTGCCTTTGTCAATTTTACTTGAAGTTCTGCTTTTTAACTGCTCATAAAAGTTATAAACAAGTTAGTGAATCACTAAAATAAGTAAAACATTAAGAGGTTTATAAGTAGTTTATAAGCAGTATTTTCCAGTTTTAGCCTAAAGTCTACTCTACACCTTAGAGAAGCCTTACCTGAGCAGATGTTAGTGCGAGCAGTGGTATGGGCCTCCTCTTCCTCAGCTCCATACACTTCCTCAGCTTACAGATCTGGTGTCCAGTCCTGCGGTTCAGACAGCAGCTACACTGGCCACAGTTGATCTTCCTCAAGCACGGCTCACATCCTCCACAACTACTCCTCTTTTTCCTCTCCCTCCTCTGGTTGACCCGTAGGGGTCGGGGCAGAGATGTGCCCCCCTCCAGGGGCCTCGGGCCCAGGCTAGGGTATCCAGGGGGGCTAGGGGCCCCATAGCCTTGCTCTGACTCTGTGTCGAAGGAGTAGGAGGATTGGGTGCTCTCTGAGCTGCAGGAGAATGAGAAAGAGAACTTGGAGGTAGAACTCTCCTGGTTAGGGAAGGAGGATGTCTTTGGCACTGAACCCAGATCAGATACAGAGACCGATGCAATGTCTGTGTTTGGTTCAGATCCAGTGTTTGTGTATGGGAGTGAAGGTGGTGGCTCGTCTTGGTTGTTCTTGTTGTGAGTCTTTGGGACAGAACCTAGGTCAGATACAGAGACAGATACGGTGTCTTTGTCTGGTTCAGATCCAGTGGTGAAGAGGTCTATATTTGTGTTTGGGAGTGATGATGATGATGATGATGATGGTGGCTCTTCTGGGTTGTTGTTGTGGTTCTTTGGCACTGGACCCAGGTCTGGTACAGACACAGTGATGTTAATGTCGGTGTTTGATTGAGACACAGTGGTGGGGACCTCCGCGTTGGTGTACAGGTGTGACGAAGATGATGCAGATGACATCTCTTTTGCGTTGCTGTGATTGGATGACTCTTTGGTCTCTTCGTCCACTGGTCTGAGAAGTTGTCTAGCCTCCAGAGAGATAGGGATCTCTAGGCTCTGACTGGGTGCTGGTTTCGCTGGGGTTACACACAGGGGCTTGTGGGGTTCACTAAGGAAGGCAACTGAGAGACTTAGTGATACTGGGTGCATTGGGCTCGCCTGTGATATCTCATGGCAAGTAGTTGGGGCTTTTAAAGGTTTATGGATTTCAACAGTTTGGGTAGGTTGGATTGGTTTAACACCTTGGTTCAGAACCTTCATATCATGTGACACTGTGGAGTGAGGTGGAGAGGGCGGATGAGGGAGAGGGGGTGATGCCAGGTCTGAGGTAGCTGGTTCAGAGACAGGTGAGGCATGGACAGGTGATTGCATCATCAACGCATCATCCTGCGGAAAAGGCTTTTGGGGCTGAGCGACAGACATACTGGTGCTTGTGTCTGAAGGTCTGCTGATAACCTCTCCCTCCTTCTGTCTCTTGTTTTTCTCTTTTCTTTCCTCAGTCTCATTCACCTTGACTCTCTCCACTCTCTCCTTACTGTCTGCTTTCTTCTTTTCTTCATCTGTCTCTTCTTCCTGCTCCACTATTTCCTCTCCTTCCTTCTCCAATCTCTCCCCTCCTCTCTGCTCCCCTGCATTAGTATCTCTCTCTCTTTGCTCCATCTCAATCTGCTCAGCTCCGAGGTTTATCTTGGCGTTGTCTTCACCTTTAGGGCCGACTGACTCTTCCTGCCTGTCATCACTGGTAGAGTCATGGCTCAGGTTGAAAGAATTGCCCTCAGCAATATTGTTGACTAGCTTTTCCTGTTGTTGGTCAAAACGTGTGGGCTCATTGAGCTCAGAGTGGTTGCCCTCACCACTATGGCTGACAGGCTTATCGTGTGAGTCAGCCCCAACTGTGTCACCATTATGGGCAACTAACTCTTCCTGTTTGTCATCACTAGCCGAATCATCAGTCCTCAGTTTACGAGGTTTGCCCTCACTATCATGGCCGACTCCCTGCTCCTGCTGGTCAACACAGGTAGTTTCATCAAGTTCAGTCCTCAGGTTAGGTTTGCCCTCACCAACATGACCGACTACTTTTTTCTCTTGGTTAATCTTACTAGGGTCTATACTAACAGTGTCAGACTCCTCAGGTCCTTGCTCAATCCCGCTCTCACTCCCTCTCTGAACCCCCGCTCCCCTACCCCCCCTCCCCCTGGCTGTCTTCCCTCCCCTGCTAGGCTTTACCGCCAGGGTAGGAAACTGCTTGACGCCTCCCATGCCCCGTAAGGACATCCTGCGCCTAGGGGGGTCCTCTTCCACACCATGCTGGAGCAGAGGATTACCCCAGCTCCTTAGCCTCACTGATCCTGTTACACCCACAGGGGCATGGTTAACCCTACCAGGGGATGCCCCCGGGCCCTGACCACCAAGCCTACCTACCCCACTCCTTCCTGGGCTTCTGGCCAGCTGGGCCTGGGTCCTGGTTGTGGATCTTCGGAGTGGTTCTGGAGTTGACTGTGGACTCTCAAAGGCTTTTCCTCTGGGCTTGCTGGAGTTGGAGGTCTGTCTCTTGGCGGTGGAGATGGCGGTTGTTGTGGGTATCACCTTGCGGCCATTCCTTGTCAGTGGTGGGGGTTGTCTCTTAGGGGATTTGGGAGTAGGAGGCATAGTGGAGGATATGAGAGGGCAGAGATGGGGCAGTCGGCATGGGAACCAGGTGAATGGTTGTTAGCTGTGCTCCAACTTTCACTTTTTTTTCTCTCTTCCTCAATTTTTTTTGACTTGGATTACTGACTCACACAGACACCAAAATTCAGAGTTATTTTCCCACCATGTTGAAAAAGCTGTGCAAGGACCTGGAGAGAATTGATAAAGAAAATAAAAACATGTTAAAATAATTGGTTCACCTCTAGTGCCTGAATGTCCATGTTTGATTGAAAACATAACTTTTTTATTTTCCGAATAAAACATGCCTGTTAAATGTTTGTTTTTTTATGTACTGGGTACAATAGAACCAAATTGTATCATTTGTAGCAAATGTTTGGAAATCTTCAATTGCACGTTGTTGCATTAGGGAAATTAATTGTGTGACTATGCAAACAGAAAATGTATGAGGTATCAGGTGTGACAATACGGGTTAGTTAGTTAGTTTGTCGAGTTACCAGCCATGTATTTCACTTTCAATTTATCATTTTCAATAAACTGGCCTTGTGAACCCACTCACTTCCTTAGCGGAAGGAATGGCGCGGGGCCTGCCATGCCAAATAGGGTCCATTTTTGGCTAGGCACACATCAAGTTCACAACCTAAAACACCTTGTCAAAGCAATGATCCGTGAAGTAAAGCCATGCAACAGATTACAAAATAACACTTTCCTATAAATAAATTGTTCATTGCAATATATATAGATTCTACTATTAATCAATAGATATGCTAAAGCTCCTACTTCCGCATGGCGGTGGTATTTATTTTCTATTTAAACTAAGTCCTTTAACAGTTAAAAGGCAGAAGTGAAGCTCTTTAAAAAGTATAGGTTTCTACACGACACCGGGCTTGGCTAGCTGGCTAGTTCTTTTCCGCACGAGTTTCGGACGGAAGCGTAATGACAATGTTGTACCAGCTTGCAACATTGCCGCATCGAGTATATGTTCTTGCGCTTGACCGAATGTCCGAAAAATATCGAGTATTTCACACTCGTGGCATTGGATGGCTTACTAAGCTATTCGTGAATGTGACCAAGAACATAGCCTAATTAAGTGTTGTTGGTGTGGATTTTATTTACACGTTGACTTTAAAAGGCAGCTCAAATATTTTACATACCAGAGACAGTTGCACTGTCTGAGTTGCTAATAAAACTCCACTCCTGTTAAGACACTGACGATCATTGTATTGGTGTCCCTCGGAAAATATGGCTGGTTCTTCTTTACAACACTGATACATTGACACAATCTACCAATACTGCTTATATCAAGCGGCTTTTGATAGTGTAAAACACGCATGTAGACATACTGGATACAACACAATTTAAAGCGTAAATCCTTCTTGTGTCAATCCATTCGGGGCAGCCCTCTCCCCCTCCTCTCCCAGATGCGACCTACGGTCTCGAGTCAACTGAGCTCTAGAGTAAAGAGTTATCGGGAAAACATGGAATGGAATTTACATGTTTGTCCACTTTCTCTCATAAGTAGAGGTATCAAACTTCTATCAAACTACTTCAAACCCTAGACACCCTTATACAAGATGATGTTTTGCTTCATATTCTGTATTAAAGTTAATAAATGTTTTACAACTGTGTAATAATAACACCTTTAAAAACACTAACCTGCTCCAAACAAGCGCTATATGACCCAATATTTAGCAAATGATAAAGTGTTTGGGCAGTAAATGACATGTAATTATTAATTGCCACATTTATGGTTTTATTATTCCCTTTTTATTATCAATGATGTCATTCGCATGCGCCGGTGCAACTCTAGATCTGTGCACGATGAAGGGCACTAGTGGTTGGTGATCGTAAAAACAAGTGCCTTCACCCTTCATACATTTAACCCAGGTAGCAAACTGGTTTTATTGCTGTTTTTCTAATCACTTTTGGCTATTAATTAGCTACGGATGACTCGCCAAAATAGGGACCGAAAACTGAACTCACAGACTTGTCGCTCGGTGAAGTTGTCTCCGGGAGCGCCCGCTAAGCAGGTTTGTTTACATGGGGAATCAGGAAGGGACTGCCTGCAAATGCTAACGTGCCCGCTAGCTCCGTTGTGCAACGTTCGTTCATCTGACAGTGTTGACCTTGCAGTGGGTAAGATGGCTAATATAAGTTATCATTACAGCAACAGTCGATTGAACTGTGATTAACTGTTTGAACAGTCTGTTCAATGGTAGATTGAAAATTTTATTTAGCCAACCAGTTAAAGTTAATCTGCTAGCGGTAACACGATAGGTCGATTTCAGTGATAGCTAACGTTAGCTACGTTCAATGACAGTTAACATTACTACTAGCTAGTGCTATTTTTGTTTTGATACGTGACTAGCCGCCTAGTAGCTACTTAGCTAGCCAAACCACACTATGTCTTGATTATACTTTGTTTCAGTGATCAACTAACGTTAACGTTACATACATCGTTATGCCTCATCACATTTATGTGCCTCCCAGGCAAGGCAGAATGTCAGTGTCACTGTCAGTATTATTGGCGGTCGGATGATGATGTCGTCGAGTGATATCCTTTAAAATTCTGGGTGAGAATGTAATTATGTAACTGTTGTTTTTAAATCTTTCCATAGTTATGGATGCATTAGGGTCCTGATTGAACACACACATCATGGCAACGGAGGCTGCAGTCTCCACCCCTGGTCGTCCTGCGATCCCCAACCACACTCAGGGGGATTATCACTTTGTCCGCTCCTTCGTAGCTGGAGGTAAGGGTGGCTGCAGACTTCACTAGTGATTATAATGCAGAAATGCAATACAGAACATACAGTAGTACACATCTAATGACACAAATCCTGGTTCTGATGAGCTGCATGCATGGTGTGCAGGCTTTTTTGTCCAGCAATAACGGACTACTATAATCTAAATCAGGGATGGGCAACTTTGATGGGGGTGGAGGCCATGTATGAACATGTCGATTACCTACACTATATATGCAAAAGTATGTGGACACCCCTTCAAATGAGTTGTTTCGGCTATTTCAGCCACACCCATTGCTGACAGGTGTTTAAAATCGAGCACACAGCCATGCAATCTCCATAGACAAACTGCTGTTGCACAACCAAATTTCGAAATTGCACCTTGTGTATTCTACTATTCTAACTTTCAACAGTAAGTTGAAACCCCAACCTGAGTTTGAAAAAAATTATCTGAGGGCCTTCAAAAGGTGGGCGGCCCATGGGCCGCCAGATGCCAATCCCTGATCTAAAATAATGGCTTAACCTCACCAGAGATCCAGAAAATAAATAGATATAGGCTAGGGTTGAATAGCTGGAACTGGGTTATGGAGATTCACAGAGATTTCCCACCAAAACCCACTCCATTTTCCCGGAGTAAATAACTGCGAGAAACTGGTAAATTATAATTATTTATTTTAACAGCATGATGTGAAATGGAACTGTTAAATTATAGGGAGTGGTTATGGATACAGAGTTTCTGTTTCTCAATTTGCCCAGACAAAAAATACGGATATTTCAGTGCATTTGCAGGTTATTTTTTTAACGTAGCTGAGTTCCCACTCCGCTGCCTACGTAGCTGCAGTGCAGAGTGCTCCACTGCCGCTCCCACCTCCTTGGTCGCTTTTGTCTGGTCACTGATGTAGCCTACAAACTTCATGTTAAACACACAACTGTTAAAACTTACTGCATTCCATGCCTCAGTAAAAATAAGCGCGAGTTCATGTTATTTTTTCAGGAGGGGAGTAGGATACATGCAGCTATTTACATGTTTTACACAAAATGCACTACATGGTCAAAAGTATGTGAACATCTGCTCGTCGAACATCTCATTCCAAAATCATGGGCATTAATATGGAGTTGGTCCCCCCTTTGCTGCTATAACAGCCTCCACTCTTCTGGGAAGGCTTTCCACTAGATGTTGGAACATTGCTGCGGGGACTTACTCCCATTCAGCCACAAGCATTAGTGAGGTCGGGCACTGTTGTTGGGCGATTAGGCCTGGTTCGCACGGGGGTATTGTCATGCGGAAACGGGAAAGGGCCTTCCCCAAACCATTGCCACAAAGTTGGAAGCACAGAATTGTCTAGAATGTCATTGTATGCTGTAGCATTGATTTCCCTTCACTGGAACTAAGGGGCCTAGCCCGAACCATGAAAAACAGCCCCAGACCATTATTCTTCCTCCACCAAACTTTACAGTTTATACATGGCACTATACATTCGGGCAGGTAGCGTTCTCCGCCAAACCCAGATTCGTCCGTCGGAGTCCAATGGCGTCGAGCTTTACACCTGTCCAGCCGACACTTGGCATTGCACATGGTGATCTTAGGCTTGTGTGCGGCTGCTCGGCCATGGAAATCTATTTCATGAAGCTCCCGACGAACAGTTATTGTGCTGAAGTTGCTTCCAGTGGCAGTTTGGAACTCGGTAGTGAGTGTTGCATCCAAGGACAGATTATTTTTACGCGCTACGCGCTTGAGCACTCGGCGGTCCTGTTCTGTGAGCTTGTGCGGCCTACCACTTCGTGGTTGAGCCGTTGTTGCTCGTAGACGTTTCCACTTCACAATAACAGCACTTACAGTTGACCGGGGCAGCCCTTGCAGAGCTGAAATTTGACAAACTGACTTGTTGGAAAGGTGGCATCCTATGACGGTGCCACGTTGAAAGTCACTGAGCTCTTCAGTAAGGCCATTCTACTGCCAATGTTTGTCTATGCAGATTGCATGGCTGTGTGCTCGATTTTATACACCTGTCAGCAACGGTGTGGCTGAAATAGCCGAATCCACTAATTTGAAGGGGTGTCCACATACTTTTATTTATATATATATATATATATATATATATATATATATATATAGTGTATGTTATCGACATGTTCGTACAAACTTTGTTGTCAGTATTACAAACATAAGCATGACACAAACAGGCAGTCTAGCGATTACATTTTATTCTTAGCTGCTGAGTTACATGCAGCTATTTACCCAGCGATCATACACTGTTTACCAGGGGGCAGGGCTACCGACGTTAAGGCTAATCTAAAGATGGTGCTGGCTAAAGCTAAAACTGGCGAGTGTAGAGAGTATAGAGATATTGTTATCCACGTCGGCACCAACGATGTTAGGATGAAACAGTCAGAGGTCACCAAGTGCAACATAGCTTCAGCGTGTAAATCAGCTAGAAAGATGTGTCGGCATCGAGTAATTGTCTCTGGCCCCCTCCCAGTTAGGGGAAGTGACGAGCTCTACAGCAGAGTCTCAGCACTTAATCGCTGGTTGAAAACTGATTTCTGCCCCTCCCAAAAGATAACATTTGTGGATAATTGGCCCTCTTTCTGGGACTCACCCACAAACAGGACCAAGCCTGACCTGCTGAGGAGTGACGGACTCCATCCTAGCTGGAGGGGTGCTCTCCTCTTATCTACCAACATAGATAGGGCTCTAACTCCTCTAGCCCCACAGTGAAATAGGGTGCAGGCCAGGCAGCAGGCTGTTAGACAACCTGCCAGCTTAGTGGAGTCTGCCAATAGCACAGTCAGTGTAGTCAGCTCAGCCATACCCATTGAGACTGTGTCTGTGCCTCGACCTAGGTTGGGCAAAACTAAACATGGCGGTGTTCACCCTAGCAATCTTATTAGGATAAAGACCTCCTCCATTCCTGCCATTATTGAAAGAGATCGTGATACCTCACATCTCAAAATAGGGTTACTTAATGTTAGATCCCTCACTTCAAAGGCAGTCATAGTCAATGAACTAATCACTGATCATAATCTTGATGTGATTGGCCTGACTGAAACATGGCTTAAGCCTGATGAATTTGCTGTGTTAAATGAGGCCTCACCTCCTGGTTACACTAGTGACCATATTCCCCGTGCATCCCGCAAAGGCGGAGGTGTTGCTAACATTTACGATAGCAAATTTCAATTTACAAAAAAAAAAATGGCGTTTTCATCTTTTGAGCTTCTAGTCATGAAATCTATGCAGCCTACTCAATCACTTTTTATAGCTACTGTTTACAGGCCTCCTGGGCCATATACAGCGTTCCTCTCTGAGTTTCCTGAATTCCTATCAGACCTTGTAGTCATAGCAGATCATATTCTAATTTTTGGTGATTTTAATATTCACATGGAGAAGTCCACAGACCCACTCCAAAAGTCTTTCGGAGCCATTATCGACTCAGTGGGTTTTGTCCAACATGTCTCTGGACCTACTCACTGCCACAGTCATACTCTGGACCTAGTTTTGTCCCATGGAATAAATGTTGTAGATCTTAATGTTTTTCCACAAAATCCTGGACTATCGGACCATCATTTTATTACGTTTGCAATCGCAACAAATAATCTGCTCAGACCCCAACCAAGGAGCATCAAAAGTCGTGCTATAAATTCTCAGACAACACAAAAATTCATTGATGCCCTTCCAGACTCCTTCTGCCTACCCAAGGACGTCAGAGGACAAAAATCAGTTAACCACTTAACTGAGGAACTCAATTTAACCTTGCGCAATACCCTAGATGCAGTTGCACCCCTAAAAACGAAAAACATTTGTCATAAGAAACTAGCTCCCTGGTATACAGAAAATACCCGAGCTTTGAAGCAAGCTTCCAGGAAATTGGAACGGAAATGGCGCCACACCAAACTGGAAGTCTTCCGACTAGCTTGGAAAGACAGTACCGTGCAGTACCGAAGAGCCCTCACTGCTGCTCGATCATCCTACTTTTCCAACTTAATCGAGGAAAATAAGAACAATCCAAAATTTCTTTTTGATACTGTTGCAAAGCTAACTAAAAAGCAGCATTCCCCAAGAGAGGATGGCTTTCACTTCAGCAGTGATAAATTCATGAACTTCTTTGAGGAAAAGATCATGACCATTAGAAAGCAAATTACGGACTCCTCTTTGAATCTGCGTATTCCTCCAGGGCTTAGCTGTCCTGGATCTGCACAGCTCTGCGAGGGCCTGGGATCGGGAGAGACACTTAAGTGTTTTAGTACTATATCTCTTGACACAATGATGAAAATAATCATGGCCTCTAAACCTTCAAGCTGCATACTGGATCCTATTCCTACTAAACTGCTGAAGGAGCTGCTTCCTGTGCTTGGCCCTCCTATGTTGAACATAATAAACAGCTCTCTATCCACCGGATGTGTACCAAACTCACTAAAAGTGGCAGTGATAAAGCCTCTCTTGAAAAAGCCAAACCTTGACCCGGAAAATATAAAAAACTATCGGCCTATATCGAATCTTCCATTCCTCTCAAAAATTTTAGAAAAAGCTGTTGCGCAGCAACTCACTGCCTTTCTGAAGACAAACAATGTATACGAAATGCTTCAGTCTGGTTTTAGACCCCATCATAGCACTGAGACTGCACTTGTGAAGGTGGTAAATGACCTTTTAATGGCGTCAGACCGAGGCTCTGCATCTGTCCTCGTGCTACTAGACCTTAGTGCTGCCTTTGACACCATCGATCACCACATTCTTTTGGAGAGACTGGAAACCCAAATTGGTCTACACGGACAAGTTCTGGCCTGGTTTAGATCCTACCTGTCGGAAAGATATCAGTTTGTTTCTGTGAATGGTCTGTCCTCCGACAAATCAACTGTACATTTCGGTGTTCCTCAAGGTTCCGTTTTAGGACCACTATTGTTTTCACTATATATTTTACCTCTTGGGGATGTTATTCGAAAACATAATGTTAACTTTCACTGCTATGCGGATGACACACAGCTGTACATTTCAATGAAGCATGGTGAAGCCCCAAAATTGCCCTCGCTAGAAGCCTGTGTTTCAGACATAAGGAAGTGGATGGCTGAAAACTTTTTACTTTTAAACTCGGACAAAACAGAGATGCTTGTTCTAGGTCCCAAGAAACAAAGAGATCTTCTGTTAAATCTGACAATTCATCTTGATGGTTGTAAAGTCGTCTCAAATAAAACTGTGAAGGACCTAGGCGTTACTCTTGACCCTGATCTCTCTTTTGACGAACATATCAAGACTGTTTCAAGGACAGCTTTTTTCCATCTACGTAACATTGCAAAAATCAGAAATTTTCTGTCCAAAAATGATGCAGAAAAATTAATCCATGCATTTGTTACTTCTAGGTTAGACTACTGCAATGCTCTATTTTCCGGCTACCCGGATAAAGCACTAAATAAACTTCAGTTAGTGCTAAATACGGCTGCTAGAATCCTGACTAGAACCAAGAAATTTGATCATATTACTCCAGTGCTAGCTTCCCTACACTGGCTTCCTGTTAAGGCAAGGGCTGATTTCAAGGTTTTACTGTTAACCTATAAAGCGTTACATGGGCTTGCTCCTACCTATCTTTCCGAGTTGGTCCTGCCGTACATACCAATACGTACGCTACGGTCACAAGACGCAGGCCTCCTAATTGTCCCTAGAATTTCTAAGCAAACAGCGGGAGGCAGGGCTTTCTCCTATAGATCTCCATTTTTATGGAACAGTCTGCCTACCCATGTGAGAGACGCAGACTCGGTCTCAACCTTTAAGTCTTTACTGAAGACTTATCTCTTCAGTAGGTCATATGATTGAGTGTAGTCTGGCCCAGGAGTGTGAAGGTGAACGGAAAGGCTGGAGCAACGAACAGCCCTTGCTGTCTCTGCCAGGCCGGTTCCCCTCTCCACTGGGGTTCTCTGCCTCTAACCCTGTTGCAGGGGCTGAGTCACTGGCTTGCTGGTGCTCTTTCATGCCGTCCCTGGGAGGGGTGCGTCACTTGAGTGGGTTGAGTTACTGACGTGATCTTCCTGTCTGGGTTGGCGCCCCCCCCTTGGTTTGTGCTGTGGTGGAGACCTCTGTGGGCTATACTCGGCCTTGTCTCAGGATTGTAAGTTGGTGGTTGGGGATATCCCTCTAGTGGTGCGGGGGCTGTGCTTTGGCGGAGTGGGTGGGGTTATATCCTTCCTGTTTGGCCCTGTCCGGGGGTTTCTTCGGATGGGGCCACAGTGTCTCCGGACCGCTCCTGTCTCAGCCTCCAGTATTTATGCTGCAGTAGTTTATGTGTCGGGGGGCTGGGGTTAGTTGGTTATACCTGGAGTACTTCTCCTGTCTTATCCAGTGTCCTGTGTGAATTTAAGTATGCTCTCTCTAATTCTCTCGTTCTCTCTTTCTCTCTGAGAACCTGAGCCCTAGGACCATACGTCAGGACTACCGGGCATGATGACACCTTGCTGTCCCCAGTCCGCCTGGCCTTGCTGCTATTCCAGTTTCAACTGTTCTGCCTGCGGCTACGAAACCCCTACCTGTCCCAGACCTGCTGTTTTCAACTCTTAATGATCAGCTATGAAAAGCCAACTGAGAGACCTGAGCCCTAGGACCATACGTCGGGACTACCGGCCGTGGTGACTCCTTGCTGTCCCCAGTCCGCCTGGCCTTGCTGCTATTCCAGTTTAAACTGTTCTGCCTGCGGTTATGGAACCCCTACCTGTCCCAGACCTGCTGTTTTCAACTCTTAATGATCGGCTATGAAAAGCCAACTGAGATTTATTCCTGATTATTATTTGACCATGCTTGTCACTTATGAACATTTTTGAACATCTTGGCATGGTTCTGTTATAATCTCCACCCGGCACAGCCAGAAGAGGACTGGCCACCCCTCATAGCCTGGTTCCTCTCTAGGTTTCTTCCTAGGTTTTCGCCTTTCTAGGGAGTTTTTCCTAGCCACCGTGCTTCTACACCTGCATTACTAGCTGTTTGGGGTTTTAGGCTGGGTTTCTGTACAGCACTTCGAGATATTAGCTGATGTAAGAAGGGCTATATAAAATAAAATTGATTGATTGATTGATTGATTGATTTACTCTCGCCACGATATCAGCATATATTGCATAACTATGGCACCGGGCGACGCAAAACGAACTCGCCCATTGTCAGACTCTTTTTACCGGTCTGGATGCACGCACGGCTACCTAGAATGTTCGACTGCCCAGAGGTGGAACGCAGCAAGAGACAGACACGCAGTGTAATTAGCGATGGAATGTAATTTTTTCATCATCATTGCAAACATTGGCTAAGCTGCGCAGGAGGCAGACAGGCAGTCAAGTAGTGTTATTTTTTCAGGAACTACGATATGGCAGCAACTATAAAGATTATCTTACATCATCACACAAAATGTGTCAAAAGTGTAGGGACTGCGTCCTGCTTGTCAACTGCAATATCCGTTACAACAGACAGACAGAGAAGGTTGTAGCCTTCATAAAGTATTCACACCCCTTTACTTTTTCCACAATTTGTCGTGTTACAAGGTGGGATTAAAATTGATTTAATTGTCTTTTTTTGTCAACGATGTACACAAAATACTCTAATGTCGAAGTGGAAGTCATCCAGCTCCTGAGGTAGCAAAGCATCCTCAAACCATCACACTACCACCACCATGCTTGACCGTTGGTGTAAGGTTCTTACTGTGGAATGGAGTGTTTGGTTTTTGCCAGGTATTATGGGACCCATGTCGTCCAAAAAGTTATACTTTTGACTCATCTGTCCATAGAACATTCTTCCAAGAGTCTCGATGATCATCCAGATGCTTCCAGGTGCTTTTTGGGAAACTTGAGTCAACTTTTTGGCCTCACGTCCAGAACGACTTGCCTTAAGAGAAGGAACTAGAATTCTGCTCTTTATCAGATAATTCTACAGGAGAATGTCAAGCCAGCCGTCTGTGAGCTGAAGCTGAAGCGCAGCAGGGTCATGCAGCAAGACAATGATCTAAAACACACAATCCAGTCTAAATGAAAGTGGTTAAAAAGCAACAAATTGGAAGTTTTGGAATGGCCTAGTCAAAGTCCCGACCTAATCCCAATTGAGATGTTGTGGCAGGACTTGAAACGAGCAGTTCATGCTTGAAAACCCACAAATGTCGCTGAGTTACAGCAGTCCTGCATGGACAAATGGGCAAAAATTCCTCCACAGCAATGTAAGAGACTGATCAACAACTACAGAAAGCATTTGGTTGCAGTCATTGCAGCTAAAGGTGGCACAATCAGTTATTGATGAGTGTAAGAAGGAAATTACTTTTTCACACACGGGAATTATAACTTTTTTTGTTATTTGTAAACTCAGGTTCCCTTTATCTAATATTAGGTCTTGGTTGAAGATCTGATAACATTCAGTATAAAAAATATGCAAAAATAGAGAAAATCAGAAAGGGGGCAAATACTTTTTCATGGCACTGTATGTAAACTTAGTAATAATCATGGTGGAATTACCGGCCAGGGGGCCCCCATTGATTTTGTTAGTCAGCCTCACTCAGATATCATGTAAAAAAATGCAAACATTTCTCTCCACCCTATGGCAAAATGTGTAGAATTGCAGGAAATTAGCAGTATTTTGTTTTCTAATGATCATGATTTTTTTTGTCAAAGAAGTTCAATTGAATTCATCACTGCTGAAGTGAAGGCCAACTTCACTTGGGGAATGCTGTTTTTTCGTTAGCTTTGCGACAGTATAAAACATTAATTTAGGATTGTTTTATTCTCCACAATCAGTTTATAAAAGTAAGTTGATCGAGCAGCAGAGAGGGCTTTTGGACAATGCATGGTACTGTCCTTCCAAGCTAGTCGGATTTGTCAGACTTCCAATTTGGTGGAGCGCAATTTCCGTTCCAATTTTCTGGAAGTTTGCTTCAGGGCTCAGGCTGTATACCAGGCAGCTAGTTTCTTGTGACAATTTGTTATTGTTTTTAGCAGGTGCGACCCCATCTAGGGTATTACACAAGGTTAAGTTTAGATCCTCGGTTAGGTGGTTAACAGATTTTTGTACTCCGACGTCCTTGGGTAGGTGAAGGGAGTCTGGAAAGGCATCTAGGAATCTTTGTATTTGTATTTATTAAGGATCCCCATTAGCTGCTGCCAAGGCAGCAGCTACTCTTCCTGGGGTCCAGCAAAATTAAGGCAGTTATATACAATTAAAAATATTACATGACATTACATTTCATAACACATTTCACAACACATTAAGTGTGTTCCCTCAGGCCACTACTCTACTATCACATATCTACATTACAAAATCCATGTGTGTGTAGAGTGCATGTCTTATCATGTGTATGTGTGCCTGTGTGTGTGTCTCTTCACAGTCCCTGCTGTTCATAAGGTGTATTTGTATCTGTTTTTTAAAATCTGATTCTACTGCTTGCATCAGTTACCTGATGTGGAATAGCGTTCCATGTAGTCATGGCTCTATGTAGTACTGTGCTCCTCCCATAGTCTGTCCTTGACTTGGGGATTGTGAAGAGACCTTTGGTGGCATGTCTTGTGGGGTATGCATGGGTGTCCGAGCCGTGTGCTAGTAGTTTAGACAGACACCTCGGTGCATTCAGCCTGTCAACCCTTCTTACAAAAACAAGTAGTGGTGAAGTCAATCTCTCCTCCACTTTGAGCCATGAGAGATTTACATGCATATTATTAATGTTAGCTCTCCGTGTACATTTAAGGGCCAGCCGGGCTGCCCTGTTCTGAGTCAATTGTAATTTTCCGAGGTCCCTCTTCGTGGCAACTACTGTTACGACTGAACAGTAGTCCAGGTGCAACAAAACTAAAAGGCAGAGCAGTGCTTATGGACAGACTTCTCCCCATCTTAGCTACTGTTGTCCGAGAATTTACAGCGCAGCTTTTGATAGTCCTTGGTTGGGGTCTAACCAAATTATTTGTTGCGATTGCAAACGTAATAAGATCGTGGTCCGATAGTCCAGGATTGAGGAAGAACATTTAGATCCACTATCTATTTCACGGGACAAAACTAGATCCATGACAAGTCCAAAGTGATGTATACTGAACAAAAATATAAACGCAACGTGCAACAATTTCAACGATTTTACTGAGTTACAGTTCATATAAGGAAGTCAGTCAATTGAAATAAATAAATTAGGCCCTAATCTATGGATTGAAGGGCATAGGCCCACCCAGTCGGCAGCCAGGCCCACCCACTGGGGATCCAGGCCCAGCCAATCAGAATGAGTTTTTCCCCACAAAAGGGCTTTATTACAGACATAAATACTCCTCAGCACCCCCCCACTTTACATGTTGCGTTTATATTTTTGTTCAGTGTAATATACACTAATCCAAACTAACACGTCTAGATTCTGGTTTGAGCAAACTTGCATCTAATCATCTGCAGATTAATTTAATGTTAATTTTACTCAGTCCAGCTCAGATATGCTCATGTTGAAGGTGTCTGTATCTGTTGTCTGGGTGTGTTTAGGTATAGCTGGATGCTGTGCCAAGTCCACCATCGCTCCTCTGGACAGAGTGAAGATCTTATTGCAAGCCCACAGCCCCCACTACAAAGACCTGGGTAAGGTCTGGATAACTCTGCTGCTTTGAAATTGAGTATTCCTCTACCTGTAAACATGTGTGTGGGTTGTCAATTGGTTTGTCAGTGCCACTCATGTATCCCCCCTCCCATGTGAATGTTGTATCATGTGGCGTTTAAATAATCTGAGATGTTTTATCTTCTTCTTCTACCAGATGGCACCGAAAACAAAACAATGACATCACACTGATCTTTCTTCTTTTTGTTCTTTGCTCTCTCTCCCCTCCCTCTCTCTCTCCCCTCACTCTCCCCTCCCTCTCTCCCCTCCCTCTCTCCTTCTCTCCCCTCCCTCTCTCTCTCCCTCTCTCCCCTCCCTCTCTCTCTCCCGCTCCCCCTCTCTCTCCCGCTCCCCCTCTCCCCTCCCTCTCCCTCTCTCCTCTCTCTCCTGTAGGAGTGGTAGCCACTCTCCGTGCTGTGCCAAAGAAGGAGGGTTACCTTGGGCTGTATAAAGGCAATGGGGCTATGATGGTCAGGATATTCCCCTATGGAGCCATCCAGTTCATGGCCTTTGACAAATACAAGAAGATACTCAGTAAACAGCTGGGCATCTCTGGACACATCCACAGGCTCATGGCAGGTTCTATGGCAGGTGAGAGAAGATCAGTGGGAAGAATCCAAAAAAGAAAATGGGAGGCCTGTATAATGCAGAGAAGATACTTCCTAATTTCTGGTTATTTTTCAACAACAATAGTTTCCACAATAGATTCAACAAAACAACAACTGTTGTTAAGTATATTGTATCTGACCATGTTATTGTTGTTGTTGTGTTGCTCAGGGATGACAGCTGTGATATGTACGTACCCTCTGGATGTGATCAGAGCCCGTCTGGCATACCAGGTGAAAGGACACCATCGCTACACAGGCATCGGAAATGCCTTCCAGACTATATACCTAAAGGTATGCTAGTTTGTTCTAACCTATCCCTTAATTTGTTCCTCTCAGTTTCAAATTAAAGCTGTAATTTGAGAGGTGTGCAGGTTTCCCTCCTGTGTTTGTGTTTATCTTGAATTGAGGCTCAGTTGTTGGTGTTCTCTTTTTAAAGGAAGGAGGCATCCCTGGCTTCTACAAGGGTCTGATCCCAACCCTTATAGGCATGGCTCCATACGCAGGTGAGCATGCACAAACACGCGCACACACAGTGTTGTCAATAACTTTCTGTGGAGTTTTGTGGGCCTCATTTCTTCTGCCCTTCCTCCCTCCTTCCTTCAGGGTTCTCGTTCTTTACCTTCGGCACGTTGAAGAGTCTGGGTCTGGCCCACTTCCCAGAGCTACTGGGGCGACCGTCCTCAGATAACCCAGAGGTGATGGTGCTGAAGACCCACGTCAACCTCCTCTGTGGAGGGGTAGCTGGAGCTATCGCACAGACCATTTCGTAGGTTGATTGATTGATTGGGTGTTTGACTGATGGATTAATTGGTTTTAAAGACCTATGTCAACTGCTCTGTGGAGGGGTGGTTAATTGTTTGATTGGTTGGTCGATCGATTTGGTTGGTTAACTAATTTGCTCTCTTTCTCTCTCCCTCTCCCTGTCCCCCCCTCCTTGTCCCCCCCCTTCTCTTCCCTGTCTCCTCTCCCAGCTATCCTTTGGATGTTGCCAGGAGAAGGATGCAGTTAGGAGTGGTGCTTCCTGACTCTGACAAATGTCTGTAAGTGGCACTATTTACCCCTTCCTCTCCAAACCCAGAGCTCATATTACAAAATGAAGTGCTGATCTAGGATCAGGTTTCCCTTTCCATATAATCTAATTCATTATGATCTAAAAGGCAAAAGGACCCTGTGCTAGACTTAGGGGGTATACTGTATATACCGTGTACCGGGGTATTTTAAAATACCAACAGTATGATTTTCAATACCATCCCCAATTTTTATTATTTAATTTTTTATTCACAAATTCAATTGAACCAGTCACATGGTATGTTTGTCTACAAAGAGCACATGGAGCAAATGGAAGTTTCGTGACCTGAAGATCCACTGTTGTGCAGCGGAAGAAAGAGATGTGATCAAGTTACACTTGAAATTCACTACTAATGTTTACTAGCAAAATATCTTATAACTATAAGTTAACTATCTAAGATGTGCCAAACAAATGTTCTCCAGTCAGAGCTCCAGCTATGCATTTGGTTTGCTAACTTGCTAGCTATAGGTGGCTAGCTTGCAAGATCAAGCTTCTTGGTTACAGCAGAGACAATCATCCCCTCCTGGATCAAGTGTGAGTAGCCTTTTGAGATAGTTGTATAACTTTATGAGCTGGGTTGTCTGTCCTTGCAATCACATTATGTTCGCTTGCGCTTGTTAGCATTTAGCTAGCGTCCGCTATGGGAATTCACTAGTACTTTGCTAGTACCTTCAGAAAGTATTCACACCCCTTGACCTTTTCTACATTTTGTTGTGTTCAGGTGAAAGTTCAAGAGTAAAAATGTGTTTAACAAGTCACATAATAAATTGCATTTACTCCCTCTTTGTGCAATAATAGTGTTTAACATGATTTTTGAATGACTACCTCATCTCTGTACCCCACACATACAATTATCTGTAAGGTACCTAAGTCGAGCAGTGAATTTCAAACACAGATTCAACCACAAAGACAAGGGAGGTTTTCCAATGCCTCGCAAAGAAGGGCACCTATTGGTAGATGGGTAAAAATAGAAAAGCAGACATTGAATATCCCTTTGCGCATGGTGAAGTTATTAATTGCACTTTGGATGGTGTATCAATGCACCCAGTCACTACAAAGACACAGACGTCCTTCCAAACCCGCTCAGGGATTTCACCAATGGTGACTTTAAAACAGTTACAAAGTTGAATGGCTGTGATAGGAGAAAACTGAGAATGGATCAACAAC
The DNA here is from genome assembly GCF_964263955.1 of Coregonus lavaretus. Taxonomy (NCBI): domain Eukaryota; kingdom Metazoa; phylum Chordata; class Actinopteri; order Salmoniformes; family Salmonidae; genus Coregonus; species Coregonus lavaretus. Next base: position 29,774,816 of record NC_139988.1, read on the forward strand.
ATTGTAGTTACTCCACAATAATAACCTAGTTGACAGAGTGAAAAGAAGGAAGCCTGTACAGAATACAACTATTCTAAAACATGCATCCTGTTTGCAACAAGGCACTAAAGTAATACTGCAGAAAATGTGGCAAAGACAATATACAAAGTGTTATGTTTTGGGCAAATCCTATACAACACATTACAGAGTACCTCTCCCCATATTTTCTCCATATTTTCAAGCATAGTGGTGGCTGCATCATGTTATGGTATGCTTGTAATCGTTAAAGACTGGGGAGTTTTTCAGGATAAAAAATTTACGGAATAGAGCTAAGCACAGGCAAAATCCTAGAGGAAAACCTGGTTCAGTCTGCTTTCCACCAGACACTGGGAGATGAATTCACCTTTCAGCAGGACAATAACCTAAAACACAATGCCAAATCTACACTGGAGTTGCTTACCAAGAAGACAGTTCATGTTCCTGAGTGGCCGAGTTACAGTTTTGACTTAAATCTACTTGGAAATCTATGGCAAGACCTGAAAATGGTTGTCTAGCAATGATCAATAACTAATTTGACAGAGCTTGAAGAATTTTGAAATGAATAATGGGCAAATGTTGCACAATCCAGGTGTGGAAAGCTCTTAGAGACTTACCCAGAAAGAATCACAGCTGTAATCACTGCCAAACGTGATTCTAACATGTATTGACTCAGGGGGTTGAATACTTATGTAATCAAGATATGTTTTTCTTTTTCATATTTTTTTCCCAAAGTTTGCCTGTGCTTAACTCTATTCCGTTTATTTTTATCATATAAAACTCATGTTAGAATTAATGTTAGAAATGTTCTTCCACTTGTGACATTACAGAGTATTTTGTGTAGATCGTTGACAAAAAATGACAATGAAATCCATTTTAATCCCACCTTTTAACACAACAAAATGTGGAAAAGTTGAGGGGTGTGAATACTTTCTGAAGGCACTGTATATGCTTCTACAAAGTATTAGATATTTCTGTATTTAGTTTTCAAAAAATTTGCTAAAATGTTGAAATATGTTTTCACTTTGTGATTATGGGGTATTGTGTGTAGATGGGTGAGAATTGTTCATTTGTAATCCATTTTGAATTCACGCTGTAACACAACAAAATGAGGAATAAGTCAAGGGGTATGAATACTTTCTGAAGGCACTGTATATATACACTGAGTGTACAAAAACATTAGGAACACCTGCTCTTTCCATGACAAATACTGACCAGGTGAATCCAGGTGAAAGCTATGATCCCTTTTTGATGTCACCTGTTAAATCCACTTCAATCAGTGTAGATGAAGGGTAGGAGACAGGTTAAAGAAGGATTTTTCTTAGCCTTGAGACATGGATTGTGTATGTGTGCCATTCAGAGGGTGAATGGGCAAGACAAAAAGTTTTAAGTGCCTTTGAACGGAGTATGGTAGTAGGTGCCAGGCACACCGGTTTGAGTGTGTCAAGAACTGCAACGCTGCTGGGTTTTTCACATTCAACAGTTTACCGGGTGTATCAAGAATGGTCCACCACCTAAAGGACATCCAGCCAACTTGACACAACTGTGGGACGCATTGGAGTCAACGTGGGCCAGCATCCCTGTGGAACGCTTTTGACACCTTATAATCCATGCCCCGATGATTTGAGGCTGTTCTGAGAGCAACGTCGCTGCACAACTATTTTCAGGTCTCTCCAGAGATGTTCGATCGTGTTCAAGTCCAGGCTCTGGCTGAGCCACTCAAGGACATTCAGAGACTTGTCCCAAAGCCACTCCTGAGTTGTCTTGGCTGTGTGCTTAGGGTCATTGTCCTGTTGGAAGGTGTCAATGGTGGGACCTTATATAGACAGGTGTGTGCCTTTCCAAATCATGTTCAATCAATTGAATTTACCACAGGTAGACTCCAATCAAGTTGTATAAATGGAAACAGGATGCACCTGAGCTCAATTTCGAGTCTCATAGCAAAGGGTCTGAATACTTATGTAAATAAGGTATTTCTGTTTTTTTTATTTTTTTAATAAATTCCGCTTTGTCATTATGGGGTATTGTGTGTAGATTGTATTAATTTTTTAATCAATTTTAGAATAAGGCTGTAACGTAACAACATGTGGAAAAAGGGAAGGGGTCTGAATACTTTCCGAATGCACTGTATATATAATTTATTTATGTTTTCGTTTGGGGAAAAAATAACACCCCTTGTGTGCACTGCCGGTTATACCGCATACCCCGGTATGGTACAGGAACGGTATGGAAATCTGTATACCACCCAACCCTACCTTGGACCCTGTTTGAATACTTGGAAAAATCGCTTGGGTATAGGAGTTTTGTGGAGTGTAGGGTATTATTGAGTCCTAAGCCCTGATTGGTCCTCCAGAAGACTACAGCCGCATACCAGGCATGCCTTTCAAAGTTCACCCTGCTGCACAGTGGCAGTAGAAATACTTCACCACCTGACACTATATGCTTCTATAATTTATCCTCGTAATAATGATTTACTAGAGGTGGACAACCTCTGGGTTGTCAGGGCAAGAATAGACTCCTCACTCAGTAACTCAACAGTCTTAGTCTATGTTCTACTCCATACAATGAGATCTTGTGTGTCAGATGATGTCAGTCCCGAGCCTGTGTGCATGTCTGTGTCTATTAAACAGCTCGATCGTTGAGGTTTAGAATGCAGAAACAGACTGGCACTGGCAGAATAACCTATTCCAAACATCTTTAACAGATTCATTTTTCGGTAGAAGCAAAATGTTATTATGAATTAACATATTACCATTTAATTGAGAAGTACCTGGTAAGCCCCGCACTGTAAAATAATGAGTCACTTTTTTTGTCTTCCTACTTGTCTCCCTCTACAGTACCCTGACCAAGACTCTGAAGTATGTGTACAGTCAGTATGGGGTGAAGAAGGGTCTGTACAGAGGCCTGTCTCTCAACTACATCCGCTGTGTGCCCTCTCAGGCTGTGGCCTTCACCACCTATGAGTTCATGAAGCAAACCCTCCACCTCAACTAGCTGCTCCCTCCCCATCCACCTCCACCCTTCATCTCTGCATTGCTGGATTGGGGCACGTTCACTAGGGCTAGACGTTCTGAAATGTTTAGAAAGATCGCTAGTAGCTGTCTATCTCAAAACAGACAAAACCGAGAGCGTTCGCTGGGGCTATACATTCTGAAATGTTTAGGAACTTCCTTAAACTCCCTGCATCTCAACACAACCTGACTGGGGAACTATTAATTGTAAATTTTTCAAAACGTCTCTCAGTCCCATGAATATTCCTTATTAGATGTGTTCATTTACCCTAGTAAACTTTTTTTCTGTTTTAAGGAGGTCGGCTTCCGCTCTGAGGTATTGATCCCTACTACCAGAGGAGGCCATTGTGGCTCAGCCACTGGAGCCATGCTGAGCCCAGTCGCTCTTTGCCCCAGTCGGAAAGCAAATGAAGGCACTGGGCCCCATGGCAATGCCTCAAAACAACTGCCAGTGCCAATCCACAGCCCCTGTCTGTCTCAGCTCCTGCTTTTGTGACTCTCTCCACCTCTTATAATGTTGTTCTAAAACCGCCCAACCTGTGGCTTTGGACAACACCCCGGCAACTATTGCCATGGATACCTATGGACAATGACTCACTCTGCTTCGATGGGTGGCTATGGGCAATGAACCCCTAACGACTGTCGTTGGTAATGCCATAGCAACCCAATTCTATACACTGCCTCCCACCCTACCTAAGAAGTCACCCAGCCAATAACAGAGGGGAAAGTCACACCGGACAATCTGCCTTGACAAAATCTGAGGTCTTATGTTGCTCATGTACCTACCTGACACTGTTGTGAGTACAAACCTAGACACATAAAACAATGAGACAAGGATTTAAATGTGTAATATGTCTGTTATAGGACAACTCTCCTACATTTTATGAGAATTAAGAACACTCTCCCCAAGCTTGTGTTGAACACATAACTGTGCTTTTTGAGCATCCTGAGTTTAGTAGAATCCCAATGATAAAATCCCAAAACATCACATCAGTTTGTTCAAAACTGAACATCAAATTGTATTATTTTGATGATCCCCAAAAAGTATTATTGTCAGACATCGAAACAGGTTTGCCCCATGCAGTTTAACAGATATAACAGGTGTGTATCTGTAGGAGTGTTGTCTTTGGTATTGATGTGTGTGTGTTTGTCTCCATTCAGGGTTTAGTGTATAGTAAGTCTCTTCTATACTGTGCAGGTTTGGGGTCCAATGCCTTGTTGTATACAAGCTGCTGTTTGTGTGTTGTGTTCTTATCTACAATGTCTCTGTGCACTCTTTTACCCATATAACCAACAGACCAATATATCTATCATTGCAACAGACACATAGGACACATAGTGTCTAAAATGCCAACCTATTCCCTATATAGTGCACTAGTCAAACTCTGGCCAAAAGTAGTGCACTATATAGGGAAAATGGTGTCATTTTGGACATAACCATGGCTGCTAGTCAGTTTTTACTTTAACCAGGCCAGCTTGTCATTGGCTACGACGTAACAATGTAGGCTAACGTTGGGTACAAGGCAGTGGTGTAGCATGCAGAAACAGTCATGTTCTCAGGCTAATGATGGTGTGTACCTACCTGAAGAGGATTTTGAAATTATAGAGATTTCTGTTGATGAGAGAGTCCAGCAGGGTTGCAAAATTCAACTTTCCAAAATGCCTTGCTTTTACAGAAATCCCGGTTGGAAGATTGGAATGGAAAACTTTGGAATTTTGGGAAAGTTACCTACCTGAATTTTGTATCCCTAAAGTCCAGTTTTGACATTGTTCCTGTGAGATGACAATGAACTGATGTAGGCTATGGACTGACAGTGGTGGTTTTAACATATGTTGTATTTTCTTTACCGCTTGCCTACATTTCCCTGTGTTCAAGTGTGTCGCAGGGTGTAGAAAGCCTTTTAGTCAGCTACTGATCAAGGTCTAGACATTAGTATTAAAAGAGATGCTATATAATGTATCCTATGTAAGAGTTGCTATATAATTTAAGCACCCAAATGGAAACCTGAGTTAAGTACTTCAGAAGAAAAAATCTTGCACTTTGGAGGCTTTGGCTTTGTTGTGTTTATTTATGAATGTGTAGTGTGACTGTGTGGCCACAAGGTGTAAGCAATTAGTCCGTAAAAAGTTGACCTACAACAACCATATGTAGCCTGCCCTGCATGTAACTGGACATACATTACCATGCTGAGGCCTTCATACCCACTACTACAGAGATGTATGTAATCTGATCTGGCCATGTATCATCATGATGACTTTGGATATGTGATTTTCCTGTTGGTTTGAATGTACATTGTGCAGTATCTGTGTTCTGTACCCGTATTTATGAATAAGACGGGGACGTGATGCCATATTAGTACTAGTGATTTATGACAATATGCCCTGTTCTTCTCTTGTTTTGCAAAATGATGGAAGGAAGTAGGAAGTCATAAGAATCATAATGCACATCTCACTGGTCTCAAGTCACTTCCTTTCCCAATCTACATTCTGTCACCTGCACTGAACGAGCTGCATAGGTAAAAGTGACTTACTGGTAGGCACATTGTTTTCCCCATGCGTCGCCAAAGTAACAGATTTATTTTAAGCCGGCTACTTTTTCCACTTAAAACATGTATTGCTACTTTTCATTTATAAAAGTTTCAATTCGCTAGTCAGAAAAGTCTGTTGAGCCGTCTCCCGCTAGAATGAACGATATGTATCTTCTAGCGATCTATTGATAGGACAAGCGCCTGACAGTCACAATGCGAGCGAATACGGAAACACTGCTGGTTAGACAGTCTGCTGTCTGTCTCACCTCCGGGTATCTGTGGGGATTTGTGTGCGCTGTGGTTGGTTGCAGTCAAATTTCTTTAGCGAGAGCATGATACGCTTTCATCGTCTCTGTGAGTGAATTTGCACATCCCAGTGGTAACGATGAGTCGAAATCCACTTAGCCTAATTATTGTTTTCTTGCATATACATTTATTTTCTTTCGTATGTTTCCTATAGCCAGCCACGGAGTCGTGGTGTATAGGCTATTTACTGTGATTTAATTGACGACCGAACAGCAAGTGTGACTAGTTTATAAAACGTATCGAACTGACTGAATAAAAGTGATCTCCTATATCCCTTTGCCATTCATAAATCATACATATGTTCATGGTATCGCCCCTGGACAAGTAAACCAAAGATCTCGTTTTGTATTTTCTTAGGATATGAAGTCCATGTCGGGACTTGCCAGACAGTGGCGGTAAAGTAAGTGACAAGTCAGTGTAGCCTACCGAATCGCATCCAGTGAGAGAACTGTTCATTTGGCTCCTTCATTTGAATAGTGGTAGGCTTTTTGGCGATTGATTATCTGCAGCTCAATTATTAACAATTCCATGAAGAAGATGAATCCTCACTGCAGGAACAATAGGTAGTGGAGCGAGAGACTAATTTTGTTCCAAATATGCTAATGATAATTTGAACAACAAACATCATTGTGGCAATTTATATATTGCAGTAAAACTGAAAATAAGACTTTAATCTTAAGGGAAGACAGGTTTAATGTTAAAAAAGGTTTCATGTTCGCCACTTGGAAAATAGTCCTGATCATATAGGCCTAGACGATTTCCAAAAAACTCGAGCAATACACTGAATTCAAAAAATTTCAGTAATTTAAATGGTAAAGTCATGTCTTTCTACACACTACCACAACTCATTTTACCAATCTGGGAGGTAAACTCGATAAAGTTTTCAATTATTTTGCTGTGTATTTAGGATGTAATCAAGGCATTAGAATGTACCAGAGGCCACCAAAATGGAGCTTGTTCAGCCAGGGATGGCTACTTTTTCTATTTGGCTGGCTAGTTTGTGTACTTAGGGAAAACACTGTAGGCAGCTTACATATTGCTTTCACCCGTCCTGTGTTTTCAGATCAGTGCAGATGAAGGCGAAGAGAGGAAGCCACTAGACTATTGAGATGTACCCTCAAACTTTCACAAGTAGTGGATACATGAATGCCAAGTGACAAAGGGGGAGGTAGTACTTACAGTACCAGTCAAAAGTTTGGACACACCTACTCATTCAAGGGTTTTTCTTTATTTTTTTACTATTTTCTACATTGTAGAATAGTAGTGAAGACATCAAAACTATGAAATAACACATGGAATCATGTAGTAACCAAAAAAGTGTTAAACAAATCAAAATATATTTTATATTTGAGATTCTTCAAAGTAGCCACCCTTTGCCTTGATGACAGCTTTGCACACTCTTGGCATTCTCTCAACCAGCTTCATGAGGTAGTCACCTGGAATGCATTTCAATTAACAGGTGTGCCTTCTTAAAAGTTAATTTGTGGAATTTCTTTCCTTCTTAATGCGTTTTGAACTAATCAGGTGTGTTGTGACAAGGTGGGGGGGTATATAGAAGATGGCCCTATTTGGTAAAATATCAAGTCCATATTATGGCAAGAACAGCTCAAATAAGCAAAGAGAAACGACAGTCCATCATTACTTTAAGACATGAAGGTCAGTCAATACGGAACATTTCAAGAGCTTTGAAAGTTTCTTCAAGTGTAGTCGCAAAAACCATCAAGCGCAATGATGAAACTTGCTCTCATGAGAACATCAACTGTTCAGAGGAGACTGTGTGAATCAGGCCTTCATGGTCAAATTGCTGCAAAGAAACCACTACTAAAGGACACCAATAATATGAAGAGACCTACTTGGGCCAAGAAACATGAGCAATGAACATTAGACCTGTGGAAGTCCAAATTTGAGATTTTTGGTTTTTAGTTCCAACCGCCGTGTCTTTGTGAGACGTGGTGTGGGTGAACGGATGATCGCCGCATGTGTATTTCCCACCGTGAAGCATGGAGGAGAAGGTGTTATGGTGTGGGGGTGCTTTGCTGGTGACATTGTCTGTGATTTATTTAGAATTCAAGGCACACTTAACCAGCATGGCTACCACAGCATTCTACAGCGATACACCATCCCATCTGGTTTGGGCTTAGTGGGACTATAATTTGTTTTTCAACAGGACAATGACCCAACACACCTCCAGGCTGTGTAAGGGCTATTTTACCAAGAAGGAGAGTGATGAAGTGCTGCATCAGATGACCTGGCCTCCACAATCCCCCGACCTCAACCCAATTGAGATGGTTTGGGATGAGTCGGACCGCAGAGTGAAGGAAAAGCATTGCTCAGCATATGTGGGAACTCCTTCAAGACTGTTGGAAAAGCATTCCATGTGAAGCTGGTTGAGAGAATGCCAAGAGTGTGCAAAGTTGTCATCAAGGCAAAGGGTGGTGTCACGCCCTGGCTCTGGGGACTCTTTAATGTTGAGCCAGGGTGTTAGTTCCTATGTTTAGTTGTTCCTTGTTTTCTGTCTAGATCGTTTAGATCTATGTTGGCCAGGGTGGTTCCCGATCAGAGGCAGCTGTTGCTCGTTATCTCTGATTGGGAACCATACTTAGGCAGCCTGTTTTGCACAGTTGATTGTGGGATCTTGTTCTGTATAGGTTTGTGTTGGTGAACCTTTAGACTTCACGTATCGTTTTGTTGTTTTGTTGTTGGTGTAAAGTACTCATTAAAAGATGTACGCCTATCACGCTGCGCCTTGGTCTGCCTCTAATAACGATCGTGATAGAAGAGCCCACCAAAATAGGACCAAGCAGCGTGTGCAGGAGCAGACGCCGGGTATGGAACAGGAGGTTACTCTGGTAGATGTCCTCCTCGGTTGGGGGAAGATCACGGAGGAGGAGGCCGTCCGTTACCGGAGGGCGATGAGGGAGGATGCCCAGGCAGGAGAGGAGAAGCGGCGCCAACCGGGTCGTCGTCGGACAGGCGAGAGGCAACCCCAATAATTTTTTTGGGGGGGGCACACGGCATGGACGACGGGGATGCTGGAGGCAGCTACAGGACGTATCGGCGGATTAGGAGAGGAGGCCACCAGGTTTGGGGGGCTGGAAGGGAGGTTGGCGGAGCCTAGAGGTAGAGCAGAGCCAACTCCCCGTACTCAGGCTAGGCAGCGTGAGACTGGGCAGGTTCCGAGTTATGCAGAGCTGCGTACTGTACCGCAAGTGGTCCGGCACAGTCCTGTACGTCCTGTGCTAGCACCACGCATGTGTCGTGCTAAGGTGGGCATGCAGCCAGGACGGAGTGTGCCGGCTCAATGCTCGTGGCCTCCAGTACCTCTCCTCGGTCCCGGATATCCTGTGCCAGTGCCACGTGCTGTAGTGCCAGTACGAGTGCACAGCCCTGTACGTCCTGTGCTGATGCCTCACACAGAGTGTGTAGAAATAGGCATTCAGCCAGGACGGGTTGTGTCAGCTCTTCTCTCCAGACCTCCAGTCCGTCTCCACAGCCCGATTCGGCCTGTCCCTGCTCCCCGCACCAAGCCAGTGGTGTGCGTCGTCAGCCCGGTCCGGCCCGTTCCTGCTCCCCGCACCAAGCCAGTAGTGCGCGTCGCCAGCCCGGTCCGGCCTGTTCCTGCTCCCCGCACCAAGCCTGTGGTGCGCGTCGCCAGCCCGGTTCGGCCTGTTCCTGCTCCCCGCACCAAGCCAGTGGTGCGCGTCGTCAGCCCGGTCCGGCCCGTTCCTGCTCCCCGCACCAAGCCAGTGGTGCGCGTCGTCAGCCCGGTCCGGCCCGTTCCCGCTCCCCGCACCAAGCCTGTGGTGCGCGTCGCCAGCCCGGTCCGGCCTGTTCCTGCTCCCCGCACCAAGCCAGTGGTGCGCGTCGCCAGCCCGGTTCGGCCTGTTCCTGCTCCCCGCACCAAGCCAGTGGTGCGCGTCGTCAGCCCGGTCCGGCCCGTCCCTGCTCCCCGCACCAAGCCAGTGGTGCGCGTCGTCAGCCCGGTCCGGCACGTTCCCGCTCCCCGCACCAAGCCAGTGGTGCGCGTCGTCAGTCCGGCACGGTCCGTGCCTGTTCCACCTGTGCCTGGTCCGGCACCGGTCAGCTGCTCCACGCCGGAGCCAGAGCAATCCGCTCCACCGGTGTTCAGTCCAGCTCCGGCCAGCAGGGCCTGACCACGAGGGCGAGAGAGAGAGTGGTGGTCACGCCCGGAGCCGGATCTGCCTCCGAGGCGGAATGCCCACCCGGCCCCTCCCCTGTGGTGTTTGGTTGGCGCGGTTGCAGTCCGCGCCTTTGGGGGGGGTACTGTCACGCCCTGGCTCTGGGGACTCTTTAATGTTGAGCCAGGGTGTTAGTTCCTATATTTAGTTGTTCCTTGTTTTCTGTCTAGATCGTTTAGATCTATTTTGGCCAGGGTGGTTCCCGATCAGAGGCAGCTGTTGCTCGTTGTCTCTGATTGGGAACCATACTTAGGCAGCCTGTTTTGCACAGTTGATTGTGGGATCTTGTTCTGTATAGGTTTGTGTTGGTGAACCTTTGGACTTCACGTATCATTTTGTTGTTGGTGTAAAGTACTCATTAAAAGATGTACGCCTATCACGCTGCGCCTTGGTCTGCCTCTTACAACGATCGTGACAGGTGGCTATTTGAAGAATCTCAAATATATTTTGATTTCTTTAACACTTTTTTGGTTACTACATGATTCCATATGTGTTACTTCTAGCTGTGGATGCTGACATGTATAATGTTGAGTCATCAGTGTACATAGACACACAGGCTTTGTTTAATGCTAGTGGTAGATCATTAGTTAACATTTAGAACAGTAAAGCGCTGCCTTGCGGAATACTACACTTTACATGTTTTACATTAGAGAAGCTTCCATTAAAGGAAACCCTCTGTGTTCTATTGGATAGATAGCTCTCAACCCATGATATGGTAGAGGATGTAAAACCATAACACACGTTTTTCCAGTAACAGATTATGGTCAATAATATCAAAGGCTGCACTGAAGTCTAACAATATACAAGTCATAAGTGCCCTTCTCTATAAGCAAGCTGAAAGTCGTGTTAATTTGTTCAGAGAAATAGCATTATATCTGGTCAAACACCATTTTTTCCCAAACGTTTGCTGTGAGCCGGCAGCAAGCTGATTGGTTGGCTGTTAGAATCAGTAAAGGGCGCTTTACCATTATTGGGTAGCGTAATAACTTTAGCTTGCCTCCAAGTCTGAGAACAAACACTTTTCAGATTGAGGTAGCATCTCCTTTTCCGTTTCAAAACGTTTTATCCCATTTGGTGCTTACTGAACGTGACCCTGTTAACTGTTTTGTTAACCCGCACATGGGTATAAGACATATAATATATGCTATTTAGCTTTGGATAAAAGCGACTTAGTCATACGTGCATACATTTTACATATGGGTGGTCCCGGGAATCGAAACCACTACCCTGAGCTACAAAGGTCCATAATTGTCTCTGTAAATACCTAGTTAGAGTGAAATTGGTTGCATTAAGTGGCGCGACTGTAATGAATGTATTAATGTGTTTATTCTGTAGGCCTAAACTATGCTGTTGAAACGCTACAGGCTGAAATCCTAACTTGAGATCTACGCTTGTAACTCAAATGTTCAGGTAAATTTACATCGATACATGGTTTACACAAAAGTCCAAGTTATGTATCAGGGTTGGGGTCAGTTCCATTTCAAATCAGGACGTAAACTGAAATCCCAATTCCAATTATCCTCATTGAAAAGCAATGACGAGAATTAGAATTTAAATTGGAATTTCGGTTTACCTGCTGAATTAAAATGGAATTGAGCCAAACCTTGTCAGGATTCAGGCCTAAAGAGAACAAATCAACTCACTGCTGCTCATTGTAACCTGACAGTAGACTACACATGAACTATCCTAGCCTGGTTAAAACAGACTAAACACTGTGCTCACCTTACAGTCTGACAGTGGTGAGCACAGCGTTATGTCTGGTGTAACCAGGCTAGAACTACCCTGTCTTCAGATCTGTCTATTTATGATAAATGTATATGATGATGATATTATAATAATATAATCAGGGAGGGGATTTTGGTTTTGTCTGAAAGGGAAATCGTTTTTTGGGCACTACTGAACAATTAAAACAATTTTTGTTTTAGCAATTTTATTTGTCCATTTATGCAGAAATTCTTGTCAGTTTTGCTTGTTCTGCATTTACATTTACATTTTTACATTTTAGTCATTTAGCAGACGCTCTTATCCAGAGCGACTTACAGTTAGTGAGTGCATACATTTTTCATACTGTTTTACACTGTTATACAAGCTGTACACTCACCACCCCACACTGTATCAAAGTGTCATTTCCTCAGTGCTGTCACATGAAAAGACACACTCAAATATCCACAAAAATGTGAGGGGTGTACTCACCTCTGTGAGATACTGTATATTGATATTTTATTTATACAGTAAAAAAAAAAAAAACACTTCTCACACCAGATAGGTGTAGCGAAATAGGTTGTGTTACAGGGTCAGCCATAGTAGTATGGCACCCCTGGAACAAATTAGGTTTAAGTGCCTTGCTCAAGAGCACGTCGGCCGATTTTGCACCTTGTCGGCTCAGGTAATCAGGTTATTGGCCCAACGATCTAACCGCTAGGCTACCTGCCGCCCTCAGACAGTACAGACAAAATTAGAGGTGAGAGTCCATGATGACTGTTGAAAGTGCCTTTTCACATAACAACCAAGCACTTAGCAAAGTCTTGGGCTTTTCTGTGTCCCAGTAGGCTACTCCTAACTGCCTTCCTCTCCTCATCTCTTTTCCTCCATTGCCACTCATCCACTGATGTTTAATTTCAGACTTTCCCTTAGATTCTACTTTCAAACTAGTCTGGCTGATACCAAACTCGAAGGGGGCTGTGCTTTTACTGGTTGGTTCTCCTCCGTGTCTTTCTCACTCAAACACCCACAGCCCACAAGTGCCACCCCCATCCATTACCACTGTTGGATTTTCAAATCCAAACAACGAGAGGTCTCAACCCCCTGGGAGGGGCGGAGTGGACATTTGATAAAACGAATCGATAAGTCCGCTCAAATTCTGAGCGACTATTGCATTAACTGCCTCCTTTCCAGACCAGTGAGTCACAACTTTTCCTCGCTGTGTGGTCATGTGAGTCGCATCAGTGACTGAACAATGACTGGAAAGACTGGAATGACTGGAACGAATTGCAAAAATCTCTGAAGCTGGAGACTCTTATCTCCCTCAATAACTTTAAGCATCAGTTGTCAGAGCACCTTACCGATCACTGCACCTGTACACAGCCCATCTGAAATTAGCCCACCCAACTACCTCATCCCTATATTGTTATTTATTTTGCTCTTTTGCACCCCAGTATCTCTATTTGCACATAAGCTCTTGCACATCTAGCATTCCAGTGTTAATACTATTGTAATTATTCTGCACTATAGCCTATTTATTGCCTTACCTCCATAACTTGCTACATTTGCACACACTGTATATATATTTTCTGTTGTATTTTTGACTTTATGTTTTTTACCCCATATGTAACTCTGTGTTGTTTTTATTGCACTGCTTTGCTTTATCTTGGCCAGGTCGCAGTTGTAAATGAGAACCTGTTCTCAACTGGCTTACCTGGTTAAATAAAGGTGAAATAAAAAAATAAAAAAATAAAAGCCAGGCACATGTTAGAGTTGAGGAGGATCATGGCCTTGAGGCAGACATACTCCTCCCTCTGCAGCTTGAGCTCTCTGAACCTGGAGGTGGCAGCTAGCAGCATTTTTTTTAAAAAATTTTTCAGCATGTCAAAGATATCTATAAATTCTGCTTTTATAAATTAGAAAAGATCTGAGATGTGCTAAAATGTTGTTGTTGTCTTATATTGAGTCAAAGTCTATAAAGGTTCTTATTTCTCATACAGTACTTACGATTTGGTCGTGTGGTTTACATTAGTCATTTAGCAGACGCTCTTATCCAGAGTGACTTACAGTAGTGAGTGCAAACGTTTTCATTTACTGATCAAATAAGAAATATATTGTTATCCAACAAAATTGGCTACATAAATATATCATTTGAATATGTAGGCTAAACCTGTTATTATGTTGCAGTCCCCACTCCAGTTCCCCCTAGTAGGACTGCTGTGGGTATTGTCCTGTCCTGTGATTTTTACACAACTGTAACATTAAGGTTAGATTGCTGCATAACATCACAGAGTAGACCAGATATTATTGAGCTTCTCCATTCCTCCGTGGCTTGAGGAAGAAGCTGCCTATAACTGAACTAGGATCAGTTTACCCTCCGCCAATCCAATCGACACAAAACTGACTTTAGATGACTGGACTGCATCCTACTCCTTGGTTGTGAGTGAGAGACTGGAACAAACCAAACCACATACAGTACTGCTACAATATGGAAGTAAATTAGTATATCATAGTGAACCCAGCAGTGAAATAGTGGGATTCCATATTTGCATGTATTTTCTTGAAACCATCCAACACTGTTGTTGTCTGATGTCCCCTCATTTGACTGGTAAATATGTGTGGCTTATTACTGACTAGAGAGCTGCTCTCTGCCTTTCAGAGTATTCACTGTCAATGGAATGATCTCTGCCCCCTTGTTTTCCCCATCCTATATTAAACCTAGCCTGGTCCCAGATCTGCTGTCTTGCCACCTCCTATAGTAATTTTGTATTGGCAACACAGCACAATCAGTTCTGGGACCAGGCTATATTAGACCTATTTCATTTTGGAACATTGAGGCATTTCCTTGAACACTGTTTTCCCACATATAACATAACATATCCCATTAGACCTATACAGCCTATTCCCATCTCCTCCAAGTAGTAATCGAACATAGGGAGCATAGGGAGCATTAGTAAAATGAAGCCTGTAAATACAGATATTTGGTTTAATATTGACATGGCAACTTCCCATTGGAACCCCAGTGGTAGTGAGTGTGTCAGATTGTGTGGGTGTTTCCACAGAATAGTCGGCTGACCTATACAGTGCGGGAAAAAAGTATTTAGTCAGCCACCAATTGTGCAAGTTCTCCCACATAAAAAGATGAGAGAGGCCTGTAATTTTCATCATAGGTACATGTCAACTATGACAGACAAATTTAGAAGAAAAGAAATCCAGAAAATCACATTGTAGGATTTTTAATGAATTTATTTGCAAATTATGGTGGAAAATAAGTATTTGGTCACCTACAAACAAGCAAGATTTCTGGCTCTCACAGACCTGTAACTTCTTCTTTAAGAGGCTCCTCTGTCCTCCACCCGTTACCTGTATTAATGGCACCTGTTTGAACTTGTTATCAGTATAAAAGACACCTGTCCACAACCTCAAACAGTCACACTCCAAACTCCACTATGGCCAAGACCAAAGAGCTGTCAAAGGACACCAGAAACAAAATTGTAGACCTGCACCAGGCTGGGAAGACTGAATCTGCAATAGGTAAGCAGCTTGGTTTGAAGAAATCAACTGTGGGAGCAATTATTAGGAAATGGAAGACATACAAGACCACTGATAATCTCCCTCGATCTGGGGCTCCACGCAAGCTCTCACCCCGTGGGGTCAAAATGATCACAAGAACGGTGAGCAAAAATCCCAGAACCACACGGGGGGATCTAGTGAATGACCTGCAGAGAGCTGGGACCAAAGTAACAAAGCCTACCATCAGTAACACACTACGTCGCTAGGGACTCAAATCCTGCAGTGCCAGACGTGTCCCCCTGCTTAAGCCAGTACATGTCCAGGCCCGTCTGAAGTTTGCTAGAGTGCATTTGGATGATCCAGAAGAGGATTGGGAGAATGTCATATGGTCAGATGAAACCAAAATATAACTTTTTGGTAAAAACTCAACTCGTCGTGTTTGGAGGACAAAGAATGCTGAGTTGCATCCAAAGAACACCATACCTACTGTGAAGCATGGGGGTGGAAACATCATGCTTTGGGGCTGTTTTTCTGCAAAGGGACCAGGACGACTGATCTGTGTGAAGGAAAGAATGAATGGGGCCATGTATCGTGAGATTTTGAGTGAAAACCTCCTTCCATCAGCAAGGGCATTGAAGATGAAACGTGGCTGGGTCTTTCAGCATGACAATGATCCCAAACACACCGCCCGGGCAACGAAGGAGTGGCTTCGTAAGAAGCATTTCAAGGTCCTGGAGTGGCCTAGCCAGTCTCCAGATCTCAACCCCATAGAAAATCTTTGGAGGGAGTTGAAAGTCCGTGTTGCCCAGCGACAGCCCCAAAACATCACTGCTCTAGAGGAGATCTGCATGGAGGAATGGGCCAAAATACCAGCAACAGTGTGTGAAAACCTTGAAGACTTACAGAAAACGTTTGACCTGTGTCATTGCCAACAAAGGGTATATAACAAAGTATTGAGAAACTTTTGTTATTGACCAAATACTTATTTTCCACCATCATTTGCAAATACATTCATAAAAAATCCTACAATGTGATTTTCTGGAAAAAAAATTCTCATTTTGTCTGTCATAGTTGACGTGTACCTATGATGAAAATTACAGGCCTCTCTCATCTTTTTAAGTGGGAGAACTTGCACAATTGGTGGCTGACTAAATACTTTTTTTCCCCCACTGTACAGGTGTGCACTCCTCATGATTTGGAAACCAAATAATGTAATGTAATGGAGCCAACATAGCAGTGATGTTTTCATCAAACAGAAGAAGTAGACACTGTGATGGGGAGAGGAAGTGGATTTGATAATATCTTATGATGTCTAAAACCTTTACTAATAACTTTCTGAAGCTTTTATACACAGAGTATACCAAACATTAGGAACACCTTCCTAATATTGAGTTGCACCAACCCCACCCAATTTGTCGGGACATGGACTCTACAAGGTGTCCAAATCGTTCCACAGGGATGCTGGCCTATGACTAAAATTCTTCCCACAGTTGTGTCAAGTTGGCTGGATGTCCTTTGGGTGGTGGACCATTCTTGATACACACAGGAAACTGTTGAGCGTGAAAAACCCAGCAGCGTTACAGTACCACTGCTTTCAGCCAATCAGCATTCAGGGCTCGAACCACCCAGTCTATAATTATATTTATATACCACAAAAGTGCCAACCCCCACATTTGCTAAAATAGATTGTGAGATTGCCTTATGAAATAGGAAGGAAGTTGCCAGCTTTCTTCCTATTTCATAGTTGTTTCGGGGATGGCTATTGTTTCATTTACATTTTAGTCATTTAGCATACATTCTTATCCAGAGCGACTTACAGTTAGTGAGTGCATACATTTTCATACTGGCCCGCCGTGGGAATCAAACCCACAACCCTGGCGTTGCTCTACCAACTGAGCTACAAGGAGGCATCCTTGTAATGTTTAGTGTTAGGATTGGGGATAGAGCAATCTGATCCTAGGTGTGTGTGTGTGTGTGTGTGTGTGTGTATGGTGTGTGTGTGTGTGTGTGCATGTGTGCGTGTGTGCGTGTGTGTGTGTGTGCGAGTGTGCGAGTGTGCGAGTGTGTGAGTGTGTGTGTGTGAGTGAGTGAGTGAGTGAGTGAGTGAGTGGCAAGCATTTCACCCTAGGAGAAAACACACCACCAACTATACTTACCCTTGGTCTGACTATAAGTTCATTTGGCCAGTTTGACATGACCATAAAGTCTCTAACAAGTAAAGCACACAGAACATATTTTGCTATTAGAAAGACCCTGAATACATTTACCCCACCAATTACAATTTCTCTTAAATTATTTGACTCTGTCATTACTCCAATCCTTCTATTTAGGGTCCCCTTTACAATTTAAAATATACATCATGGGATAAAAGCCCAACTGAAATCTTACACCTGGAATTTTGTAAAAATATTCTAGGTGTGCACAAAACCCACATTAAAGAATACTATAGTATACTATGGTATAAATACTACAGTATTCACTGTAGTATTTTTGCGGACTTTACTGTAGTATTTACAGTTAACTATAGCATAATTACTGTAGTAAAAGAGAACTGTAGTATATACTGTAGTAATGTACTGTTTATACAGACTGTACTATACTGTAGTATTTACTGTAGTGTTTTTGCGGCTGTAGTATACTGTAATATTTAGTGTAGTGTTTCTGCAGACATTACTTTATTATTTACTATAGTGTTTATGTTTGATTATCTTTGACATAGAAGTGGAGGCTTTCTCCTTCAGGAAACTTACAGGAGAAATACAAAAAATAGCACATTTTCCATAACCTGTAGGTAGGTAGGAATGGAGTCTGAACAGATAGTTCAGAGCTTCTGCTCTTTTCTAAAACCTGTAGGGAACACAATATATAGTCTATACTTGGCATGTAGGTTTCTCACTTATGGGTGGCACAAATTGCAATATGTGGGAGGGGAATGGGCAGGGTATATGCAAATTAAATACTGTAGTATTTACAATAGTTAAAAAAGTGTAGTGTTTTTGCAGACATTACCATAGCATTTACTACAATGTGTTTTTTGTGTGGATAATACTGAAGTATTTACTATAGTATTCTGCAGTATACTACAACATTCTATACTAAGTACTACACATGATCGAGGGATACTACAGTGTGCAGTATAGTATTCTACAGTGTGCTACAGTTTACTATAGAATGTAAGTACTGTAGTATCTTATAGTAAACTGTAGTATTTTTTTATGAGAGAAATGCCCCAAACCTAGCTTTTAGGGCAGAACTTGGGAGATTCCCACTAGCACAACTTTAAAAAAGAGCTACCAAATTCTGGACGTAACACACTGTGATCCAGAATGTTATCATCACAAGGCTTTTTTATGCATATACCGCAACTTAGTGGTCCTCTGTAGCTCAGCTGGTAGAGCACGGCGCTTGTAACGCCAAGGTAGTGGGTTCGATCCCCGGGACCACCCATATACAAAAATGTATGCACGCATGACTGTAAGTCGCTTTGGATAAAAGCGTCTGCTAAATGGCATATTATTATTATTATTATTATATTATTATTAGAGAGTGAACCTTTGAGCAGTTGGCCTAAAAGCACCAGCTAAATTCAACAATTTGACCATCAATAACAAAATTCAAACAAATAGAACATCTCAAACCAAAATACATGAACTAATTATTGGCAAAACTAAATTCAATTAAATCACAAACTTCAATGTTACTAAATTCTAAATAGAGATATCACATTAGCACTACTCCAGTGTTCCAAATATGATTTAATCAGAGGTTGTCACGCCCTGACATTGAGATCTCTAGTTGAGTTGGTCAGGGTGGGTCCCAATCAAAGCAGGAGCTCTCCCTTCAGAAGGAGGCGCTGCAGGAGGCCCACAGGGAGAAGGAGTCAGTGGATGAACGGAGAGAGGAGCTGGCCAGGCAACAGGAGGAGCTGAGAGAGGAGTTAACCCTCCAGCAGCAGAAAGCTCGGTCCTTAGAGCAGAGTCTGGCGGAGCCAGGTTTAGCAGAGCCAACTCCCCACACTCGCTTTGAGGAGCGTGTGACCGTGCAGGCACCAGGCTATGCGCCGGCTTTACGCACTGTGCCGCCAGTGCGCCTTCACAGACCGGTATGGCCCGTGCCTGCTCCTCGCACCAAACCAGTTGTGCGTGTCTCCAGCCCGGTGTGCCCCGTACCTGCTCCTCGCACCAAACCAGTGGTGATCCATGGCACGAAGCCTCCAGTGATGATCCATGGCACGAAGCCTCCAGTGATGATCCATGGCACGAAGCCTCCTGTGATGATCCATGGCACGAAGCCTCCAGTGATGATCTATGGCACGAAGCTTCCAGTGATGATCCATGGCACGAAGCCTCCAGTGATGATCCATGGCACGAAGACTCCAGTGATGGTCCATGGCCCGGAGCCTCCTGCGACGGTCTGCAGTCCAGAGTCTCCAGCTCCGGTCAGCTGCTTTACTCCAGTGCCAGAGCAGTCCGCTCCACCGGTGCCTAGTCCAGCTCCGGTCAGCTGCTCCACTCCAGTGCCAGAGCAGTCCGCTCTACCGGTGCCTAGGCCAGCTCCGGTTATCTGCTCCACTCCAGAGCCGGGGCAGTCCGCTTCACCGGTGCCTAGTCCGGGTCCGGTCATCTACTCTTCCCCCATGCCGGAGCCATCCGCTCCACCGGGGTCCGAGCCGGAGCCAGACGTCAACCCCTCTCCAGGGTCGGCAACTCCCACACCAGG
This sequence comes from Coregonus lavaretus, assembly GCF_964263955.1. Classification (NCBI taxonomy): domain Eukaryota; kingdom Metazoa; phylum Chordata; class Actinopteri; order Salmoniformes; family Salmonidae; genus Coregonus; species Coregonus lavaretus. Next base: position 29,794,808 of record NC_139988.1, read on the forward strand.
GTCCGGACAGGACTTGGTGCATCGCGGGAGGACTGCTTGGCCGGGACCAGATGTCAGCCCCTCTACTGGGTCGAGGGCTCCCACACCAGGGACCAGACAGTGCTTGGTGCATTGTGGGAGGACTGAGAGGGGGAGCATCGCGCCGGGGTCCAGACCGGACCGGGCGTGCAAAGGGGAGGCAGGATGGGAGAAGAGTTTTCTGCCTACGTCACGACGGAGCCGGAGCCGCCACCGAGGCTAGATGCCCACCCGGAGCCTCCCCTAATGAGTCAGGTTTTTGCAGCCGGAGTCCGCACCTTTGGGGGGGGGGGTACTGTCACGCCCTGACATTGAGATCTCTGGTTGAGTTGGTCAGGGTGTGAAATCTAATTTATATATTTCTATGTTGGCCGGGTGTGGTTCCCAATCAGAGGCAGCTGTCGGTCGTTGTCTCTGATTGGGGATCATACTTAGGCAGCCATGTTGCCTACCTTAGTTGTGGGATCTTGTTTCTGTTTGGCTTGTTTGATGTTTAGCCTCTTGAACTTCACGTTCTGTTGGATTTTGTTATTTTGTCTGTGTTTATTAAAATAAACGACTATGTACGCATACCACGCTGCACCTTGGTCCGATCCTTTACACAACGGACGTGACAGAAGTATTTACCTCCTGAAATTTGAAGAAAGAAATGCAGGATTTCTTGAACTACCTGTTAAGGAGAAAATCGTTTTTTTTACAGTAGATCTTGCTGCAGATTATGTCCTGGCCTATCATAATATGAGAAACAAGAGCTCCCACCATCACATACACATAAACCCTTGTAGATTACATTTTTCTGTTTTTGTGTATTATTTTCTGTATAATTGTATTTGTTGATATATTAGTGTTATATTTTTCATAAATATACACTACCAGTCAAAAGTTCGGGTTTTTCTTTATTTTTTACTATTTTCTACATTGTATAATAATAGTGAAGACATCAAAACTATGAAATAACACATATGGAATCATGTAGTAACCAAAAAAGTGTTAAACAAATCAAAATATGACCTTCATGTCTTAAAGTAATGATGGACTGTCGTTTCTCTTTGCTTATTTGAGCTGTTCTTGCCATAATATGGACTTGGTCTTTTACCAAATAGGGCTATCTTCTGTATACCACCCCTACCTTGTCACAACACAACTGTTTGGCTCAAACGCATTAAGAAGGAAAGAAATTCCACAAATTAACTTTTAAGAAGGCACACCTGTTAATTGAAATGCATTCCAGGTGACTACCTCATGAAGCTGGTTGAGAGAATTCCAAGAGTGTGCAAAGCTGTCATCAAGGCAAATGGTGGCTATTTGAAGAATCTCAAATATGAAATATATTTTGATTTGTTTAACACTTTTTTGGTTACTACATGATTCCACATGTGTTATTTCATAGTTTTGATGTCTTCACTATTATTCTACATTGTAGAAAATAGTAAAAATAAAGAAAAACCCTTGAATGAGTAGGTGTGTCCAAACTTTTGACTGGTACTGTATATATCTTGATTAGATAAGTATTCAATAAAATGGGTCAATACATGTTATAATCACCTTTGGCAGCGATTACAGTTGTGAATCTTTGGACATTATTCTTTTCAAAATTCTTCAAGCTCTGTCAAGTTGGTTGTTGATCATTGCTAGACAGCCATTTTCAAGTATTGCCATAGATTTTCTAGCCGATTTTAAGTCAAAACTGTAGCTAGGCCACTCAGGAACATTCAATGTCGGCTTGGTAAGCAACTCCAGTGTATATTTGGCGTTGTGTTTTAGGTTATTGTCCTGCTGAAAGGTGAATTTGTCTCCCAGTGTCTGTTGGAAAGTAGAGTGACGCATGCAATATATGTGACTTGTTAAGCAAATGTTTACTCCTGAACTTATTTAGGTTTGCCATAACAAAGGGGTTGAATATTAATTGACTCAAGACATTTCAGCTTTTTATTTTCAATTAATTTGTAAACATTTCGAAAAACAAAATTCCACTTGAGGGATTGTTGGTAGGCCAGTGACCCAAAAATCTAATCCATTTAAAATTCGGGCTGTAACACAAGAAAATGTGGAATACTTCCTGAAGGCACTGTATATTCGTATTGTCATAAACATTGAGAGAGTGAAAGAGAGAGAGGGAGAGATCTGGCCATTCCTTCATGCGTAATAAGGAGGTGGGGTTAAACACTCAAACAGTACACCAGCCAGTGTGAAACATTATCGAATGCATCTGCCGCCTCTAGCTAGTTGTTTAAATGCATTTGCATTACATGTGTGGTGTCAGTACTTAAGGGGGTGTTTATGAAAGAGAGCGCTAGAGAGGGAAGGAGAAAGGGAGGGAGAAAGAGTAAGCGAGAGAGAGACCGAGAGTAGGAGATCTAGAAAGAGAGAGAGTTTAAGAGGGTCTACGTAAATTCATTAGCAAAAAGGGGAAATCAAATTTGGTCCAGACTCTCTTAGTGAACGACCAACACACTTGTAGGAGGCTATCATATCTGCCTGCAGACTTAACCAGTGGATATCAATTCTCCTGTCCATCCTGTGTGTGTGTGTACCACCATGCCATCCTACACAGTGACGGTGGCTACAGGAAGCCAGTGGTTTGCAGGGACTGATGACTACATCTATATCACCCTGGTGGGAACAGAGGGATGCAGTGAGAGGACTTTACTGGACAAACCACTCTACAACGACTTCGAGAGAGGGGCGGTGAGTTGAGTTACAGTGGCAAGAGTCAGTTTAAAAGTTTCACAGTGTGTGCATTACTTAAAATACACTCAGAGGTGACCTTGTTAGAGAAAATATTTCCAATAATTGTCTTTATCAGATTTGAAACTCTGGCTGCATCCTGATTCTTCACCCTTCCCCCAATTGTGCACATGCACACTTCCCATCAATTATAACTATTAAGTCAATGCTTAATAGAATGCACACTTCCTCTGGTATCTGTCCTGAAGACTCAACTCCAATTATGCACTATAATTGGACTGATTACTAGTTTGTGTCGACAATTGCATACTTGTTAGACCACAAGATATCTCCCTCTGGAAGCCCTCACAAGACCTCGGTCTGGGTGAATGAACTTACATTGTAGTTTAACAATAACATTTTACATGCCTTTTGGACATATTCATATTTATTACACCAACATTGTATTATTCTATGTCATTTTTTCATTATTTTTACGTAATTAAGGACTGACAAATTTGACTAACATGTTGGGCAATGCACCCTGCTAATAACTGCACATGGTTCCTTAACAAATGTACAAATAAATTATTTTGTATTTTACTGTTCCCTGGTGTAAGATCTCCCTGTGTTGCAGGATCAACCCCAGTCCCTCTATTCCCCTACATTTACATTTTAGTCATTTAGCAGACGCTCTTATCCAGAGCGACTTACAGTTAGAGTGCATATATATATATATTTTTTTTTATACTGGCCCCCCGTGGGAATTGAACCCACAACCCTGGTGTTGCAAGCGCCATGCTCTACCAACTGAGCTTGAAACTGTGCTGCAATATGAGCTAAAGGGAGTAATCCATAGCATAAAGATGAAATAAATGGTCATTGCTCTCAATACTACTATTTGAGGGACTGTGATACTCAGGCATGCGATAAGAACCATTCATAGAGTGCTTGTTACCTGGTTTTCACTTGGAAATACAATGGCTTGGTTTCCATAAAACTATTTTCCAGGTGCTCAAATCACTTTACATTGTCTTGAAGAAACGTTCCTTATCCACTACCAAGTACTGTACCAGATAAAGAGGCTACACTCCAGTGCAGAGTGAGCCCTATTGGTGCCATCACCGCCAACTCCGTTTCTGTGAATGAGTGTATTTCTCTGTGCTTTTACTCAAATGAATCAAAATAATAACATAAGGCCTATTGCTAAACCTCTATTACAGCCAGTAACTGATGAGTGACCTGCTCATGACCTTATGACCCTTGAACAACACATGGAAAATCAATACAAAAGCTTCCCTAGTGGCGCAACGGTCTAAGGCACTGCATCGCAGTGTTGCAGCGTCACTACATCCTGGGGTTCAATCCCAGGCTGTGTCACAACTGGCTGTGACCGGGAGTCCCATAGGGCGGCGCACAATTGGCCCAGCGTCGTCCGGGTTAGGGGAGGGTTTGGCCGGGGGGACTTTACTTGGCTCATTGCACTCTAGCGATTCCTTGAGGTGGGCCGGGCGCCTGGAAGCTGACTTCGGTCGTTAGTTGAACGGTGTTTCCTCCGACACATTGGTGCAGCTGGCTTCTGGGTTAAGCGAGCGGGTGTTAAGAAACAGCTCGGCTAGGCGGGTCATGTTTCGGAGGACGTATGGGAGTTGAAGCGATGAGACAAGATCGCAATTGGATATCACGAAGTTGGGGAGAAAAAGGGGGTAAAATTGCAAAAAGAAATATTCACCAGTGTCTGTATCTTGTACACTACATCCAGTTGTACTCTTTAGTTCAGGATGCAAGTGGCTGTATATTGCACCAACCATCAGTGACTCATGAGCTGCTACTAACCTCATGCTGTCTCTTTCTTGCTGTTTTTGGCTATTGTGTCTGGACTGCAGAAAGAGTATCCGGTGCAAAAGGAACAGCTAATGGGCAGCCAAACAAACACAAAACCTTGTTCGGTATAAGTCATTGATAAAAAATGCACTTTATGTAACAATGACAAATTTGTAACGACCATAGTCCGTCCTCAGGTTAGGCTTAATCTGGGCCCATTTTGTCCACTTTGCTCAAATCTCTCTAAACCTGGTTGTCTGTTCTCAGGTGGACTCGTATGATGTGACGGTGGGGGAGAACCTGGGAGAGATGGAGCTGGTGAAGATAGAGAAGAAGAAGTACTGGGTTCATGATGACTGGTACTGTAAGTACATCACAGTGAAGACTCCCTTTGGAGACTACGTAGAGTTCCCCTGCTTCCGCTGGCTGGTGGACGACAAGGAGGTGGTCCTCAGGGACGGCAAAGGTACCTGTCTGTGGGTCGGGTCTGTGTCTGTCTGTCTGCCAGTCGTGTCTGTCTGTCGGTCGTGTCTGTCTGTCAGGTCTGTCAGTCGTTAATGTCTGTCGGTCAGGTCCGTCTGTCGGTCGCTCATGTCTTTCAAACTGTCCCCACTCTTTAGCTTAAGGAACACAGAAGTAAATCTAAAATCATCCTCAGTATCGTTGTTCCCCTTTTTTTCAAGCACGGCTGCCAAAGGATGACAAGACCAGACTGGTGAAGCAACACCGACACAAAGAGCTGGAGAGCAGAAGGAAAACCTACAGGCAAGAGCTGGGTTTATTGTGTAACACACATCTACATAACAATGACATATTGATTTTATACCAAGATGCATTCAACAAATAAATGTATTGAACTACTAAATGTTTTTCTAGTAGTCAATGCACTGAAATGACATATAGTGTAGCCTACTAACATTAAAAGACCTGCACACAGTGTTACGTAGTGGAGTCCTAATTCAGTAGTGCTGAACCTGATTCTGTGAAGTCCTCCTGTGTGTAGATGGAGGGAGTGGCAGCCTGGGATTCCTATGAGTATAGATGCCAACGCTCACAAAGAGCTTCCCAGAGACATCCAGTTTGACAGTGAGAAAGGAGTCGACTTCATACTCAACTACAGTAAGGCGTAAGTACTGCATTCACACTACACTCTGTAACCTAGTGTAGACACCCTTTATTTTTTATATGCACTGCAGACTCTGCCAAGAGGTCTGGGGTTTTATGGCAGAGGAGTGTCATTGTCCTGTCACTACACTCTGCTGCAACTGTTTCCCCTTATTTGCAACATTGTCCATCTAGTCTTATACTCTGTTTAATTTTTACACTCATACAGTGCTAAACCTACAGTAGGCCTCTTTCTAATGTGGAGATGTCCATACTTGTCATAGTAGGGGATTTTCAGTTCATTGGGGTCAGTATTTGTTTATTGCAGTGATGGTGTTTTCTAAATGTCGGGACTTCCTGGTTTGAATAAAAGCTAAATGGGACACAGAAGTAAGCTGTTGGTTCAGTAGGTGGGTGGGTGGTGAGTAGTATGTGGACGTGACTAAAAGGGAGCCTGTTTTAAAGCTCTGTATGAAAGCCTGTGGATCAGGAGAGTCATTGTATGAGTAACCAGGGACATTTGCATGTATCCTTCATACCAACAGGCTAAACACATACACATATTGTCTCAATGAGACTGGCTGTGTGCTCTGACAAATACTTTGGTTCAAACCTATCAGCGTACTAGTATGCTTTTTATCTACATAAAGACATTAGGAAATAATTCCTGTGGTGAATATGGATGATGATGATGTCCAACTTTTGTTTTGATTGCTTACGAGGGATAACAACCTTCCAGACGGGTTGTGTGTCTTTGCTCTGTAGTTGTTCAGTTATGGGATAGTAGCCCTCATTACCAACAACAACCATCTAAGATAGACTTGTGATGTATTGATGAGGAACTAGAGGAAGTGGCTGGGGTTAGCAGGACACTTTTCTGACGTGTATTAATAGAAGTGTTGGTGTCATGACTGTGTTACTGCTGCTTACTTGTGGCTTGTTTGTGCAGCTGAATTTTCGTTGATAACAGCTCATCTGCAGATAGCACAGGGTATAAACTATTATGCAGTACATTATGCTATTCAGGCATTGCTGGCTTGATGTAGCATTACCAGACTGGTAATGGATAGGATTAGATTTAAAGCATAATAACCTTCATTGACAGTATCAATGTACCAATGACTAGCAGACTTTACTCACCAGGAGGTTAGCAGCAACATCCTTAGCATCCCAAGTGTTGAGCACTGCCAAAGTACTGCACACATGTGTGCGAATCATAGACCGGAAGGGAAGCAGAAACTATTTTCTTCATCCAATTCATTCAATGCTGCTAACGATTGAAAATAACATGGATAAGTGTATAATGAATGTGTAATACATGTGTTGTAAACATACATCTGTCATCAACTCCTGGTTGTCAGTAAGTCAGTGACTGACATTTTCTGAATCCAGTCGTTTTTTGTTGGGTGAACACAGTTAAAATGGAAGAAAATAACTCTGGACATAAATCTTAGCCTCGTTCGACCATCCTGATCTCACAAAATGACATTCTGTTTCTCTACATGGTATTGCAGCGGTCAGGATGGTGGATCAGGCTACTGAAATCTTTCCCTGCAGCTTGATGATGTTGTTCTCTCCTCCCCAGCATAGAGAACCTGTGTGTGAACCAGTTCATGCACATGTTCCAGTCCTCCTGGAATGACTTTGCTGACTTTGAGCGGATCTTCGTCAGGATCAAAAACACCATCTCAGGTGTGTGGTCTCAGTTTTCTCCATAGAAAGTGGTATCGGTCTCCTCACTCCTCTCCGCTTTGAGTAGCTGCTGCTTTAGCAGTAGCTAATCCGGATCCTAGTAAAATACTAATCCTCTCCTCTCCTTTACCCTATTCTTATCCTAGAGTATGTGATGGAGCACTGGAAAGAGGATTTTATGTTTGGCTACCAGTACCTGAATGGCTGTAACCCAGTGATGATCCAGAAGTGCACCAAGCTGCCAGAGAAGTTCCCCGTTACACACGACATGGTGGCAGACTGTCTGGAGAGAGAGATGACTCTGGAGGAGGAGATCGAGGTACAGACTGAGACACACATATGCACATGTCACATGCACGCATTTATGCAAGCTTATACACATGCATGCACACATCACATCCACTCACAGAATATGTGACCTATTGTACACAGAAACAGACAAGACATGCAGAAAGACAGACCGACTCCAAGGTTTACAGGCTCTTATTGTAAGACATTCACCCCTTGTATTACGTGTTGTTTGCAGGCTGGTAACATCTACATAGCAGACTATGAGTTGATGGAAGACATCAGTCCCAACAGTACAGACCCCTGTACTCTACAGTACCTGGCTGCTCCTATCTGTTTGCTGTACAACAACAGCCAGAGCAAGATCCTGCCTCTGGCCATACAGGTAGGCTATTCTGCATGGTTAGAAAAACAGCATGGCGCATTGTTTCTTCACCATCTAACGAAACATACTCCTCCTCCTCTCTCTCTCCCAGCTGGGTCAGACTCCAGGGGAGGACAACCCTATCTTCCTGCCCAGTGATGGTCAGTATGACTGGATGCTAGCTAAGATCTGGGTCCGCTCCTCTGACTTCCACATCCATCAGACAGTCACACACCTGCTGAGGACTCACCTGGTCTCTGAGGTGTTTGGAGTGGCCATGTTCAGACAGCTGCCTGCTGTACACCCTGCTTATAAGGTACACCGAGTACACTTCAGTCCGTGCCTGTGTTTTGTGCCTACTAATGTGGTTGATTAGTTGATTCATGGATTGGTTAGTTAGATGGTTGGTTGATCGGTTTGTTTGTTTATTTATTTATTGATGGTCTGTCCTCTAGTTGCTCCTTCCTCACATTCGTTTCACCATTGCCATCAACACCAAGGCCAGAGAGCAGCTCATCTGTGAGTTTGGCATCTTCGATAAGGTGAGTGTGTGAGAGAGTGTGTGAGAGAGTGAGAGAGTGTGTGACATAATGTGTGACAGTGTGTGAGAGAGAGACATTGAGACATATTTAGACGTGCATCTACACATGGTACTAAAATATGTCTCTTATCTGTCTTCATTGTGACTAGATTTCCTGGTCCCTCCCTGTATGCAAATTACACTGAACAAAAATATACACGCAACAATTTCAAAGATTTTACTGAGTTCATAAAAGGAAGTCAGTCAATTGAAATAAATTCACTAGGCCCTAATCTATGGATTTCACATGACTGGGAATTGGTCACAGATACCTTGGTTACAGATACCTTGGTCACAGATACCTTTTAAAAAAAAAGTAGGGGCATGGATCAGAAAACTAGTCAGTATCTGGTGTGACCACCATTTGCCTCATGCAGCGCGACACATCTCCTTCGCATAGAGTTGATCAGGCTGTTGATTGTGGCCTGTGGAACGTTGTCCCACTCCTCTTCAATGGCTGTACGAAGTCGCTGTCGTACACGTCGAACCAGAGCATCCCAAACATGACATGTCTAGTGAGTATGCAGGCCATTAAAGAACTGGCACATTTTTGGCTTCCAGGAATTGTGTACAGATCCTTGCGACATGGGGCTGTGCATTATCATGTTGAAACATGAGGAGATGACGGTGGATGAATGACACGACAATGGGCCTCAGGATCTCGTCACGGTGTCTCTGTGCATTCAAATTGCCATTGATAAAATGCAATTGTGTTCGTTGGTCCATAGCTTATGCCTTTCCATACCATAACTCCACCACCACCATGGGGCACTCTGTTCACAATGTTGACATCAGCAAACCGCTCACACACACGACACCACACACGCTGTCTGCCATCTGCCCTGTACAGTTGAAACCGTGATTCATCCATGAAGGGCACGCAGATGAGTTTCCCTGAGACGGTTTCTTACAGTTTGTGCAGAAATGATTTGGTTGTGCAAATCCACAGTCTCATCAGCTGTCCGGGTGGCTGGTCTCAGACAACCCGAAGAAGCCGGATGTGGATTCCTGGGCTGGCGTGGTTACACAGGGTCTGTGGTTGTGAGGCCGGTTGGACGTACTGCCAAATTCTCTAAAATTATGTTGGAGGCGGCTTATGGTAGAGAAATTAACATTAGATTCTCTGGCAACAGCTCTGGTGGACATTCCTACAGTCAGCTTGCAAATTGCACGCTCCTTCAAAACTTGAGACATCTGTGGCATTGTGTTGTGCGACAAAACTGCACATTTTAGAGTGGCCTTTTATTGTCCCCAGCACAAGGTGCACCTGTGTAATGATCATGCTGTTTAATCAGCTTCTTGATATGCCACACCTGTCAGGTGGATGGATTATTTTGGCAAAGGAGAAATGCTTACTAACAGGGATGCAAACTAATTTGTGTACAACATTTGAGAGAAATAAGCTTTTTGTGCATATGGAAAATTTCTGGGATTTTTTATTTCAGCTCATGAAAAATGGGACCAACACTTTACATGTTGTGTTGATATTTGTGTTCAGTATATTTGACAGATTCTTTCAAAATAATATTTATGCATTTATTTTAATACACATATTGATGCTATAAATCAATGGTGCCACCTGTCAATGATTTTAGAGGATGGGATTATTATGATTTACATAGTTTGTTGTCCAAATCTGTCTACACTTTTAAGATATCCAGACACAATGGCTGTGTTTACACATGTTAGCACCAGGTTAATCTCGTGAACAGACTACGTAAACATAAATGGTACAGTAGATCTGTTTTTATCAGGGTTGGGAAGGTATACAGTGGGGAAAAAAAGTATTTAGTCAGCCACCAATTGTGGAAGTTCTCCCACTTAAAAAGATGAGAGAGGCCTGTAATTTTCATCATACATACACGTCAACTATGACAGACAAAATGAGGAAAAAAAATCCAGAAAATCACATTGTAGGATTTTTAATGAATTTATTTGCAAATTATGGTGGAAAATAAGTATTTGGTCAATAACAAAAGTTTCTCAATACTTTGTTATATACCCTTTGTTGGCAATGACACAGGTCAAACGTTTTCTGTAAGTCTTCACAAGGTTTTCACACACTGTTGCTGGTATTTTGGCCCATTCCTCCATGCAGATCTCCTCTAGAGCAGTGATGTTTTGGGGCTGTCGCTGGGCAACACGGACTTTCAACTCCCTCCAAAGATTTTCTATGGGGTTGAGATCTGGAGACTGGCTAGGCCACTCCAGGACCTTGAAATGCTTCTTACGAAGCCACTCCTTCGTTGCCCGGGCGGTGTGTTTGGGATCATTGTCATGCTGAAAGACCCAGCCACGTTTCATCTTCAATGCCCTTGCTGATGGAAGGAGGTTTTCACTCAAAATCTCACAATACATGGCCCCATTTATTCTGTCCTTTACACGGATCAGTCGTCCTGGTCCCTTTGCAGAAAAACAGCCCCAAAGCATGATGTTTCCACCCCCATGCTTCACAGTAGGTATGGTGTTCTTTGGATGCCACTCAGCATTCTTTGTCCTCCAAACACGACGAGTTGAGTTTTTACCAAAAAGTTATATTTTGGTTTCATCTGACCATATGACATTCTCCCAATCCTCTTCTGGATCATCCAAATGCACTCTAGCAAACTTCAGACGGGCTTGGACATGTACTGGCTTAAGCAGGGGGACACGTCTGGCACTGCAGGATTTAAGTCCCTGGCGGCGTTGTGTGTTACTGATGGTAGGCTTTGTTACTTTGGTCCCAGCTCTCTGCAGGTCATTCACTAGGTCCCCCCGTGTGGTTCTGGGATTTTTGCTCACCGTTCTTGTGATCATTTTGACCCCACGGGGTGAGATCTTGCGTGGAGCCCCAGATTGAGGGAGATTATCAGTGGTCTTGTATGTCTTCCATTTCCTAATAATTGCTCCCACAGTTGATTTCTTCAAACCAAGCTGCTTACCTATTGCAGATTCAGTCTTCCCAGCCTGGTGCAGGTCTACAATTTTGTTTCTGGTGTCCTTTGACAGCTCTTTGGTCTTGGCCATAGTGGAGTTTGGAGTGTGACTGTTTGAGGTTGTGGACAGGTGTCTTTTATACTGATAACAAGTTCAAACAGGTGCCATTAATACAGGTAACGAGTGGAGGACAGAGGAGCCTCTTAAAGAAGACGTTACAGGTCTGTGAGAGCCAGAAATCTTGCTTGTTTGTAGGTGACCAAATACTTATTTTCCACCATAATTTGCAAATAAATTAATTAAAAATCCTACAATGTGATTTTCTGGATTTTTCCCCCTCATTTTGTCTGTCATAGTTGACGTGTACCTATGATGAAAATTACAGGCCTCTCTCATCTTTTTAAGTGGGAGAACTTGCACAATTGGTGGCTGACTAAATACTTTTTTTCCCCACTGTATTATTGGAAACTTTAAAAGTTTACCAGTAAATTACCAGAATTTTTGTAACTCTCAAATATTTTATGTAATTTATCACAAGACATCAAGTGGCCCTTTTGGGTACTTCAGTTTATCACAGGTGTCTAATTATCGCATGTAAAATAAATAACATAATCAAATAAGATGATTTAAAAATAAAACATTAAATGACAAAGCTGTAAAACATTATCCTAAATGTAAACTTGTGAATAACATTGGTGTTTAATATGAGGGTTTCAACATGAAATATCCTTTATATATATATTTTTTTACACACTTATTTATTTTACTATATCTATGTCTTTGTTGTAAATGTTTTGGCACCAAACTGGGGGGAGTTGTGGAAAAGTAAATAGTTGGAAGAGTTGCATAGTTGTATAAAATGCCTTTGTTGATTAGATGCTTTTTTCATTCATTAGGCTATTTTCTCTTGAACTATATGGTCTAGTCACAAGAAACTCATGGACAATATAGACACATAAAAAATAAATATTATATATGAATACATTTTTTAAAACTTATTCAAGTGTAAATGACCAAAATTACCATAGATTACCTGTTAATTACAAAAATTACAGAAGATTCCAGTAACTTTGGAAATTACCAGCAGCTTTGCAACCTTAGTCTTTATACTATGAGCACCGATTGTTAACGTGCAGTAATAGTTCCGGTGTTTGGGTTTTTCGTCACTGGTTATTTGGACAAAACATACACGTGTCCGTAACTTGCAAAGAGAGAGGGTGGAGCTCCTCGTTCTGGTTCCGCTCCTCGTTCTAGCATCTCTTCATCTCTTCTCTTAACATGGACCCAGAACTTAATTGAGCATCTGACCAATTACGCAATACTTTAGTTCTGGGTTAACCAAAATTAGCACCAGGTATAAATAAACGGGGCTAGAGACAGAAGCCTCATTTACACCTTGCCCTAACATGTGGGTTTCGTGATCTGATCAATATGATCCAATCACTATCAGATCAAGGTTTGTCGTGTCTACACATGGTTTTAAAATGTTTCTTATCCATCCACTGTATCTGCATTGTGACCAGATTTCCTAGTCCCTTCCTGTATGGAAATTATTTGACCAATATTCTTTAGAAATAAATATTTATTTATTACTAGACAATTATTGATGCTATAAGTAAATGGTGCCACCTGTCAATAATTTTAGAGGGCGGGATTATTATGATTGAAATGGTTTGCTGTCCAGATCTGTCTACACTTGTAAGATCTCCAGACACAATGTGTGCCTGATTACTTCCGGAGGTGGTCAGGAAGATCTGATCACAATCAGATCACAATACGTCTTTTAATCGTCTAAACCTGTCTAAAAATGTGGGCACAATCAGAATGTGGACACGATCAGGACAAAGGACGCATGTTAGCACCAGGTATAAATGGGGCTAAAGACGTAGACATAGAGAGCTAATGTGTACTGTCTCTCCCCAGGCGAACGGTACAGGAGGTGGAGGTCATGTAGAGATGCTCCAGAAGGCTATGAGGTCACTGACCTTCAGGTCTCTGTGTTTCCCTGATGCCATTAAGGCCCGCGGGGTGGACAGCCCTGAGGACCTACCCTACTACTACTACAGAGATGACGGGAACAGGGTCTGGGATGTCACCAAGAGGTCAGAGGTCATAGGGGTGTGGGTGTGTGTGTGTGTGTGGGGGGGGGGGGGTCTGTGTGTGTGTCCTTCTTGACACATTTATAGGAGGAGAACCAGGCCAATCACCAGGACAAGATGCCATGAAATGGCCATGAGGTGGCTAACCCTAACCCTAGCTTCATGTCCACATCCCGGCTCAACCCACCCCTGAAGCCATAACCCTAAAGCCCTAGCCATTACCCTAACCCTAGCATACAGTATGTCCCCACCCCGGATCAACCCTAACCCTAGCCATTACCCTAACCCTAAATTTGATTTGCCGTTTCCCTAGTTTTGTGTGGGACGTGGTGTGTATCTACTACGACAGTGATGACACAGTACAGAAGGATGAGGAGATCCAGGCGTTTGTTAAAGATGTCTGCAGCTTTGGGATGCAGGACCTTGACTGCTGTGGTGGGTACAAACACATGCAACATTATAATCAACAAACACTACAATGGCATAGCCTGCTTTAAAATGCTGTTTTTGTTATCTGCAATACAAAGACACACTTATTTCTCTGGACTATGTTGAAAGACATAGCTGACCATGAATATTTAGCTATGCGGATATGCACTTCACTTTTAAGTTGGCCAAAAGCCTCTGTGCTTGTCTGTTGCTGTGGAAAATGTATGCACTCACTAACTGTAAGTCGCTCTGGATAAGAGCGTCTGCTAAAATGATGTAAATGGAAATGGAACAGTGGTGTGCGAGCAAGGAACTCAGTCTGGTAGGGGCCACAACTCCACTCTTCGAGGGCCACTCTGCTGGTTTACATCTGACAGAACTACTGTATACCTGGGTAACCAGGTGTATATAAACCTCTGGCCCAGTCAACATGAATTGCCAGGGGACTCAAAACCAGCAGGAGATGGAGCCTTCATAGACTGGTGTTGTGCATTGCTAAGCAATACCGTAGTATGTGATTGCATGACACTGTGTGTCTAGGGACTGACCTTAGTGACTCCATGGTGAAACAAATGTGTTGCGCCAAAAAACCTTTCTGCAGGGTTTCCCAAGTCCCTGAAGACACGCGAGGAGCTCACAGAGTACCTGACTGTCATCATCTTCACTGCCTCTGCACACCACGCTGCTGTCAACTTTGGACAGGTACGACTGGGGGCTCGATTTGATCAGATCCGCTTTAGCAAACATTCGCATAGCAGTTGTTTTGGTGGTGTCTGAGGTGGAACTGCGTTGGAGCTGTCAACTCCACAAGTGGCTCCAGGCATTATGAAACTGACATTGTCTTTGGCTGCGCTGAGTCGCATTAGCAGAAATCCCATGCAGCCTTGTTTGCAAGTTCGAACACTAGAATCAGAGATTTAATCTACACCTCGATTAAGTTGATAGAAATCCTCATTATTTTGTTTAATGATTTTTCAATATGAGTATAATTATGTCTATGTAGCCTACACTTTCTCGTTCTGAACTATTAATGCGAGTTGGGCGGGTGTGGTTTCGTGACAATGATCGTAAGAGCAACTGTTCACCGATTTGACGGCTCCAATGCAGTTCCACCTCAAACATCCCCAAAACATCCGCTATGTGGGTGTCTGCTACGCTTGATCTGATCGAATCTAGGCCTTGGTTAGATTTCATAAAGCTAGGCTTTGGACAGGTAAGACTTGGTCAGGTAGGCTTTGGAAAGGTAAGATTTGCTCAGGTAGGCTATATAGTCAGGTAGGCTTGGGACAGTTGGTCAACATTACTGTAGATAAGCTTGGTCAATGCTTGCAGACAAGAGCACCAGCTACAGTGCATTCAGAAAGTATTCAGAACCCTCAACTTTTTCCACATTTTGTTACGTTACAGCCTTATTCTAAAATGGATTAAATAAAAAATGTCCCTCATCAATCTACACACAATACTGCATAATGACAAAGCAAAAACAGGTTTTTAGAAATTTTAACAAATGTAAATAATAAATAAAATGAAATATCACATTTACATAAGTATTCAGACCCTTTACTCAGTACTTTGTTGAAGCACCTTTGGCAGCGATTACAGCCTCGGGTATGACGCTACAAGCTTGGCACACCTGTATTTGGGGAGATTCTCCCATTCTTCTCTGCAGATCCTCTCAAGCTCTGTCAGGTTGAATGGGGAGCGTTGCTGCACAGCTATTTTCAGGTCTCTTCAGAGATGTTAGATCGGGTTCAAGTCCGGGCTCTGGCTGGGCCACTCAAGGACATTCAGAGACTTGTCCCAAAGCCACTCCTGCGTTGTCTTTGCTGTGTGCTTAAGGTCGTTGTCCTGTTGGAAGGTGAACCTTCGCCCCAGTCTGAGGTCCTGAGCGCTCTGGAGCAGGTTTCATCAAGGATCTCTCTGTACCTTGCTCCGTTCATCTTTCCCTCTATCCTGACTAGTCTCACAGTCCCTGCCGCTGAAAAACATCCCCACAGCGTGATGCTGCCACCACTATGCTTCACCGTAGGGATGGTGCCAGATTTTCTCCAGACGTGACACTTGGGGTTCAGGTCAAAGAGTTCAATCTTGATTTCATCAGACCAGAGAATCTTATTTCTCATGGTCTGAGAGTCCTTTAGGTGCCTTTTGGCAAACTCCAAGTGGGCTGTCATGTGCATTGGTGGAGTGTTGCAGAGATGGTTGTCCTTCTGGAAGGTTCTCCCGTCTCCACAGAGGAACTTTGGAGCTTTGTCAGTGTGACAATCGGGTTCTTGGTCACCTCCCTGACCAAGACCTTCCTCCCCCGATTGCTCAGTTTGGACAGGCAGCCAGCTCTAGGAAGAGTATTGGTGGTTCCAAACTTCTTCCATTTAAGAATGATAGAGGCCACTGTGTTCTTGGGGACCTTCAATGCTGCAGATATTTTTTGGTACCCTTCCCCAGATCTGTGCCTCGACACAATCCTGTCTGAGCTTTACGGACAATTCCTTCGACCTCATGGCTTGATTTTTGCTCTTACATGCATTGTCAACTGTGGGACCTTATATAGACAGGAGTGTGCCTTTCCAAATCATGTCCAATAAATTGAATTACCATAAGTGGACTCCAATCAAGTTGTAAAAATAACAAAGGGTCTGAAAACATATGTAAATAAGGTATTTCTGTTTTTTATTTGTAATACATTTGCTAAAATAATTCAAACACCTTTTTCGCTTTGTCATTATAGGGTATTGTGTGTATTGATGAGTAAAATGTGTTATTTCATCAAATTTAGAATAAGGCTGTAACGTAACAAAATGTGGAAAAAGGGAAGGGGTCTTAATACTTTCTGAATGCACTGTATCTTCCCTTAGATGTTAATGTCTGTCTACTCTGTGTATTTCAGTATGACTGGTGCTCTTGGATCCCCAATGCGCCCCCCACCATGCGTAAGCCCCCTCCCAGACAGAAGGGGGTGGTAGATGTGAAGTTCATCATCCAGAGTCTCCCTGACCGCGGCCGGTCCTGCTGGCACCTAGGGGCTGTCTGGGCCCTCAGTCAGTTTCAGGAGAACGAGGTACACACACCACATGCATACGCATCTATAAACACACGTGGTGTTTGTCTGTTTTTATTCTAAATAATAAAGAAATCCCTCCAATCCCTGTGTGTCCTCTCTCTTTCAGCTGTTCCTGGGGATGTACCCAGATGAGCACTTCATAGAGAAGCCGGTGAAGGAGGCCATGGAGTCGTTCAGGAAGAGACTGGCAGAGGTCAGCAGTGCCATCAAAATTCGCAACGAAGGCAAGAAACTACCCTACTACTACTTCTCTCCTGACCGCATCCCAAACAGTGTGGCTGTCTGAGAGAGGAAGGAGGGGGAGATAGGTGGGGGGAGAGAGGGGAAGGGAATGAGGAGGGGGGATAGCTATATAGTCTGATATACACTGAGTTTACAAAACATTAGGAACACCTGCTCTTTCCATGACAGACTGACCTGGTGAATCCAGGTGAAAGATATGATCCCTTATTGATGTCACTTGTTAAATCCACTTCAATCAGTGCAGATGAAGGGGAAGAGACAGGTTAAATAAGGATTGTTAAGCCTTGAGACAATTGAGGCATGGTAAATGTATGTGTGCCATTCAAAGGCACTTCAAAAGATTTAAGTGCCTTTGAACGGGGTATGGTAGTAGGTGCCAGGCGCACCGGTTTGTGTCAAGAACTGCAACGCTGCTGGGTTTTTCACACTCAACAGTTTCCCCTGTGTATCAAGAATAAACCACCACCCAAAGGACATCCAGCCAACTTAACACAACTGTGGGAAGCATTGGAGTCAACATGGGCCAGCATCCCTGTAGAATGCTTTCGACCCCTTGTAGAATCCCAACCTGGTCTCAGAGCATTTCGTATTATTCTGAACATAAATATGAAACACTCCATTTAGTATGATACGTTACGTTTGCTATGGTTACATAAGACAGATGGTTACTTAAGGCAAAAACGAAAGTAGGGTGGTTGGTCGGGGTGGATGTATAACACAAACCTCTAGCAACCCAAAGGTTGCTAGTTCGAATCGCACTACTTTAGCATTTTAGCAACTTTCCAACTACTTACTATTTTTTAGCTACTTTGCAACTACTTAGCATGTTAGCCAACCCTTCCCCTAACCTTAACCCTTTTAGCTAACCCTTCTCCTAACCCAACTCCTAAACTTAACCCTAACCCCTAGCCTAGCTAACGTTAGCACCTAGCTAGAATTCGTAACATATCATACGTTTTTCAAATACAAAACATATTGTACGTTTTGCAAATTTGTAACATATTGTACATTTAGCAAATTCGTAACATATAATACAAATTATAATTCGTAACATATCATACAAAATGGGACATCCACAAATTAATACATACCATACGAAATGTAACATATCATACTAAATAGAGTATGTCTTGGATTTACATACAGAATAATAATAATATAATATAATATAATATGCCATTTAGCAGACGCTTTTATCCAAAGCGACTTACAGTCATGTGTGCATACATTTTTTGTGTATGGGTGGTCCCGGGGATCGAACCCACTACCTTGGCGTTACAAGCGCCGTGCTCTACCAGCTGAGCTACAGAGGACCACAATACAACATCAAATCAAATCAAATGTTATTTGCCACATGCGCCGAATACAACAATGCCTTACGGTGAAATGCTTACTCACAAGCCCTTAACCAACAATGCAGTTTTTAAGAAAATGCTCTGAGACAAAGTTGAGAGTCCATGCCCTGACAATTGAGGCTGTTCTGAGGGCAAAAGGGGGTACAACTAAATATTGGGAAGGTGTTCCCAATGTTTTGTATACTCAGTGTATTGTGAACAGTCATTTATGGTGTTGTTTCTTACATACTGTGCTGTATGTATCGTTTGTTATGATAAGCACATACCCACTGATGCCATTCAACTTTTTTGCTAGCAATTTCTACAGACAGTCCCACATTTAAATAATGTGGATTTACAGTGCCTAGCAAAAGTATTCATCCCCCTTGCCGTTTTTCCTATTTTGTTGCATTACAATCTGTAATTTAAATTGATTTTTATTTGGATTTCATGTAATGGACATACACAAAATAGTCCAAATTAGTGAAGTGAAATGAAAAAAATAACTTGTTTCAAACAATTCTAAAAAATAAATAACGGAAAAGTGGTGCGTGCATATGTATTCACCCCCTTTGCTATGAAGCCCCTAAATAAGATCTGGTGCAACCAATTACCTTCAGAAGTCACATAATTAGTTAAATAAAGTCCACCTGTGTGCAATCTAAGTGTCAGATGATATGTCACATGATCTCAGTATATATACACCTGTTCTGAAAGGCCCCAGAGTCTGCAACACCACTAAGAAAGGGGCACCACCAAGCAAGCGGCACCATGAAGACCAAGGAGCTCTCCAAACAGTTTCACAAGAAAAAATATTTTGTATCTTCAAAGTGGTAGGCATGTTGTGTAAATCAAATGATACAAACCCCCAAAGAATCCATTTTAATTCCAGGTTGTAAGGCAACAAAATAGGAAAAATGCCAAGGGGGGTGAATACTTTCGTAAGCCACTATCTATTAAACTTCATTGGTGTACATTTCAAATGCTCAACATTGTATTTTCTATTTCTCCTTATAGTAGTGTAAAACTGTTGGTGACGATGAAAGTATAAGCATGTCCAGTAGCTAAAACTAAATAAGACAATTAGGTTTTCATTTTTATTTGGTTGGTTTTTCATTCTACATACTTTGTTCAGACATGGGGAATTAAACAAATGAAAACACATCAATATTTATTTTCAAAAACATAAGTACTTTTTTATTTTATAATTCTTTACAGTTACTATTCATAGGTAAACTCACAGACAAACTTGTAGAATGATATTTGAAGGAGGGAAACAGTCTTGTATGTTCAAGTCGAGTCAGTAGTAAAGCACTGTAGTTTTATGCAAGTAACACTTTCTCATCACAATGAGGGTTATTATTATTATGAGGTGGAATCTTTCAACCGTGACATCTGGAAAACCTGGGAATTTTAGGGTAAAGTTGCTGGAATTTTGAGACCGTACCACATTACCACAATAACATTACCACATTATTATAGAGCTTAGCAATAAAAACTGTTCTCATCATGTAGCTAAGCAAAGCCCTGTCCGTAAATGTCTTAAGGTAAAAAATGTAAAGAACCATGAAGGGTCAATATCAACAAGTCTCTTCTATCAAAAATACAATTATAGGAGCCAGTTATACATAATCAAAAATTCAATAATTTAAATTAATTTATCAATAATGTACATTTGAATATTTATCTGAATACAATAAAAGCATTGATCATTTGGATCCATTGTATTCATCAGGTAAAAGCAGTGGTGATAAAAGCTGGCTGAATATCTTATAGGGGTAGAACTATAGATGACAACTGAAGCGTAAATTACCTTTAAAAGTCAAGCGCAGTGCAGTGCAGTTTGAATGCTGGCCTCACTGTATTAAGTCTAGCCCTCTCAAACACTCTTGCCTCTGACAATAACCAGGACAGTGTGAGAAAGTCACGTACAGAAGAAAAGACAGTGGAATTGGTTTCCATGGAGAAAGCTCAAATAGCTCATGTCTGGAATTGGATACTGATAGTGTTAGTTGCATAAAATCACAATTTGAAGGGGTATCTTTTGATGCAAATATAAATACAACACAAACAATTTAAGAAATATTGTATCTAGAGAGTGAAGCTCTGGATGAGAAACGGCGACAGTACTAGAGAATTGACCAGGTCAACTAAGGTAATTGCACTTTTTCTGTCTAATCGTACTGAGTGTCTTGGGGACTGTGTGAGGGTGTCCTAAAATGTACACTGTACATTGGGACTGTGTCCACAGATATAATACAACAATAATATGTATTAATACATATCTATGTGTGGTTCTGAGAAACATGAGGCCCTTATCAAACATGCTTCTCAAATACTACACAACCCACAACTCTAAACCTGACTTTTACAAATTAGAGAATAAAATGGAGCTTTACATTACAGGAAATACAGATGTTGAAAGAACTATGCTGATTTTTGTTTTGTTTGTCGTCATCGTACAGTAGAAGTGTCATGGACGCCGGCTTTGGTTGGACCTCTGTTGTTGTTGTTGACATGTGTATATTTCCAACGGTATCAAAAACACCGTTGTTGCTGGAATGGCGGTATAGGGCCCGAGAGGACCCTGGCAATGCTGTTCTCCCACAGATACAAAAGCACTTACACAACAGACTGTAAGCCCAAAACATAGTGCTGCCTTGAGAAAGCCACAACTCCCCTGTTTAGATTGCATTTCCCTACTCCCAACACTAGATGGCGACCCAATCAGCTCTTTACCCCCAAACTTCTTTGCAATAGTTCATGTTCTGTCATGCTTGGTTCTGTCATGCTCTGCATTTTGTTTTACAGTATTGTAATGAAGTTAAGAAATCATGTTCTTGCATTTCTGTGCAGCTTGAATTTTACATTATATTACACTCTTACCAAGTTACATTTGACCAGTGGTGGAAAAAGTACTTAATTGTCATACTTGAGTGAAAGTAAAGATACCTTAATAGAAAATAACTCAAGTAAAAGTCAGTCACCCAGTAAAATACTACTTGAGTAAAAGTCTATAAGTATCTGGTTTTAAATGTACTTCAGTACAGTGGTAAAAAAAATGTACTCCTTTTTCATACTTGAGTAAAAGTAAATGCTTTAAATAAAATGTATTATATTAAGCAAATTTACAAACAGACAGGGGCACACTCCAACACTCAGACAGTTAATAAACGCAGTATTTTTGTTTAGTGAGACTGCCAGATCAGAGGCAGTAGGGATGACAACCATATTGCTGTCCTGCCTGAGCATTTGAAATGTAACGACTACTTTTGGTTGTCAGGGAAAAGGTATGGGAGTAAAATATACATATTTTCTTTAGGAATGTAGTGGAGTAAAAGTTGTCACAAATATAAATAGTAAAGTACAGATACCCCCCCCAAAATACATAAGTAGTACTTTAAAGTAATTTTACTTAAGTACTTTACACCATTGCATCTGACTGACAACACATGTGAAACAGTGTCTCCATTGTCAACATATGGCAACTGCTTTACTGGAGAGAAGCCATTGATGACAACAAGGCATTTGACTCAGTGAAACAGTGTCTTTATTGTCAACATATGGAGAGAAGCCATCAGATGTTACTTTAGAAAACATTATCTGGACTGAAATTGAGAAATTTACAAATGTGTCTAATCAAAGCCTCATTATGCCAGATGTGAGAAAGAACGATACATAACGTTTTTTATTTATTTTTATTTTTATTTTACATAATAATAATTTGTGAAACAACAGGTGGGTAAGGGACTGATCGTTGTAACGTAACACATCAGAGTTATCGTGGTTGGAAACGGGAGGCTGTCTGACTGTGCAACAGAGAATTTAGCTCGACTGAAAAATGTATGTTCTGTCGCGGGTCTCCGTATCAGGTGTTTGTCTCTCGCTCACCTGAGTCTCACTGACTGACTGTATGTGTAAAACTAAACCAAAAAGACATGCTACAGTATAACCCACCCAAGAGCACCATAGTAAAAATAGGCTCAGTATTGTCTCACAGGGCCTCTCATAATAATGATAACAGGCCCTGTCTCCTATCTCTTACTGCCTCTGTATATCATTGGATGAAAATAAACAGCCAGTGATCAAATTAATATAATCTTATGTAAATGAGGATTTTAATCATCCCATCTGCATTATCATTATTAGTTTGATCAGAGAAGTCAATAGGCCTGGGGAGGAGGATGAGAAGAGAACAGTCTAAATATAGCAGGCTGTAGCTTCCTCAAGGCATCATAGAACCCATGATTACACAAACATAAGTAACAACAGATTATTATTATTAAAAACTGCACATGGAATACCACAAGTACTGTGTCATTCGCACAATAGA
Organism: Coregonus lavaretus; assembly: GCF_964263955.1. Taxonomy (NCBI): domain Eukaryota; kingdom Metazoa; phylum Chordata; class Actinopteri; order Salmoniformes; family Salmonidae; genus Coregonus; species Coregonus lavaretus. Next base: position 29,817,760 of record NC_139988.1, read on the forward strand.
AAAAACATGACAGATTGGTTGGTTTTTCCAAAGGTCATGTTATGATGCTGACTGACATGGGAGATTATCTAGCAATTTCCTGTGATGGAATGGTTTGTAGAAAATGCTTTTAAAAATGTTACATTCTCAGAGCCTTCAGAGAGTTCTTATGGTAGAGGGAGGTAATGTCAGGTGGATGGCTGGATCTGATGTTATCCCAACATTGTGTTTTGGTTGTATCAAAAACCACAGGGCTTGAATAACCAGTAGGCCATATTTAGCATTACTTTCAGTGTTAAGTGAAAAGTGCAATGATCATTTCGACAGAATTCCATTCCCCCTCCATCATTCATTGCTTTCCTCGATTTCCATCCAAGGGAGGGCAGGTATGTGTGTGGGACAGAAATGTCAAATATAAAACAAGGGATTTTTTCACAAATCGTCCTATTTCTTGCTGTATAATTTCCTACACTTATCCTTGTAAACAAAAATGTGTCTTTAGGACGTCCCCGGAACGTCAGGAAATGGTATCCTAAAGTCGTCAGAACGTTGTGTCATGGTCCTGTGGAGGTTTTGTCTACTTCCCGGTAATCAGAACCAAATAGGAACCTATTTGTAAAGTTCCCTAGTGGATATCAAATTACCTTATTATAACGTTATACTACAACCATACTGGGATCTGTTCTGAACGTCCCCTTATCGTCCAGAGGTTCATGTCATATTTTAATATTCCTAGAACGTTCTCAGAACGCCAGTGGAACGTTCTCAGAACGCCAAAACCCTAAAAGGGACCTAATGGCAACGTTGCTTAGGACGTCCCCTGCTTGCTGGGATATACTATAAAGTAATTTATTCATATTAAAAGAGAAGAGGGTTGAGAGGAGTGTTGGTAGGAACCAAAAAGTGCTTCAATGCATGGTCAGATTCAGTACAATCCAGTCAGATCCAGTCCAAACCAGTACAGACCCAAACTCAGAGAGGCGGGGAGCGGGCCTTAGCGGGCTCTCGGACGAAAGCAGTACGGTGGCAGTAGTTGGAATGTTCAATGTTCCAGAATGTTCTAGAATATTCCAGAGATACGGTGGCGCTACACACTGATCCATGATGGTTTAGCCCATGATTCACAGGAAGTAAAACAAATAAACCAAACAAACAAAGCAACAAACAAACAGCTCAACAGAAACACTGAAACCTCTGGAGCCGAATGAGTTCATCTGTTTCAGTCCTGTTCCCCCAGAGATGTGTGTGTATAGAGGGGTCTATGGGCTCTTCGGGGCCCCAGTGAAGGAGGTCTAGTCCTGGGAGAGGGGAGGGGACTGGTCCATACTGTCTCAGACTGTGTGGGGATGGTGGGGGCAGGGTGGTGGTGGGTGGTCACACCTCAGTAGAACCACCATATTATAATCTTATGTATGTCTGTGTGTTTTGTGTTTTTTACTCTGTGTGCTCGTGTGTGTGTGTGTGTGTGTGTGTATGTTGGTCAGACATGATGTGTCCCTGTGCGTGTGTAAATGTCGGTCAGACACGGTGTGCCTGTGTATCAGTATATGTCAGTCAAATGGTGTGTGCACATCAGTAATATGTTGGTCAGACATGTAGCACTTCCATACTGTAATCCTCTGTGTACTGGGAGGAGTTTGTGTCAGACTGGGTGGGGGCCAGAGCCTCCTTGTGCTCCAAACTGGGCTCCATGAGGGGCAGCTTCTCGAACACCTGCTTTTTACACGTCTCCGGGCGGTTCTGGACATAGATCACCCGGTTGTAGGCCTTGAGTCTCCGCCACAGCTGGATGTAGACTTTACACTGGACGTACATGAAGACCAGGCCGCCCGTGAAGCCGATGGCCACCACCACCAGCTTGGTCCAGAATGGCCACTCCAGGATACCTGGGGTTAGGGTTAGAAGAGGGGGGGAGAAAGAGTGAGACATGTCAAATACATTGCCAACGGTCACATAAATAGATATATGCTTATCAAGGATGCAGATGCTATAAGAGATGATGGAGGGTGAAATAAATAGATCAGTTCTAGCATGGAGAGGAGAGTAAAGAAAGGGGAGGAGAGAGGGTCATGTAGGAAGGAGGAACAGGAACTAGACTCTATCTCAATTCGTCTTTCTGCAATTCCTTGCGTCCTATCTCCTCACCTCCTTCCCAAACAGATTGGAGAAGAAGGTCGAAGGTCCCTCCACACTTGCCTTCTCCAATGCGTTTTAAAAACATTTTACATTTTAGTAGACACTCTTATCCAGAGCAACTTACAGTTTGTGCATTCACCTTAAGGTAGCTAGGTAAGACAACCACAGTCATAGTACAGTAAGTACAACTTTTCCTCAATAAAGTCGCTATCAGCAAAGTCAGTGCTGGATTGAGTGCAAGGAGGGAAGATGACAGGAATCAAGGAAAGATTAAATTAGAAAAAGCCCTCTACACCAAAGCCCAGTCTCACATAAAATTACATAAAACATTGTTAAAGGTCAAAGGTGAAAGGTTTACCTGGGATTCTTCCGGCTGCATGGGTGAAGAGATTGCCATTACAATGTATTACCAGTGATAGACAGATAGACAGAGAGAGGGTAGAGAGTTTATAACTCAATTTACCATGCACTTATACTCCTTATTCACTTACACTGGTGAAAAGAGAGTGGTCCCCCCCCACACCCCACACACTCTCTCTAGCAGTACAATAACTGCTTAAAGGGACGCTGAACTTCCTGATTTAGCCTTGGTTTCAATTCTCCTCATTAGGAAATGCGACAGAATGAGATTTGGGTTTTGGAGGCGTGCTTTGATGTGGGTGTCTCTTGTGTGTGTTCGAGCGTGGGAAGTGTTTGTCTTTTAACTGCCAAAACAGTGCACAGTTACAGTCACTCACCCTTCTAGATAACTTGAAACAGTCTAACCAGGTCTTGTGTCTGGAAGTAGCCAAGACTAGCTAGCAAGCTAGCCAACTTCTTTCGCCAATTAGTTTCAGCCGGCTGGTGTGTGACCGTGGCAAAACTGGTTTGACTTTGGATAGCCTATCTATGGGGATAGTTAGGGACCGTCAATAAATGACAATGTAAATGGAACAGAATTTTCATGTTGCATTCCTTTTAGTTGTCTTATTAGATGCTTTCAATATTTGTATATTAATTCTACAATTTAGAGTTGGTTTGAGGTTTTTAAGTCCTTGAAATTTGGAGCTATTGACATTTTAAAATATGTACATTGTGTAATTTACTGATGTTCCCTAACTAGCCCCATAGGGATATCAAATGTCAGGCATTACGATCGGGTCGCATGCAGATGCTCTCCGAATTGATGATTACTTGGGTGCTGCCAGCTGTGGGCAGGATTGAAATAAACCCAACCAAAGGAAAACTGTTTTACGGTACCCTTCATTCGTGACATACCATTTTATCTCGCAAATCTCTGTTTTGAATGAGACTGACTTTATGACCAAAATTATCCTATTTACACTTTGTAGTCAATTTCACACTAGAATAAATGTTTCTGATTAATATCGATGCCACATACAGTGAGGGAAAAAAGTATTTGATCCCCTGCTGATTTTGTATGTTTGCCCACTGACAAAGAAATGATCAGTCAACATTTTAATGGTAGGTTTATTTGAACAGTGAGAGACAGAATAACAACAAAAAAATCCAGAAAAACGCATGTCAAAAATGTTATAAATTGATTTGCATTTTAATGAGGGAAATACGTATTTGACCCCCTCTCAATCAGAAAGATTTCTGGCTCCCAGGTGTCTTTTATACAGGTAACGAGCTGAGATTAGGAGCACACTCTTAAAGGGAGTGCTCCTAATCTCAGCTTGTTACCTGTATAAAAGACACCTGTCCACAGAAGCAATCAATCAATCAGATTCCAAACTCTCCACCATGGCCAAGACCAAAGAGCTCTCCAAGGATGTCAGGGACAAGATTGTAGACCTACACAAGGCTGGAATGGGCTACAAGACCATCGCCAAGCAGCTTGGTGAGAAGGTGACAACAGTTGGTGTGATTATTCGCAAATGGAAGAAACACAAAAGATCTGTCAATCTCCCTCGGCCTGGGGCTCCATGCAAGATCTCACCTCGTGGAGTTGCAATGATCATGAGAACGGTGAGGAATCAGCCCAGAATAATAAATAATAATAATATGCCATTTAGCAGACGCTTTTATCCAAAGCGACTTACAGTCATGCGTGCATACATTTTTGTGTATGGGTGGTCCCGGGGATCGAACCCACTACCCTGGCATTACAAGCGCCGTCCTCTACCAGCTGAGCTACAGAGGACCACACAGAACTACACGGGAGGATCTTGTCAATGATCTCAAGGCAGCTGGGACCATAGTCACCAAGAAAACAATTGGTAACACATTACGCCGTGAAGGACTGAAATCCTGCAGCACCCGCAAGGTCCCCCTGCTCAAGAAAGCACATATACAGGCCCGTCTGAAGTTTGCCAATGAACATCTGAATGATTCAGAGGAGAACTGGGTGAAAGTGTTTGGAGGAGGAGGAATGCTGCCTATGACCCCAAGAACACCATCCCCACTGTCAAACATGGAGGTGGAAACATTATGCTTTGGGGGTGTTTTTCTGCTAAGGGGACAGGACAACTTCACCGCATCAAAGGGACGATGGACGGGGCCATGTACCGTAAAATCTTGGGCGAGAACCTCCTTCCCTCAGCCAGGGCATTGAAAATGGGTCGTGGATGGGTATTCCAGCATGACAATGACCCAAAACACATGGCCAAGGCAACAAAGGAGTGGCTCAAGAAGAAGCACATTGTCCTGGAGTGGCCTAGCCAGTCTCCAGA
>NC_139988.1:30473906-30523906 GCF_964263955.1 Coregonus lavaretus
AGAGAGAGAAAGAGAGAGAGAGAGAGAGAGAGAGAGAGAGAGAGAGAGAGAGAGAGAGAGAGAGAGAGAGAGAGAGAGAGAGAAAGAGAGAGAGAGAGAAAGAGCGAGAGAGAAAGAGAACGAGAGAGAGAGAGAGAGAAAGAGAGAGAAAGAGAAAAAGAGAGAGAGAGAGAAAGAGAGAGAGAGAGAGAGAGAGAGAGAGGGAGATAGAGAAAAAGAAAGAGAGAGAGAGAGAGAGAGAGAGAGAGCGAGAGAGAGAGAGAGAATGAAAGAAAGAAGGTAGAGAGAGCGAGAGAGAGAAAGAGAGAGAGAAAGAGCGAGAGAGAAAGAGAAAGAGAGAGAGAGAAAGGAAGAGAGAGAGAGAGAGACAGAGAGAGAGAGAGAGAGAGAGAAAGAGAGAAAGAGAGAGAGAGAGAGAGAGAGAGAGAGAGAGAGAGAGAGAGAGAGAGAGAGAGATAGAGAGAGAGAGAGAGAGAGAGAGAGAGAGAGAGAGAGAGAGAAAGAGAGAAAGAAGGTCGAGGGGGAATAAGGCAAACAGTTTGATGAGCTGATACTGGTGTCATGGATATACTATCTGTGTCCCATGACTGGCTGACACAGAAAGGCACACATGCATGCACGTGCACGCCCACATGCACACACACACACACAGAGAGAGAGAGAGAGATCCCTGAGAACCTTGCACACCCATTAAAGTGACAGATTAGATCAGTGACGTGGAAAGCTAATGTTTCCATCATGGATCCTCTGGCAGACGAACACTCAGGCCTTTGTTCTACACAGAATGTCACGCACACCCTGCACCTTGTTGCTCTTCTTAAAGGGAAGTACAGTATCTCTACTCTTCTTAAAGGGAAGTACAGTATCTCTATTATTTTTAAAAGTGGACTACAGTACCAATATCTTTAAAGGGGAGTACAATATCTCCTTCTTTAAAGGGGAGTAAAGTATATTGTATCACTCAAGTAATACACAACCAACAACTGCATACACAGAAATCACTATGACACATAACCGATAACAAACCTTGAAATGAAGTTACAACTGCACATAGGAAGGAGAGGTTTAGGAAGTCAGTTAAGGGATTGAAGAATCACTACAGCCAAAGCTAGTGAGACCTACTGCTTAACAAAGACCTCTACGAAAATCAACAAATGAATCAACACACAGAGAGAGAGAGAGAGAGAGAGAGAGAGAGAGAGAGAGAGAGAGAGAGAGAAAGAGAGAGAGACAGAGAGAGAGAGAGAATAAGAGAGAGACAGAGACAGAGAGAGAGAGAGACAGAGCGAGAGAATGACAGAGAGACAGAGACAGAGACAGAGACAGAGACAGAGACAGAGACAGAGACAGAGAGAGAGGGAGAGGGAGAGAGAATGAGAGAGAGACAGAGGCAGACAGAGAGAGAGACAGAGAGAGAGGGAGAGGGAGGGAGAGAGCTGGAGTGGGTTTAATGATTGCTCCCTGCATACAATCAACTCCTCTCTTTTCAAGGGCCATCAATATGTCAAGGAAAGACATATCCGAAGGATGTAGCTCTTAACATCAAGGTTATCTATTCTCCACCAGGCACATCTCTCGTCTTCTTGTATCCCCTCAATTTTTCTCTCTACCTCTCCTCTTCTCCTCTCCCGCCCTCCTCTCTTTCTCTTCCCTCCCCTTTCTCTCTCACGCTATCCCTCCGGCCAACCAACCAACCAACGTTTTCATCAGTGCCACAATCCATCAGCAGTAATAATGCTGTGGAGAAAAAATCAATTAACAATGCAATTAAACTTTCCATATTATCTCAAAGGGCTGAAATAATATGGGAGGGAGAAGACAAAGGGTCTGGAGGCAGGCATCCATAAGGCTGTGTGAGAGAGTGAGTTATGGGGCTTGGGCACGGCCTCTTATGAGCCTGGCCTATTATAGTGGACACTATCCATCTCCCGCTGTCTGTTTATCAGGCCAGCACAACATCATGTGATTGAGTCACTACTATGGCAGACTATATGTGGATATACAGTGCACTCGGAAAGTATTCAGACCCCTTCACTTTTTCCACATTTTGTTACGTTACAGCCTTATTCTAAAATGGATGAAATTGTTGTTTTTCCTCATCAACTTACACACAATACCCCATAACGGCAAAGCGAAAACAGGTTTTTAGAAATGTTTGCACATTTATTACAAATAAAAAACTGAAATATGACATTTACATAAGCATTCAGACCCTTTACTCAGTACTTTGTTGAAGCACCTTTGGCAGCGATTACAGCCTCAAGTCTTCTTGGGTATGACGCTACAAGCTTGGCACACGTGTATTTGGGGAGTTTCTCCCATTCTTCTCTGCAGATCCTCTCAAACTCTGTCAGGTTGGATGGGGAGCGTCGCTGCACAGCTATTTCCAGGTCTCTCCAGAGATGTTCGATTGTGTTCAAGTCCGGGCTCTGGCTGGGCCACTCAAGAACATTCAGAGAAGCCACTCCTGCGTTGTCTTGGCTGTGTGCTTAGGGTCATTGTGCTGTTGGAAGGTGAACCTTCGCCCCAGTCTGAGGTCCTGAGCGCTCTGGTCCTGAGCGCAGTTTTACATCAAGGATCTCTCTATACTTTGTTCTGTTCATCTTACCCTCGATCCTGACTAGTCTCCCATTCCCTGCCGCTGAACAAAATCCCAACAGCATGATGCTGCCACCACCATGCTTCACCGTAGGGATGGTATTGGCCATGTGATGAGCGGTGCCTGGTTTCCTCCAGACGTGACACTTGGCATTCAGGCCAAAGAGTTCAATCTTGGTTTCATCAGAACAGAGAATCTTGTTTCTCATGGTCTGAGAGTCCTTTAGGTGCCTTTTGGCAAACCCCAAGCGGGCCATGTGCCTTTTACTGAGGAGTGGCTTCTGTCTGGCCACTCTACCATAAAGGCCTGATTGGTGGAGTGCTGCAGATATGGTTGTCCTTCTGGAAGGTTCTCCCATCTCCACAGAGGAACTCTGGAGCTCTGTCAGAGTGACCATTGGGTTCTTGGTCACCTCCCTGACCAAGGCCCTTCTCCCCCGATTGCTCAGTTTGGCCGGGCGGCCAGCTCTTGGTGGTTCCAAACTTCTTCCATTTAAGAATGATGGAGGCCACTGTGTTCTTGGGGACCTTCAATGCTGCAGAAATGTTTTGGTACCTTTCCCCAGATCTGTGCCTCGACACAATGCTGTCTCGGAGCTCTACAGACAATTCCTTCGACCTCATGTCTTGGTTTTTGCTCTGACATGCACTGTCAACTGTGACCTTTATATAGACAGGTGTGTGCCTTTCCAATTAATGTCCAATCAATTGAATTTACCACAGGTGGACTCGAATCAAGTTGCAGAAACATCTCAAGGATGATCAATGGAAACAGGATGCACCTGAGCTCAATTTCGAGTCTTATAGCAAAGGGTTTGAATACTTATGTAAATAAGGTATTTTTTATTATAATTTTTTTAATACATTTGCAAAAATGTCTAAAAACCTGTTTTTTCGATTTGTCATTATGGGGTATTGTGTGTAGATTGATGAGGGAAAATGTTAATTTAATCCATTTTAGAATAAGGCTGTAAGTAACAAAATGTGGGAAAAATCAAGGGGTCTGAATACTTTCAGAATAAACATATAAATGCAACATGCAACAATTTCAAAGATTTTACTGAGTTACAGTTCATAGAAGTAAATCAGTCAATTGAAATAAATAAATTAGGCCCTAATCTATGGATTTCACATGACTGGGCATAGTCCCACCCACTTGGGAGCCAGGCCCACCCACTGGGGAGCCAGGCCCAGCCAATCAGAATATTTTTTTCCCCACAAAAGGGCCTTATTACAGACAGAAATACTCCTCAGCATCCCCCCCCGTTTGGAAGTACAAATTCTCTAAAACGACGTTAGAGGCAGTTTATGGTAGAGAAATGAACAATTCTCTGGCAACAGCTCTGGTGGACATTCCTGCAGTCAGTATGCCAATTACACGCTCCCTTATCTGTGGCATTATGTTGTGTGACAAAACTGAACATTTTAGAGTGGCCTTTTATTGGTCGCAGGAAAAGGTGCACCTGTGTAATGATCATTCTATTTAATCATCTTCTTGATATACCACACCTTTCAGGTGGATGGATTATCTTGGCAAAGGAGAAATGCTCACTAACAGGGATGTAAAACAAATGTGTACACAATATTTGAGAGAAATAAGGTTTTTGTGCATATGGAACATTTCTGGGATCTTTTATTTCAGCTCATGAACCATGGGACCAACACTTTACATGTTGCGTTTACATTTTGTTCAGTATAGTTTATGTGGATATTCCCCCCCCCCGTGTCTCACAAACACACATTATGGGCTGTATGAATCAAGCATCTCAGAGTAGGAGTGTTGATTTAAGATTAGCTTTGCCTTTCAGGTCACAATGAATACGATTATATGGACAAGGATAACCTGATCCTAGACCAGTACTTTTACTCTGAGCCACTTGATACATACAGCCCCAAATGGACAGCTAGCCACATGGTGCTGACTGGTTAGCACATAAATAAATTATAATGATGAGGAAATGTAATGTAAATATGATCGGTGTGTGTTAGTGGTACAGTAGATATATTATGAGAACAGTTGCTAGGTATGCACGCATTAACAACCATTTTAAAAGGAAGAACATTAAAAAGTAGCCGCTATGAAAAGGGACAAAAATAAAAGGGGTAGAAAGGAAGAGAAGTGTAAAAGCTATATTTACTAGGTGATTACTAGGTGTCCTTTACTACCTGTAAAGCAATACTCTGCGTGTGTCTGGACCTCTGCCGATGGAGTTATTTCTAAAGTCAAAAGCTTAGCTAATAAGTATCACTAACTCTCTACAGAGAATAAATATCCACAAAACAGCTGGAGAGAAGGGAGAGAGAGAGAGAGCGCGAGAGGCTGGAACTTATTAAACATGGACCCTGGATTATGTCAGTTATTAAATCAAACGAGAGAAGGACCTGTGTGTGTGTGTGTGTGTGTATTGGGCCGCAGATCAACAGGCCAGATCCCATGTGCTAGTCTAGTGTGTTGTCAGGTTTGAGCCCTAAGCAAACCACAAACTACTGACGGCTCCTGACAAACATACGTGTTGGAATCTCAGACATAGCCGGGGTAAGACTACAGATTGACTTATGATCAAACCCATCTGTTGATGTTGTTGCTAGAGACAAGGAGATGAGAGACTGAGTTTGAATAGACCATTCTGAATAGGGAGTATTATACTGTATGGTCAGAGTCACCAGGTGAAATGGAATAAACCTTAAAACCATTCTCATAAACATCTACTTTACCTACCAATATACAAGACAGAGATCATCATGATGAAAGAGTAATAAAGCATATAACTAACTTATTTAATTCTGGGTTCAACCCTGCCTATTAGCCCAGTGCATTTTAACAAAGGTGGCATCCATCTCTCAGCAGGCCTCAGAGGGAAATCCCAGAGTATAACTTACACACTTAAATGTGTCCTTTTCCAATAAATAAATATTTAGTCCATTAAACATAAATACCTGTCATTATGATACATACCCTGGAATCAGGCCTTCCCCATTAATTTCCCTCCTCCTCCTTCGCCCTGTTTACTGCAGCGGCTGCATGTTCTCAACTTTGGTGTATTGATTAAACTTTTAAATGGCTGCCATATAACCCAGGGAGGTACATCAGGAAGATTAATTTGCGTCAATGTTCATCTGTAATTCATTAGCCATTTATACTCCCCACATCCACACGGCCTATCTGGGAAATGCACCCCATTTTTCACCCAGGCAGAGGCAGAGGCTGGGAAGCAGGGAGTGAGAGAGGGAGGGAGGGGGAAAGGGGGAATACACTGCATACAAATCAGACAGAGAGGAAATTCTCCAGTCCTACAAGGCCTACAGTACACCACAAGGCATACTACTATTAGTAATAAAATATGTATTATTCTGATTATGTATTAGCATAGTTAAACATAATTTGTGACATAATACCCTGACTCTAATAACACATATTTTGTGTCATACTGTCAATTAGCCTAGATCTTGTTTTTGTCACAAGCCAAATGCTATCCTTGAACTACACCCAGATTATCTATGAATTGCTAAATTGATTCAGATTTGCATCCCCTCTTTAGCTAACAAGACTTCCCATTGACAGGGCTGTTCATCACACTGGAACGAGACGATACGCACAACTCAGTACTCCCCCCATTGACACTGAGTAGCGTTGTAATGTCAACCTTTCCAAACATTGCTCCAACGTTAGTCTGACATATACTGTAAGGCTACTCTCTGTCTGTGGTTAGCATATAATAGCATATAATAATGTAATGTGGTCCTCTGTAGCTCAGCTGGTAGAGCACGGCGCTTGTAACGCCAGGGTAGTGGGTTCGATCCCCGGGACCACCCATACACAAAAATGTATGCACGCATGACTGTAAGTCGCTTTGGATAAAAGCGTCTGCTAAATGGCATATTATTATATTATAATATTACATTTAGCAGACGCTTTTATCCAAAGCGACTTACAGTCATGTGTGCATACATTTTTACGTATGGGTGGTCCCGGGGATCGAACCCACTACCCTGGCGTTATAAGCGCCGTGCTCTACCAGCTGAGCTCAAAGGACTATTCAAACATCATCGTCAGGCATAAGAGGATATAATATAATTCCATCATTTCTCATTCCAATTCTTTTGAAACTGTCGTCACACACAGAAGTAATTCACTGTCCGTTTGTTTTGACTTTATTGTCAGATTTGGACTTTTATTCATACTGCAAATTATCTTTATTGGGGGAAAAGGGTCCAAGACGGAGACAAAGGAGGGACGGAGATGGATTTAAGAGCTGTGTGCACAACTCAGATAAAAATGTGCATAGGAGGCCAAAACAAGATGGAAAAAAGTGGAGGGAAAGAAAGAGAGAAAGAACAGCGGTCAGTGGAAAGGAGAGGTGTTGAGGGATTTGCTGTTGCCGTGGCTGGATGGGTTGTCAGGAGACGGTTGCCAGGTCATGACTCAAAAGGCCAGATCAATAGCAGGTTGATGTTACCACATGATTCTCCTTACTGGGCCAAAACACAACACACATCTATTTACTCATAGACTTAATGGACTCACAGACGCACTTGAGTACTTAAACTCACAGACACAGTGGTGTGGTAGGAAACACAAGTCCCTGACCAAATGAAAATAATAAAGTTGTTTTCATTATGAATGTAGAGGCTTAGTTATCATTATGAGTTACGATTATGTTTTTCATGATCATGTGGTCTAGCTCTAGTTATGATACAATACAGTGCACTTAAAACAAATGTGGTACCGTATATTGTTTTTACAGTATATCTATCCATTAAGGTTAGCTATAGTAACCTTGGGGAGTTATGACCGCAGCATTGTCACCTCACTGAATGACAAGAATCAAACATTGTAAACTCAGAGTGACATTCTTCATTGATGTCTGAATTAGGACTACGCCACTGATAAAGGCCTATCACTCTTTATACTCCCCCAACTTATAAGGACGAGGAGGAAATTGAATTCCGGCGGACATACATTTTCACTGGAGAAAAGATTTCAGTCGGGACAACGGGGGGGCCTAATGACAAAAATAAAACGGTGAAATTAATTCCAATGACATTTATTGTAAATAGAGCAGAGAGAGAGGGAGAGTACACAACGTACAGTAGCTCTGGAGGCTGTAGATAAGAGAGGAGTCATTTGAGGCGCAGGGGAGACTCATGCAGTTTACAAAGACATAATCCCCTTGGAACTAAAGTACTCCATCCTCTGGATCTACAGCATACAGTAGGTTATAGCAGGGGACTTACAACATCACTATAGGCTTACAACAAGTATTTTACATGTGGACACTGAAAATATTCATATCGTAACAGTGCGATTATGAGAAGTGAGTGTTACAGTGAGTTATTGAAAAGGTAAGCCTATAGTATTAAGTATTAAGATGTACTATAGATATTGAAAATACTACTGTCATAATAGCACGATTATCGCTATCAAAAGTACCTATTACCAGGGGCGTCATGCACCCCAACATTCTGAGGGGGCACAAAGTACGTGAGGATGGCTGGGGGGTGGTCCGGAGGGGGGCTATTACCCCGGTCCGTAAGTTGAAGAATTTTGCATTTTTCAACCAGCTATGTATAAAATATGTATTTTTTGTGCATATTTAAGCATACCTCTTGAGCTGTCTGTATTGTCCTGACTGTTGATTCTTAAAAAATATATATATATGCTTCTCTGCTAAAATCTGGGTAAAATATTGAAAGGTTATAGTTATTGCTTGATTTTCTAAAGTCTCCCAACCTTGCCAGCAGGCATGCCAGCTAAGATACAGGTAACTGCCAAAATAATGGACACACTTGAGTAAATGAGGGATACAAAGTATATTGAAAGCAGGTGCTTCCACACATGTTCCATCATGCTTAGGGTTATGTACAGAAATGCTGGGCAGGCCATTATATTGGCTACCATGGCTATGCCCCCATAGGATGACAATTCCCCCATCCACAGGGCACGAGTGGTCACTGAATGGTTTGATGAGCATGAAAACGATGTAAGCCATATGCCATGGCGGTCTCAGTCACCAGATCTCAACTATGGGAGATTCTGGAGCGGCGCCTGAGACAGCGTTTTCCACCACCATCAACAAAACACAAAATTATGGAATTTCTCATGGAAGAATGGTGTCGCATCCCTCCAATAGCGTTCCAGACACTTGTAGAATCTATGCCAAGGTGCATTGAAGCTGTTTTGGCTCGTGGTGGCCCAATGCCCTATTTCCTTTATTTGGGCAGTTAGATGTAGTTAGACAAGCTAGCTACTCTAACTTGAATGATAGCCTGAAATGGCTTCATGGTAGCTAGTTATGAGGTTGGGAGATTGGGAACCTATCTGGGCTAGATAAAGCCAACTTTTTTTTAAACAGGACAAATCTGAGGGGGCATGTTCCCCTGTGCCCCCTATGTGCATGACACCTCTGGATATTACCGTAATAGTTATTGAAAAGGTTTGTTTATCTCTATCTTTGAAAGCACATGAAAACAGTAAGGAGAGTCCTATTCAAAGGCACTATTGTTCTCATGGTAACATGACTACTTATCACCAGACGCAACACGGTTAGGGTGGTGGTGTGTTTGACACTGATTGATAATATTCTTCATTATACCCCACATTTCTAATTAAAATTTAAAAAAGGACCAGATAAAGTGGATCAAACCTCTGTAACCAACACAATTTGAAAACTGCAATTAGCAATTTGGCTGCTTTTGCTAATCGACCCGTTAATAAGAACGGTCGGTCGGTCGGCGAGTTACTCACTTCCAGTTTAATCACTAGAACAGGATTCAATAACAAAAGAGCCGTATATTAATTACCAGAGAGTGATGACTTTACTCCTCATCGCTTTGACATTGGAGGAGGGCATGATTGGATGAATTAATGTATCTGAACACATTAAATAACAATTATCAGGCAAAACAGCATGAAAGAGAGTGGGTAATGAAGCTCATTGTCAGGTCAATTATTACCACATAAACTCTTCTAAGAGGAGAGGGTAGTATGCGCTAGAAGGCCATGCTGGAAATAAGAAAATGGGCAATATCGTCAAAAGTAATGGGCAAGTGTATGGGCTATTTGTTCTTAATTTCGTGTTAAAGTTAGGGGTAAGGTTATGTGATATTTAAGGTGAGTTGTAGTGGTTAGTTAATAGCATTTGTGATTAGAACGCACTGTTTCTGTCCTTTCTAGCATGGCCCGATAGTGACAACTAAGAGGCTTCCAGCAGGAAGTAAAAACTATATTACTGAAGTAAACAAAAGTACTGTAAGACCTATAACCAACAAATGTGACCTTTTTTATACTGAAACAAGGACAGCTACTATATGTCATGTTCATTCTAAACTGAATGATGAGGACAACTGTATGATGGACTTCACGCATCAATGATGGCACCGGAGAAGATGGCTGCAGTTTTACAGCCCTCTAACCAATTGTACTATTATCAAATCAAATCAAATCAAATTTTATTTGCCACATGCGCCGAATACAACAGGTGTAGACATTACCGTGAAATGCTTACTTACAGCCCAACAATACATTTATTTCTTAATAAAAAAGTACAATAAAACAACAACAAAAAAGTGTTGAGGAAAAAAAGAGCAGAAGTAAAATAAAATAACAGTAGGGAGGCTACTGTCATAGACAGTCATAGACTGTTCTCTCTGCTACCGCACGGCAAGCGGTACCGGAGCTCCAAGTCTAGGTCCAAAAGGCTTCTCAACAGCTTCTACCCCCAAGCCATAAGACTCCTGAACAGCTAATCATGGCTACCCGGACTATTTGCACCCCCACCCCATCTTTTTACGCTGCTGCTACTCTGTTAATTATTTATGCATAGTCACTTTAACTCTACCCACATGTACATATTACCTCAACTAGCCGGTGCCCCCACACATTGACTCTGCACCAGTACCCCCCTGTATATAGCCTCCCAACTGTTATTTTATTTTACTTTTTTCCTCAACACTTTTTTGTTGTTGTTTTATTTTACTTTTTTATTAAGAAATAACTGCATTGTTGGTTAAGGGCTGTAAGTAAGCATTTCACGGTAATGTCTACACCTGTTGTATTCGGCGCATGTGGTAAATCAAAATTGATTTGATTTGATTTGATTTAAATGGCACCATAGTACCTGTCATCCAGCATTTCCATCAAATCAAAGATGGCCGCCAAACATGGCCAGAAGAGCAAACGCCACAGGAGCTGTTCACAAAAAGGGTGACCAATTGACCCTTTGCTAAGCCCCGCCCCTCTTGGTTACTGTTGCAACCTCGGACAACATTTTCCCAGGAAGCCCAATCCCCTCACAATGATCTTAAACTGTGTTTTTACTACACAATGAAATTTAACACAGACTACCCCTTGCTAATCAGGAAACTCTTGGGTATGTTGTCATGGACTGTCATTACAATCGCTTCACAGGAACCTGGTAATATTATGCTTGTAGTGTGGCTAGCCACTCCGCAGTTAAAGCTACTAACCACTTTTGGAGCTAACTGCCCTCAAATCGTATCCTGATGTCGACAGAAGATAGGAGTTGTATTCATAACATGGCTAACTTAGCTAGATAACACATTTTGATAAAACAAGTTATATTAAGTGGCTAGCTGGCTAGCTAGCGTTAGCAGATTTGGTGGTCATTGAAACTGAGAGCTAGCTAACCAGCTGAGCTACCAAACAATGAAACAAAAGTAAAGAGAAATACTCCATTAACAGTCTCTGCATTACAGGAATCAAAGTAGCAAGTACTCCTGGTGCACTGTTCAAATATTTAGCCATTTAAACAATACATTTTTTAAAAGACAATTCTCAGTTTTTCCCTATTTAAATGTAAGCTTGTCCGAGGTGTCGGACTCGATGACAGTTGCTATCCATTGGAGCGCTGCGATTGGTTGTGTCACGATCGTCTAATGAGGGAGACCAAAGCGCAGCGCGTTGAGCGAACATGACTTTATTAAATTAAAGTACTCACTACAAAAAAACAACAAACAATGACGAATCGTGAAGTCCTCAGTTACAATGACTGACAAGGAACAAAAACCCACAACACTAAGGTGAACACTGACAGTTTAAATATGGCTCCCAATCAGAGATAACGAGCCGACAGCTGACACTCGTTACCACTGATTGGGAGTCACACGACCAAACAAGGAAACACAACCAAATACAACACAACCAATACCAAACACAACCAAATGAACACACCCTGGCTCAAAATACACAGTCCCGGAGCCAGAGCGTGACAGTACCCCCCCCTAAAGGCGCGGACTCCGACCGCGCCTACACCCCAAATAGGGAAGGGCTGGGTGGGTATTGCTCCTCGGAGGCGGCTCCGGCTCCGGGCTTGACCACCACCCTACTACAATCCCCCCGTAGTGCCCCCAGTCCGATCTGACCCAGTTAGCTGGATCAGGACTGCCGACGCGCACCCCTGGCTTGGCGCGTGAGGCAGGAATGGACCGGACCTGGCAGACGATACGCACCCTTTGCATGGTGCGTAGAGCCGGAACAGGCCTCACCAGGCTGAAGACTCGCATCCCTGGCTTGGTGCGAGTAGCAGGAATGGGCTGAATCCGGCTGACGACTCGCACCCTTGGCTTGGTGCGAGTAGCAGGAATGGGCTGAATCCGGCTGACGACTCGCACCCTTGGCTTGGTGCGAGTAGCAGGAATGGGCTGAATCCGGCTGACGACTCGCACCCTTGACTTGGTGCGAGTGGCAGGAACAGGCCGGACAGGGCTGACGAAACGCACCATAGACTTGGTGCGGAGAGCAGGCACGGGCCGGACAGGGCTGGCGACGCGCACCACTGACCTGGTGCGGGGAGCTTGGATGGGCCGGACTGGGCTGGCGACGCGCACCACAGACCTGGTGCGGAGAGCAGGAACGGGCCGGACAGGGCTGACGAAACGCACCATAGACTTGGTGCGGAGAGCAGGCACGGGTCTGACAGGGCTGGCGACGCGCACCACAGACTTGGCGCGGAGAGCAGGAACGGGCCGGACAGGGCTGACGACGCACACCACTGGCTTGGTGCGGGGAGCTTGGATGGGCCGGACTGTACTGGGGACACACACCACTGGCCCTACACCGGGATCTGGAACGGGCCGGACCGGACTGGCAACACACGCCAGTACCTCTCGCCGTGCCTCTACTTCCTCCATCCCCTCTTCGACCAGTGGCCCCCGTAACCCGACGGCCTCCTCCGGCAACCCACTGGACCGCTCTATCGCGGCCTCCTGCTGGTCCGACGTCGTGAGCCCCCCCCTAAAAATTTTCTGGGGTTCTCTCCTCTTCGTGGACCAGGCCTCCATCGTTCTCGCCAGACTATCACCCCACTGCTCCAAAGTCCAACCTCTCTCCTCTTCTCTTGGCTTGGCCCAGTCGAGACTCCTACTCAACTGCTCCCAAGTCCATCCTCTCTCTTCTTCATGCTGCTTGATCTGGTTAAGGTGGGTTTTTCTGTCACGATCGTCTAATGAGGGAGACCAAAGCGCAGCGCGTTGAGCGAACATGACTTTATTAAATTAAAGTACTCACTACAAAAAAACAACAAACAATGACGAATCGTGAAGTCCTCAGTTACAATGACTGACAAGGAACAAAAACCCACAACACTAAGGTGAACACTGACAGTTTAAATATGGCTCCCAATCAGAGATAACGAGCCGACAGCTGACACTCGTTACCACTGATTGGGAGTCACACGACCAAACAAGGAAACACAACCAAATACAACACAACCAATACCAAACACAACCAAATGAACACACCCTGGCTCAAAATACACAGTCCCGGAGCCAGAGCGTGACAGGTTGCCCAGAATTCTGGTGTGGGGCTTAGCGAAGGGTCAATTGTCACAGAGGGAAAATATGCAACTGTGCAAATTTGATAATGACTACTAAAATTCATTAAATGTTGTGTTAAAAATATAAAATAGTTACCATTACTGCTTTTATACTGAGACCTTTAAAAAAAAACTACCACTTGGGTAATTTGACAACTTAAAAAGACTAAACTAGTTCGAAATCAATTAACATCATACGTGATCAGTGAACCACCTTTCAAAGCCCTGCCTTCTCTCTGACCTCCCTCTCAGACCCCTGTCAGTCAGCCAGTTCAGTTCCTCCTACAACCTCATCTCTCTCTCTCTGCTGGCCAGACATGAATTACCAATTGACCGCTGTTGCCCTGAACCCTCTCTTAAACAAACCGCCTGGCCACCTCCACAGTGACACATATCAATAGTAATCTGATGTGTGGCAGGCGCTGGAAACAACAGTCCCCTTCAGATCCATCGAGCCCTGGACCCCCGACTGGCAGCACCTGCCTCACCGATGGGGACGTAAGGGGCCATGCGTCAGTCAGCTCCTTCTCTTCATACTCTCTCCTGGCCCTCCAGACATCCACCACAACACTTATTACTCCACTTCCTGGTGCTGCTAAGTGACTGGCCTGTCTGTGCCACTGTTACCACGGCTACCACCCTGGGACCCTATCCTTATTGTCCTAATTTCAGCTGTGATCCTGATGCCTGGTAGGCAACTCTCTACCTGGGGCTCGGCAAACACTGATCCAACATGACATGGTGACAGAAAACAGGGGAGAGGGGGATAAAGGAGGATGGAGGGGACTGAAAATAAAAGAACAAGGGATGAGGAAGAAAGAGAGCGGTAGAGAGAGGGAAGGTTGGCACAGAAAACAGGGGAGAAGGGCATGGAAATAAAATAAGGGATGAGGAACAAAGCTAGAGAGAGGGAGGGAGGAAAAGGTAGGTTGAGGGAGGGAGGAAAAGGTAGGTTGAGGTTGGCCAGCCATGGCCCTCGTGGCGCAGGGTGTGCCCATCAACACGGATGAGTGTTAGCCGAGAGCAGCGTGTCACAATGATGGAGGGCTTGGATCACTCACATCAGCCCTTCATCAGACTGGAAGAGATCAATCTCCAGGCCTAATACAAAAGGACATGGTCAAATATATTTCTCTCTCTCTTTTTCTCTCCCCTTTCTCTTGTGTCAGTTTAACTGATGAGTAAATCTCTTTGTCAGGTATCACGTTGTCCACTCTCTCATTTTCACCTCTCATGTCCCTTGTATTTGACCATGGTGGTAGAGATGGATGATACACTTACAGCTGTATGCTATTTAGCCCATCGTGTCTATGTTGTTGTATTTTGTATGAGCACATCACATTTTATGACTTATTCAAGGACAAAATATTACAATAATAAACATATGATGTATTTATACAGCAAAAATGTTCATTGAACTAGAAGTAATTTGCTGAAAACCTTTCACAAAAGCTATTGCTAATGTTTCTAGGTGGCAGAGCAACTTTGACAAAAGCTAGCTATATAAGTAGAAACAATGTGATGTTGCATGCTGTCTGGAATTGAAGAGGAACCACACTATGACAGGGGATCCTACGGAATGAAAACAGATGATGCCGCTCCAGCCAATGGCTGTGGAAGGAGAGGGAATAATAAGGTTGGGTTGTGATGGTAGTGTGGATCTCCTCCCCCTGGCCTCCCGTACCCCAGATAGCTTTACTGTAACCCTACTCCTCTTGATTAACATGACATATCCCTCCTCCGTATGCAGGAGGGATAAAGGGATGGAGGGATGATTAACTGTCTGTGTCCCTCCTCTCCTTACTCTTCTCTCTCTCTCTCTCTTAAATTCTGTCTTACCTCACTCTCTCCCACGTCTCGCCCCCTCTCATTCACTCTCTCCTTATCTCCCCCCTCCCTCTCTCCCTACCCCTGACATCCTCGGACTGTCCTCAGCCCCCTGCACATCCCCTGACAGGTAGAATAATAACCCTCATTTATCACTGCCCACCAAAAGTCCAATAACCTAAATCTTCACTTGCCACACACACCGGGACTCAATTACTTTATTGACATGTAATCTTCATAAGAGGAGAAATATTGAGCATGTAAGGTCAGGTGGTTATGAAGACATATTATCATATTATCTGCATGAAGGTTGTAGGGCTAGGACCTGACAAAGCTAATTATAATGGTACATGTTTCAGAGCTCACAGGGTATTATGTGCTTGGCTGCACCAGCAAGCACCAGCTGAGGTATGGAGAGGATGGAGGGGTTGAGGAGGATGAGATTTCATACCTTAATAGGAGCTGGATGTCAGCTCAGGGTATGTGAATTAATCAAGTCAAATATTATCGAGCGCACATCACAACGCTAATACCTTTGATCGGTTAATTTGTATCCTGTGGGGGCTTGGAAACTGCTTAGCCAAAACGGCTAATAACAAAAAACAACTGTAGAACAACACAATTGATGATCTGCTGTATCTGAGAGGAAAACATCTAAAATTGGATTAAAACAAAGCACTGCTTAAAGTTCAGTGGATATCAGCTGTTGTTTGTATATCGGTGGCTTGAGCAGTTCCTGGGCCAAGATGTCATAGTGGGTTAGCGATAGTGTGAGGCACTAAAGGAAGGGCCCGAGGTTCTGTTATTTCTCTCAAGGTTATCTTCATATCCTCCTCTCCTCTCAGACCCAACATTAGGATCTACTGCCTGCCTGCTACAGTACCAACATACTGCATAGCGCTCTCTGAAAACAAAAAAATCTTATAATTTTCTTCTGTGGAGGATGTCTTCTAAAAACACCCTTAAACTCACCTTAAGTAAATAATATATATTTTCTCCTATAAGTCTATGATAAAACATTTTTTTACATCAAACAGTATGTTTTAGTGTAAGTGTATATTGGAAAAATAAATTTGTGTTAATTTTTTAAAAAGAGTCGATACAAGTGCCATAAGGCATTAAAAACACATGCTAGGCCAGCCCAGCCCAGAATCATATCCCAAAGTCATCTCCATCTCAGGGTCACACTGCGTGAACAAAAGACCACCACACCGCGAGACATGCTACGCGTGTTCACTCCAATTCATCTAATTTCATGCCATTTTCCTTTTTCCACCGCCATCCCATTACCCCTGAATCAGGGTTCCCCGGCGCCCGCAGACGATGCCTAAATGCTAGATAAGAGTAGCTAGAGGAGGGACAATTGGTCCTATAGCTCCTGGGGTTTGCAAGTTAGCACTGGCTTAATGGTGTCAAGTGGAAAGAGGTTTTTTGGTCTTTCTCAGGAGGCAACCCCCTGTGAAATTTATCCAGGCCTTCAGAAGTACTCATATCATTCCATACTTAAGTCTCTAACACCCCTAAAGTCATGATTATTTTCCTGACTTTTATTCAGTATTTGTTTTAGCAGTTACTGGTTAACATTCATGGTAGCTTAAATATCCACACAGTGATTTCCGAGCCACCTTAAAATGCAGCCATTTCTACTGCTGTAGATAATGAATATAAGATTAAAAAGTGGTGAAATGCCCCTTTAAATGCAGATATCATCTACCGGCTAATATATAATCAAGGTCAATCAGAAGGTTTGGTTTTGAAACTGCATTGTATCTTTAGCTAAAGGGGAAAATGGGAAAAGGAGACATTAAAAATCCCAGCAATCTGGAATTAATTCAACAATCTGACCTAAATGACTCAGACGTCAACCCAATCGTCTCGCAGCGACACAACATGTCAGAAACAATTTACCAATCAAATTATGACAGTAAAATAACTTGTCTGCTCGTATTAAAGTGACAGAGAAACCTGTTCCTTTCGTTTAAAGCCATTTCATCAGCGAATCATTGTGACAGATTAAAAGGTTGTACCGTTCAACTGGCCTCGCTCTCTCTTCGTTTTGGTGAAGCAGGAATGTTGATATTGGTGAGCATTATAAAATACCTGCTACTTCCTCCTGTAACTCAAGCTACCTATTCTAATCCTAGACATATAATACAATGCACACATCCTTTCAATGAAATAGGCTCTGATCCTCATAACCCATAACCAGTTGACCTCAAGCACTTCATTTGACCAGCCGACGTCCTTAAACATTGACATTGTGCACGAGTGCTTAGTTAGTCAAATAGGACACCCGTTTGATTTGTTAAGTAGGAGAGGCAAGCACAAATAGAGGCTAAGATATTTCACATTTTTAGATGATGGACCACCTCTCTTTCCAAGGCAACGGGTCCCAACAAGCATTTCACGTCGCCCCTGATGCAATGAATAATCCACATGCCAGTTAATGTGAGCTATGCTGATACTCCCACCATAGTTTGTGTTCAGACATCACAGCTTAGTGTCTGCTGATTGTATATTGAAGCCGAGCCAGTTGACAATAAATCATTGGATTCACCAGCCAGAGAGAAAAACTGTTTAGACAACGACCCAATGGAGCTCGCTGTAATTGACAGATGAGTTGAGCTCCTTCCACCACAATAGCTCTGGAACACTGAAACTGAGCTGGGAATGCTAGTGAGTGAGTGTGTGTGTGTGTGTGTGTGTGTGTGTGTGTGTGTGTGTATGTTCTGTCTTTAAATGAAGGTGCTGTGGCTGATGTGTCACTTATAAATGTACTCCTGCTCTTAACAACAAGCCTCTATAATCATTATTTCATGTAGCTGTGTAGCTACTAGATTAACCATGCTCTCTCCCTCCCTCTCTCACAGCTCTGATTGTTATACTGCATGCATGCCTGATGACTGTTATGAGTGAGCATGACAAAAGGCATGGTGATGTAGCTATGTCGTTTATCCATTGGGGTAAGAGAAATCACCAAATTATGTTTAACTGAGAGGGAACCGATTGCATTAAATAAGACATGTTAACCTGATTAGATTTAAGACATATTTTCATCTTGTGTTTAGTGAGTGTGATTGACAAGTAGTACTCAATTAATCTAGAATTACAGAAGGTAACTCTGAATGAATTCACAGTTCATTCTGACAAATCAGGAAAATTAGAGTTAAACATTTCAAACTCACATACTCATGGCTGTTCACTTAGTGTGTTTTATGTGATAAACAACTCTACATAAACATGAATTGCCAATTACCTAGTTGTATGATGACTTTAATAATGCCAGCAGAGTTCACTGGTCTCTGATCCCTCTCTCCCTTCAGTGTGACAAGTGACCTAGCATCTGCTAACACAGTAGAAGCTCTTCATCTTCTTCTTCTGGGTAAAAAGGCCCTTACAGCGGCTCACACTACACACTGAGCCATCCTTTTCACACAGGAGAAACTGGAGGACCCTCCATCGATCCTGCTGTAAAAATATCCAAACCATCTGGCTAGCCTCCACCGTCATAAATTACCCTGATGGACTCCTGTGTTTCCAAACCAGGGAGAGAAAACCGCTGCAGACCTGCGCTAGCTAACTTCTGTCAGGGACTAAAAGTAATACTGGGAAACACTACACCACATCTCAAATGTCCCCGGTCGCAGTCACAAATCACAGTGGAACATGAATAATAGTTTGACTTGCGTAAGCAATCTGCTTTCAGAGCTGGTTTCTAACAGCAATGTGGCCTATCCATTCGGGCTGATATATGCTTTGTCAATTTGCTGTCACTGAAACTGAGGCTGACCAGTGATACTGAGAACTGGACCAGGTCCAGAAGTACCAGAGGGATGTTATTGCAGAGTGGGCTGGGCCTGGGCCTAGGTTGGCAAGAACTCATGTCCTTGTCTGTCTATCTCCCTGACAGTTTCACTTACGAGTGTTGTGCTTGTGTAAATAACATGGACCTGTCTGTAATGGTCACAGACGGTAAAGATTTAGGAGGATTGGTGTTCCAACACTGCTGATAGTCTTAAAGGAACATTTCAAAAATGTTCTGTCTTCATATTCATAATCTCCAGCACCACCCCAACATCAACATATGTGAAAATGGCCAGTTTCTATGTTTTGTAGTAAAAAAGATAAAGGAAGGTAAGTGTTTCCAATTACATCATCAACCAATTAGTAGGCAATGCCTACTTATAATTGGTCAAAATCACACAATGCACACTGATGATGTCATTGGAAACACTTATGTTCCTCTATCTTTTTTACTACTAAACATAGAAATGCGCCATTTACACATATTTTGATGTTGGGGTGGTGCAGGAGATGATGAATATGAAGTAGAAAAATTGTGACATTTCCCTTTAAGTCCATAAACCAAGCCATATGTTGTGTCCTGCTGTTGGAAGTGGTGATATATTTGTACAATGAATGGTGAAGGCCTTTGAGTTGGAGAAACAGAACATTGTACATACAGTACAGATCATTATCTTATCCCACCAGATGCATATGGAGATCAGTAGGACTCAGATTTTTCTTGGTGTACTTAGTTGAAATAATAACAGTTTCTTGAATCAAACATTTAATTTGATCTCTAAACTTAAGTGGCACCATCCTCAAACTGTTTATAGTATTTTAGTCAAAACAAATTCAGCACATCTTCCACTTGACTTAAACACGTCTTATTAAGATGAAATATCAAAAAGGAAAAACATTTACTTTTTATTATTTATTGAAAAAAATAAAGAAATATATTTTAAATTAAATCTCTTTTAAACAAAATCCCAAAAAATCTTGACACAACACTTGACGGTATCATCTTTCCACTTGAAGTTCTACCTGTATACTTTCAATATCAGTTTTCAGACCTCAGCTCCTCAAGAGACTCCTTCAACTACATCAAACAGCAAGGTAAAAACAATAGTGTCACTGACATTTCCCCCGAACCTAGCACAAACAGAATTATTCAGAATGAGAGAGAGAGAGGAGAGTACCATCCGCAAACTGAAAGAAAATGACACTTGGTAGAAAGCAGTGATCTCAAAGCAGTTTAGAGCAGAGTTCAGCAGTTGAAACTGTCAGTGAAGTTAAGAAGGTTTTAATCTAGCAACGCCCCAGCCTCCTCCTGTCTAACAGAGAGAAATAACGTGAGTTCCAGTCTGTGTCCCAAATGGCACCCTATTCCCTACAGTGCCTTCAGAAAGTATTCACACCACTTGACTTTTTCCACCTTTTATTGTGTTACAAAGTGGGATTAAAATGGATTGAAGTCATTTTTTTGTGAATGATCTACACAAAATACTCTGCAAAGGCAAAGTGGAAGAAAAATTCGAACATTTCTAAAACATTTATGAAAAATAAAACACTAATATACTGTATCTTGATTAGATACAGTGCCGTGGAAAAGTATTTGCCCCCTTTCTGATTTTCTCTACTTTTGCATATTTTCGATACTGAATATTATCAGATCTTCAACCAAAACCTGATATTAGATAAAGGGAACCTGAGTGAACAAATAGCACAACAATTACATACTCTTTTCATTTATTTCATAAACAAAGTTATGCAACACCTAATGCCGCCGTGTGAAAAAGTAATTGCTCCCTTACACTCAATAACTGGTTGTGCCACCTTTAGCTGCAATGACTGCAACCAAACGCTTCCTGTAGTTGTTGATCAGTCTCTCACGTCGCCTGAAGGAATTTTGGCCCACTCGTCCATGTAGAACTGCTGTAACTTAGCGACATTTGTGGGTTTTCAAGAATGAACTGCTCGTTTCAGGTCCTGCCACAACATCTCAATTGGGATTTGGTCTGGACTTTGACTAGGCCATTCCAAAACTTTAAATGTGTTGCTTTTTGGCCATTTTCATGTAGACTTGATTGTGTGTTTTGGATCATTGTCTTGCTGCATGACCCAGCTGCGCTTCAGCTTCAGCTCACAGACGGATGGCCTGACATTCTCCTGTAGAATTCTCTGATACAGAGCAGAATTCATGGTTCCTTCTATTAAGGCAAGACGTCCAGGTCCTGAGGCAGCAAAGCATCCCCAAACCATCACACTACCACCACCATGCTTGACCGTTGGTATGAGGTTCTTACTGTGGAATGCAGTGTTTGGTTTTCGCCAGGCATAATGGGACCCATGTCATCCAAAAAGTAATACTTTTGAATCACCCATCCATAGAACATTCTTCCAAGAGTCTTGATGATCATCCAGGTGCTTCGAGGTGCTTTTTGGCAAACTTGAGTCCACTTTTTGGACGACATGGGTCCCATTATGCCTAGCGAAAATGAAACACTGCATGAAAAATATTTTCTCTATTTTTGCATATTTTTTATACTTAATGTTATTAGATCTTCAATACTTTTTAACGGCACTGTAAGTATTCAACCCCCTGAGTCAATACATGTTAGAATCACCTTTGGCAGCGATTACAGCTGTGAGTCTTTCTGGGTACGTCTCTAAGAGCTTTCCACAGCTGTATTGTGTAACATTTGCCCATTATTTTCTAAATTCATCAAGGTCTGACAAATTGGTTGATGATCATTGCGAGACAACAATTTTCAGGTCTTGCCATAGACTTTCAAGCAGATTTAAGACAAAACTGTAACTCGGCCACTCACGAACATTCACTGTATTCTTGGTAATCAACTCCAGTGAAGATTTGGCCTTGTGTTTTAGGTTATTGTCCTGCTGAAAGGTTAATTAATTTCCCAGTGTCTGGTGGAAAGCAGACTAAACCAGGCTTTCCTCTAGGATTTAGGGCACCAAAAGTCATACCCCCCAAAAATGCACAAATATCATACCCCCCAAACTGTCAAGGCTGAGGTGAATGTGGTGTGGGAGTCAGGTGCAGGACACCGAAGCTTAGTCCAACAAAGTTTACTTGTGAGAACACAAGGCAAAGATACAATGAACGGCCTCAAACAAAACAGAGGCGAGCAATTACGCAAACTGTGCGTAAACAATAAAACAACAAACAGAGAAAACACGCAGCACTACGGACAGGCGAAAAACAACACACAACCTAACCAATACAAAACAGGCAACTTATAGAACACGTAATCAGACACAAACGGACACAGGTGTAATAGACAGACAAAAGCAATCAAACATAGAAACATTCAACGGTGGCAGCTAGTACTCCGGGGACGACGAACGCCGAAGCCTGCCCGAACAAGGAGGAGGAGCAGCCTCGGCAGAATCCGTGACACAAACAATGCTAACCTCCCCTGTTATTGTAATGGTGACAGGTTTGCATGTATTGAGGGTATGATATTTGTGCGTCTGTAACTTTATCACTCATCATTATTCACGATTCACTCAGTAATCATGGTAGCATCCACATTATTGTGGAAGTGTTTAGAAACATATTCTATTCTTATTTACAATAGAAGTGACTCCAAAATGACACAATACACTATTTACCATTCACTTCTATTGGGCCCAAGATAATCTACAACACAAACAAAACAAACAGCAAATGCATCCAACAAATTTGTAGAGTCACAAGCTTGATGTAGTCATTGCGTGCTATGAATATGGGACCAAATACTCAACTTTTTACTACTTTAATACACATATAAGTGAATTTGTCCCAATACTTTTGGTGGCCTAAAATGGGGGGGAACTATATACAAAAATTGCTGTCATTTCTAAACGGTTCACCCGATATGGATGAAAATACCCTCAAATTAAAGCTGACAGTCTGCAATTTACCTCATTGTAACTGTGTGATTTCACATCCAAACTTTTTGAGTATAGAGCCAAAATAATAAAAAATGCTTCACTGTCCCACTAATTACGGGGGGCACTGTATTATTTGACTTCTTGAGCGAATTTTTACTCCTGACCTTATTTAGGCTTGTCATAACAAAGGGGTTGAATACTTATTAACTCAAGACATTTCAGCTTTTCATTTTGTATTAATTTGTAAAAATTTAGAAAAACATAATTACACTTTGACATTATGGGCTATTGCGTGTAGGCCAGTGACACAAATCTAAATGTAATCCATTTTAAATTCAGGCTGTAACACAACAATATGTGGAAAAAGTCAAGGGGTGTGAATACTTTCTGAAGGTACTGTACATACTGCACTAATTTTGACCGGAGCCATATGGGCCCTGGTCAAAAGTAGCGCACTACATAAAGACTAGGGTGCCATTTGGGACGCAACCCCAGTGTGTTCCAGTTCTCTATAATAATAACAGGGACATTCAGGGCCTGCCTCCAAAAATGAGCTCTCATCATCATTTCTCCCAGCGAGAAGAGGAGAGGAGTGTGGTGTGTTTTGGACATGCGGTGAGGGATTGCAGGGCCCGGTTCCCCCTCGCTCTCCCTCGCTTTCCCTCATCTCATCCATCTCCATAGCCCTGCACTAATGGCTATTCATGTTGCAGAGCCAATCCACTCCTGGGAGGAATAACATCACATCACATCATCGCCCTCTGATAAAGGCAACAGAGCCGCGCATCACAGAGGAAGAGCAGATATACATGGCTGGCAGCTGCTCTCTGTGTGCATGAGGCTGTAAGACACAGAACACGTGTAGAACCTAATGGAACGGATTCAATCAAAACCTGCAACCAGATTTCCAAGTTAAAAATGTGATGTTCAATTCAAATTAGAAAGGAGACAATGTCATCAAACTGAATGAAAAACAAACCTAAATGGAATAGTAATACCAACATGATTCTCACCGCACAAGAATAGGCCCATGACCTATTATCTTAACCCTAGCCTGAGAACATGGTTACCAGTTCGGACCTAAACAAATGACCCTACAAGCTGACTCCAGATCATTAA
This sequence comes from Coregonus lavaretus, assembly GCF_964263955.1. Classification (NCBI taxonomy): domain Eukaryota; kingdom Metazoa; phylum Chordata; class Actinopteri; order Salmoniformes; family Salmonidae; genus Coregonus; species Coregonus lavaretus. The sequence goes on from NC_139988.1 coordinate 30,497,963, forward strand.
AACATATTAACCCACATAAACTATTTTTGGAAACCAAAAGCATATGAAGGTACACAACATCACAAAGCGAACATGATTACTACACAATATTTTGTTGGGAAAAGGAAATCCTCCCTGTTCGCCCATTATATATTTTTGAGATCCAATCTAAGTGTAGCCCAGAGGTTGAAATATGCACGTGGATATAAGCAAGCATGATGGCTATTTCTTTCTTTATGAGAGCTCATTACGTCCCTGTGTTGTGAGTTATAGGCACATTTTATATCGATATCTTTAATGGCAACAAAATACTAATTCATTATAAAACTGATCCTTAGCACCTCTTCAGCTGCACAAACTGGCAAACACCTCCAAGGATATAAAACTTGGTCTGGTGACAATTACTTGTGAGAGACTTTTATGAACTCCTATCTGGGGATTAAAGCCATATGTCTTTATATTGTCAGAGTGTTTCAGAGTGTGTAACCCATAGAAGCAACCTTAGTCAACATAGTTCACTTGTCATTCTTCATACGCATTATCCAGTTCCACAGAATTCTGAAAGTGTTTCGTTTGTAGGGTCTCAGAGCTCCATCGGACTAAATCCAAATGATTTAATTGATCAACTACTTGGTTATAACACAAGACAAAAAGTAGAACTACCCTGAATTGGCGTGTGCTCAAAAAAATATGTAACTTTTTGGAGAGTTCAGGCAGTTCAGTTCTGGGCGATTCCACGCCAGCGAGAGTGGGAAATATTTTTAATGTTGAATAAATTAATGTGAAAACTTGTATTTCAAAGTCTAGACATACTCCATTTGTTAGAGCACACGTTAAGGAGTGTAATGACACCAAGATGTTGACTGTATCATGTACGGTTCACGGACCATAAGGTCTTACAGGAGGCATGCATACAGTGAGGGAAGAAAGTATTTGATCCCCTGCTGATTTTGTACGTTTGCCCACTGACAAAGAAATGATCAGTCTATAATTGTAATGGTAGGTTTATTTGAACAGTGAGAGACAGAATAACAACAAAAAAATCCAGAAAAATGCATTTAAAAAATGTTATAAATTGATTTGCATTTTAATGAGGGAAACTAGTATTTTATACAGGTAACGAGCTGAGATTAGGAGCACACTCTCAACTAATCTCAGCTTGTTACCTGTATAAAAGACACCTGTCCACAGAAGCAATCAATCAATCAGATTCCAAACTCTCCACCATGGCCAAGACCAAAGAGCTCTCCAAGGATGTCAGGAACAAGATTATAGACCTACACAAGGCTGGAATGGGCTACAAGACCATCGCCAAGCAGCTTGGTGAGAAGGTGACAACAGTTGGTACGATTATTCGCAAATGGAAGAAACACAAAAGAACTGTCAATCTCCCTCGGCCTGGGGCTCCATGCAAGATCTCACCTCGTGGAGTTGCAATGATCATGAGAATGGTGAGGAATCTGCCCAGAACTACACGGGAGGATCTTGTCAATGATCTCAAGGCAGCTGGGACCATTGTCACCAAGAAAACAATTGGTAACACCCTACGCCGTGAAGGACTGAAATCCTGCAGCACCCGCAAGGTCCCCCTGCTCAAGAAAGCACATATACATGTCCGTCTGAAGTTTGCCAATGAACATCTGAATGATTCAGAGGAGAACTGGGTGAAAGTGTTGTGGTCAGATGAGACCAAAATCGAGCTCTTTGGCATCAACTCAACTCGCCGTGTTTGGAGGAGGAGGAATGCTGACTATGACCCCAAGAACACCATCCCCACCATCAAACATGGAGGTGGAAACATTATGCTTTGGGGGTGTTTTTCTGCTAAGGGGACAGGACAACTTCACCGCATCAAAGGGACGATGGACGGGGCCATGTACCGTAAAATCTTGGGTGAGAACCTCCTTCCCTCAGCCAGAGCATTGAAAATGGGTCGTGGATGGGTAATCCAGCACGACAATGACCCAAAACACACGGCCAAGGCAACAAAGGAGTGGCTCAAGAAGAAGCACATTAAGGTCCTGGAGTGGCCTAGCCAGTCTCCAGACCTTAATCCCATAGAAAATCTGTGGAGGGAGCTGAAGGTTCGAGTTGCCAAATGTCAGCCTCAAAACCTTAATGACTTTGAGAAGATCTGCAAAGAGGAGTGTAACAAAATCCCTCCTGAGATGTGTGCAAACCTGCAGGCCAACTACAAGAAACGTCTGACCTCTGTGATTGCCAACAAGGGTTTTGCCACCAAGTACTAAGTCATGTTTTGCAGAGGGGTCAAATACTTATTTCCCTCATTAAAATGCAAATAAATTTTTAACATTTTTGACATGCGTTTTTCTGGATTTTTGTTGTTGTTATTCTGTCTCTCACTGTTCAAATAAACCTACCATTAAAATTATAGACTGATCATGTCTTTGTCAGTGGGCAAACATACAAAATCAGCAGGGGATCAAATAATTTTTTCCCTCACTGTAGGTCTAAAAGGGTTTGTAATAGAAATGTAAAAAGCATGTCAAACATGTCCTAAAGAAGGTATATTTGAGAATTGCCAGAACGATCGGAAAAACCAAAGATATTTTCAGCTCCCACTGGCGTTGAATCAGTGTGTGGCATTATTTTTGCCTCCATACAGTCCTTAGGTCCTTCATAATACTGCACCTAATACACAGACAGTGAATACTGTAGGGCGTACTGTAAACCTACAGTATGTGTATGTATGGAAAATAAGTATTTGGTCACCTACAAACAAGCAAGATTTCTGGCTCTCACAGACCTGTAACTTCTTCTTTAAGAGGCTCCTCTGTCCTCCACTCGTTACCTGTATTAATGGCACCTGTTTGAACTTGTTATCAGTATAAAATACACCTGTCCACAACCTCAAACAGTCACACTCCAAACTCCACTATGGCCAAGACCAAAGAGCTGTCAAAGGACACCAGAAACAAAATTGTAGACATGAACCAGGCTGGGAAGACTGAATCTGCAATAGGTAAGCAGCTTGGTTTGAAGAAATCAACTGTGGGAGCAATTATTAGGAAATGGAAGACATACAAGACCACTGATAATCTCCCTCGATCTGGGGCTCCACGCAAGATCTCACCCCGTGGGGTCAAAATGATCATAAGAACGGTGAGCAAAAATCCCAGAACCACACGGGGGGACCTAGTGAATGACCTGTAGAGAGCTGGGACCAAAGTAACAAAGCCTACCATCAGTAACACACTACGCCGCCAGGGACTCAAATCCTGCAGTGCCAGACGTGTCCCCCTGCTTAAGCCAGTACATGTCCAGGCCCGTCTGAAGTTTGCTAGAGTGCATTTGGATGATCCAGAAGAGGATTGGGAGAATGTCATATGGTCAGATGAAACCAAAATAGAACTTTTTGGTAAAAACTCAACTCGTCGTGTTTGGAGGACAAAGAATGCTGAGTTGCATCCAAAGAACACCATACCTACTGTGAAGCATGGGGGTGGAAACATCATGCTTTGGGGTTGTTTTTCTGCAAAGGGACCAGGACAACTGATCCGTGTAAAGGAAAGAATGAATGGGGCCATGTATCGTGAGATTTTGAGTGAAAACCTCCTGTCACGATCGTTTACGAACGAGACGGACCAAGGCGCAGCGTGATAAGCATACATGTTTATTAACGAATAAACAACACGACAAAAACAACAAACGAAACGTGAAGTCCAAGGTAGACAAATAACATACCTCACACGGAACAAGATCCCACAACTGACTGGTGCCAAAAGGCTGCCTAAGTATGGTCCCCAATCAGAGACAACGAGCTACAGCTGCCTCTGATTGGGAACCAAACCAGCCAACATAGATCTACACAGAATATATATTCACCATAGAAATAAACACAACACAGAAACTACACACCCTGGCTCAACATTTAAGAGTCCCCAGAGCCAGGGCGTGACACCTCCTTCCATCAGCAAGGGCCTTGAAGATGAAACGTGGCTGGGTCTTTCAGCATGACAATGATCCCAAACACACCGCCCGGGCAACGAAGGAGTGGCTTCGTAAGAAGCATTTCAAGGTCCTGGAGTGGCCTAGCCAGTCTCCAGATCTCAACCCCATAGAAAATCTTTGGAGGGAGTTGAAAGTCTGTGTTGCCCAGCGACAGCCCCAAAACATCACTGCTCTAGAGGAGATCTGCATGGAGGAATGGGCCAAAATACCAGCAACAGTGTGTGAAAACCTTGTGAAGACTTACAGAAAACGTTTGACCTGTGTCATTGCCAACAAAGGGTATATAACAAAGTATTGAGAAACTTTTGTTATTGACCAAATACTTATTTTCCACCATAATATGCAAATATATTCATTAAAAATCCTACAATGTGATTTTCTGGATTTTTTTTCCTCATTTTGTCTGTCATAGTTGACGTGTACCTATGATGAAAATTACAGGCCTCTCTCGTCTTTTTAAGTGGGAGAACTTGCACAATTGGTGGCTGACTAAATACTTTTTTCCCCCACTGTACACAGTGGATTGACTTGACTTAAACACTGTGCCTCCTAGGGGAACATAGGTCTTTCACAAACTTCCTCCACTTCTTGTGGAATACAAGTGGACTCGGAAGAGTTAAACTCTCTATGCTTTTATCCATATTTCCCATTTGAACAACAGATTTAGTTCCGTAATGGTGGCGGCCAGTATTGGTCTTTGAGTTTGAGAATGATGTTTATCAGGGGAGAAACGGTCCTGCTACAATCATTATGAGAAGCAGGGAAACGTCTCTGAGAGCACGTACTGAACCTTTAATAGGGCCTGCCAGGAGTGTTCTGTCTTCCCTCACTGGAGGTTTATGGCAAACATTTCCATACTCAGAGAAACTTATCAAAGCTATGCCAAATATAAAGGGAATATTATTGACTGTGGGATGGGTGTTTTTTTTTAGGTAGATTTGCTTAAGGTCGTGAAACAAACATCAAATAGAAAGTTCGCAATTTATTTATGTTGAGGCAAGGCGATGATGGAGACAAACAGGATTGTTATATCAAGGACTTTACCACACAGTCTAACTAACCTAGGATTAATCATGAGTGAGCTCGTTTGAAAGTTAATTTTGTGGTAAATAGACTGACTTCATGACAGCCTATTCAAATTCAAACTAAAGCCTGTATTTTAACAATGTTAGTGATGTTGTCATCATCCTTTGCTTGTGAAGCAAAGATTAAGTTTGGCTTTTATCTAAATCATAGCCTAGTTCCATAAGCTCTAACAACAAAAATCGTAAAAACAGTGATAATGTCCCAGGGCTCCTCTTCATAATGACTAATCCATCATCAAAAATATCAGTTTATCAAGCATTAGTGATCCGTCCCATCCAGCTGTCTGATAATGGAGGGAGAGAGAGGGGGAGGGAAGGAGGGAGGGAGGGATAGCTACCAGCCGGTGTATACCTCTCTAGGCCCAGCTAGGCCAGCTGAGCTTGAAAATACAGTACATATCCCTTTCCCATCTCTCCCTTTACCTCCCTCTATTTTACCCATCTTTCTCTCTCTTTCTGTCTTCCCTCCCTCCCCCTCCCTCTCAGTACTTCTCATCCACAGCTCTGTCATCAGGCCTCTCCCCTGTCTCTCCAGCGCGGACTGACAGCCCATTCCTCATCATTTCCCCATTTTGGCAAAATCCAACTCTCCCCCTAATGGTTCTGCTGCTCTGCTCTGAACGCTTCCAGATGTTTGTGTATTTGTTGTGCTTCGACTGTAAAAGAGTTTACTCTTAGTTTGGATGCATTCCCGTTCCCCCCCCCCCCCCCCCGTATTGGTGATCAGGGAGTGTGTGTGTGTGTGGGGGGGGGGGGGGGGGGGGGTGAGCGTGCACGTGTTTATTGAGAACTATAGATCTACAGATCGCCCCATCGTGTAAAAAAGTGAACTGTAAGGCAAGCGTGAGAAGTCCCATGGGTGTCGCCAGTGTGTGTGTGTCTGAGTAAGTGAGGGGGTTTGAAGGCTTTGAAGACTTGCTTTCCTCCAGGGGTTTTAATAGCAGTTGTGTACCATTTTAAAATACATACATACTAAGCATCTGGAAGCAGTCCCAGAATGAGAGCATTAAACTAGGCCTCATGGCATTTCTCTTTGTTTACTCTCTGTTTACTTAGCAGTTTATACACTGGGATCACTTCCATTTAGGCCTGTCACTGGTGAAGGATGGACCACATCAAACAGTCTGATCCATTAAAGAGCAGTGGCTGATGCCTGAGAAATATATTAGCCTAAATATTTAGAGAATTTTAACTTTTAATGGGAAGAAAAATTGTGTATTTAAACTGTAAAGTACAGTAAAGAAATAGATCTATTACATGTGTTGCATCGTATGTGCTTGTTGTTGTCGTACATGTTTTACGCCTACAGATAACTACATCTATCAAATAAACTCAAGAACCATCTCTGAGAACATGATATTGTCAGATAATGACATGTTGTTGTTAAACCATCACACATATTATGTTTGACAGGTTTTATTATAATTCTCCATTGATTCATTATGAACTACAGTAAGCCATTATGGAGTAACGCTCCATTTGAACTCTTTAGGTATTTATTATTAGGTACTTTAACATTTAAGTTATTTGTCCATTTTAGGTATGTTGCGAGGACAAACTTTAGTCTGAGACCTTTCATTGGGAGATCAAATCCACAATACATTTCTTGTACTCTGATTGTGAGAGTAATTTTGAAACAGCGCTCTGCTCCATACATGAGGTGTAGTCGGGTAGAGTACTTTGAATCTGGGACTGCCAGCCTGTCAGACAGCTAAAACCAGAGCTGACAGTAGAGGAGGATCCTAAGGCCTCTACTGGTGACTCTGCTCCCTAGGCCTCTAGACCTGTCACTACTCCACTCTGTGTCACCCTGGCCTGCTCCAAGACACATCACAGTCTCCCCGTCTCTTTTCTCCCTCTCCTACCCTCTTGTTTTTAGTCGCTAGCTTGCTTGCCCTCTCCTCCTTCATTGCTCACTCTCCTCTATCTACCGCTATTGTGTCTCCCAGGCTAAATCTTTCTTTCTTTCTTTCTGTGTCGCTCTCTTCCCCCCACCATCTCCCTCCCTCCACCCTCTTCTTCCCTTGTCTCCTCTCTTTTTGTCTTGTCCATGGCTGACTCCACCACACAGCCACCCCCAGACAGGGGCTCTTCCTGGAGCTGTATCCCCACTCTCCACCCCTCTCCCCCTAGGCACTGACCTGCCAGCTCTGGCCCCTCCCTAGAGCTCCAGACTGCAGTAATTACTAGTGGCACCTGGGCTCTGGGGCCCCTATACAGGTGTGTGTGTGTGTGTGTGTGTGTGTGTGTGTGTGTGTGTGTGTGTGTGTGTGTGTGTGTGTGTGTGTGTGTGTGTGTGTGTGTGTGTGTGTGTGTGTGTGTGTGCGTGTGTGTGTGTGTGTGTGTGTGTGTGTGTGTGTGTGTGTGTGTGTGTGTGTGTGTGTGTGTGTGTGTGTGTGTGTGTATGTGTGGAGAGGCTCACTGCAGCAGACAGGGGGCTGTCAGACTTGCTAGATACATCCCACCAACTAGGGCCATGTAGGGGCTAACACAAACAGACATCCCTGGACCACGGTTCATCAAACCACAGCTAAATATAACTGATACAAATATATGGTGATTAATTCAAAGGGATAATTACCTTTATCAACAACATGTAATGATAATATGATACTATTATGATAATGATAGTAAACCATACTAAAATCTCTACAGTGATAACGACGTTAGTGTACCATTTTTGTTAACATTGTGTGACAGTTTCTCCTGAAACGTCCTCATCTCACAGTGGAAGAAGGTAGAAGGTAGGAACGCAAAGAAAGTTATCATGATGGCTCCCCCACATTTAGTTAATACAGTATGTTTAAAAAGCACAGAGAAATAAGTGGGCTGCAGTGCTGAACGCGGACTGAGGCGGGAGGCATGAAGAGGAGGTGAAGCTTGAAGATGAGGGCAGTGTTATCTAAGGCTGCAGCGCTAGCGTCATAAACATAACAAATGGTGACTGTCACCACACCACAGCCCAGATCTAAGAGGGAGGGAGAAATACCTCACGTCAGATACCCTTTTAATGGACTGTTCCCTGGCCGGCCTGATGTTGACAAAGCACAGGGTCTTTCCGGTTGTGTCCCAAATGGCACCCTAGTCCCTATGGGCTCTGGTCAAAAATTGTGCACTATATAAGGAATAGGTTGACATTTGGGTCTGTCTCTGTCCCTCTTCCTACTTCACATGGAAAGCTGCTGGTCAGCCACTGTGAAATAGATCTGTCCTTGGCACTGGATGGGAGGAGGGGTGTGTGTGTGAGTAAGTGTGTGTGTGTGTGTGCGATCCCATGTGTGTGAGGTGCTCAATGTTGACCTCTTGAGCTGGCCCGCCACAGTGTCGGGCGCATCACAGCGGCAGTGTTTTGCATGGTGGAGACAAAGAGCATGATGAATGTCTCATGTTTAAACCTGCTGCCCTGCTGTGAGGTCCGTTAAAATGGCCTCAGGGCCACTCACACAACATCGCTACAGACATAAAGAACCGGTCACCTTTTCTTTCTACTACAAGCCTGGCCAGCACAGTGACTGCCTTACTGCAGCTAGCTAACAAAGTGGTGGTGGAGAGAGACTAGCAACACAGAGGAATGTACCAGTGCATTTAGAATAGAATAGAATACAATTCAATACAATAGAATACAATTCAATATGTCTGTTCCTATACACTGTAAATTATGTTATTATGATAATTTACAGTAAGAAAGATGCATAAAAAATGTATGCATTTGATATTAATGCAATTGTACAACAAATGCTTCTCATCAATATATTACAATACATATATTTTCTGCTAAAACTGGGGCAACTTTAGAAATACATTAGTCTTTGATGATGAGAAAAATATGTCTTTGATCTATACTGTACAGAGATATACATGTGAAACAATGTAATCTCTTCCATACATTAGATCAGAATAAGGTCTAATCAATGACTAGCATCAACATATCATCATCGATGGTTCACATATACATACCTCCACATCAGAATCAATAGTTCAAATCTAGATACATTTCAGCATCCATCAACTACTCAAAGACATGAGATGAGGGAAGACCGACCATTATTCATTATTATGATCCCAGATGAATCTCAAGTCCACTATTCTCTCACTCCGGTTAATCAATAAGAAGAAAAACATGCATATTAATTTATATTATCAAAGGGCTTACCTTTTAATGAACACATAAAGACGATAGCCGTTAATTGATTGTGAATATGTTGTTCATTTTTTGTTCAGCTATCTTATTCTCTGATATGTCTAAAGAGTGTGTGGAGTAGAGAAGAGTCATCAAAGAGTGGGGATGGGAGATCATCCTGACCTTGGTTTTTTTAATTTGATGTACACTTTTATTGTAAAAAAAATAATATATATATATATATATATATATTATACAGTATACAGTGGGGAAAAAAAGTATTTAGTCAGCCACCAATTGTGCAAGTTCTCCCACTTAAAAAGATGAGAGTGTCATGAGCCTCTCACTCCACCGGGTTACCACCTTAATTTTCTTCCACTCTGCTCACCACTCTCTCTACTCAGCCTAACTAGCTCCACCTGTCCCTGCTCTGCTCTGCTCTAATTACTCTGCCAGCTGCGCTGCATTACCCACTACCTCTCCCAGTATTTAAGGCCCTGTCTTTCAGCTCTCCGGTGTCAGATCGTCTGCAAAGCTCACACCCGGAACCTGTTTGCTCGCGCTTCTGGCTCACCCTGGTTTTGTGACCCCGGACCTGCCTGATTTTTGGATACTCTTCTGCCCCAGGAGATCCAGACCTGCTTCTGCCATAACGACTCCTGACTACTCTTCAATCCCGGTAACTCTGACCAGCCTTCTGCCTTGCTACTACGTATTTTGGATTTCCCTTGAACTGTACTGCTGCCTTGTTTCATTCCGCCCTGTTGTGTCTGTGTCTCCCCCCCCCAGGACTTCTGGACCACCCACCACCGGCTTCATAGGACGCATCGCTGCCACTGGGGGGGGCACAGATCCAGCACATTGGACGGGATCCCTGTTTACCCCTGGAGCCTTCATTCACTCCCTACTTCCCTTTTCCCTTAAGTTTTAATAAACTTTCTGGTGTGACGCAATTGTGGTCCTCTGGTCGTCTGTCTGAACCGTGACAGTACGATCTGACCATTATGGACTCAGCGCACACTTTCCCCGACATGGAAACCGATGAGCATGAGCAGCAGTTCCAGCAGCAGCAACAACAACTCGCCATGATCATTCAACTCCTCACCAACCTTACCCCAGCCAGTCTGCCCACCAGCCCTGCCCCCGAGTTACCTGCCCCGGTCATTGCAGCCGCTGCTCCGGAACCCAAGATTGGAAACCCCGAGCGGTTCAACGGCGATTCAACCCAGGTCCGGCCATTCCTGACTAGCTGCCGACTTCAGTTCTCCTTGCAGCCAAGGACCTTCGCCACGGAGGGGGCTAAAGTTGGGTATGCCATCACTCACCTGACGGGCCGAGCTCGACTCTGGGGAACAGCAGAGTTCGAACGTCAAACCCCCGCATGTGCAACCTTCGACCTGTTTGCTGAGGAGATGCTGAAGGTGTTTGACCTGGATTCACCAACCGCAGAGGCGTCTCGTGAACTGTTCAGTATTCGACAAGGCAGACGTACAGTCGCAGACCATTCCATCGACTTCCGAACCCTGGCTAGACGAAGTTCTTGGAACACACCATCGTTGGTGGACGCGTTCTTCCATAGTTTGGCTGACTATATCAAGGACGAGTTGGTCTCCCATGAACTGCCTTCCACTCTTGATGAAGCCATCGCACTGACTGTCAGGATCGACAGAAGGATACAGACCCGTCGTCGTGAGAGGGGGCGCCAGGGTCCACCTACTACCGGCATTCGGAGAGATCCGACTGGGCTCCTGTCATCTACTGCCACTCACCCAGGTCAGCTTGATCAGTCTGAGCCTATGGAGATTGGGCGAGCCTCTCTCACTCCTGCAGAGCGCCAGCGCCGCTTCACCTCAAACCTCTGCCTCTATTGTGGAGGTGATGGACATCGTGTGGTAACCTGCCCTTTAAAGGGCCGAAGCTCACCGGGCATAGGGGGAGTCCGGTTGAGTTCAATGACCATCCAGTCCTCCGACCGCAAACCCCTGCTGCAAGTTCACCTCCGCCTCTCTGACTCAACTCACACCCTGGCTGCTCTGGTGGATTCTGGCGCCGAAGCCAACATAATGGACATCAAGCTGGCACGCCAACTGGGACTGGAGAACCTCCGTTTGACACCTCCTATTCCTGCCCGGGCACTGGACGGACACTTACTCGGATCGGTCACTCATGTCACGGCCCCGGTCTCGATGGGTCTGTCCGGAAACCATCAAGAAACTATCCAGTTTCACCTGCTCCCCTCTCCAGGCCAACCCCTCATCCTGGGTTACCCATGGCTCCGCCGGCACAACCCTCAGCTCGACTGGGTGACCGGGGTGATCAGGGAGTGGGGAGAGGACTGCCACCGAACCTGCCTGCTTGCTGCCGCACTACCCCCTCGGCCAGTACCTACTAACTCCGCTCCTGACCTCTCCAATGTCCCAGAATGCTACCATGGTCTCAGAGAGGTGTTTAACAAAGCAAGAGCCACATCTCTGCCCCCTCACCGACCGTACGACTGTGCCATCGACCTCCTCCCTGGAACAGCCCCTCCAAAGGGTCGTCTTTATTCGTTGTCTGCTCCTGAAAGAAAGTCCATGGAGGACTACATCAATGGCTCTCTGTCCGCAGGATTAATCCGTTCATCTTCATCTCCTGCTGGTGCTGGCTTCTTCTTTGTGGGGAAGAAGGACGGATCTCTTCGCCCCTGCATCGACTACAGGGGACTCAACGACATCACAGTGAAAAACCGTTACCCTCTGCCTCTGCTCACCTCTGCTTTTGAGTTGCTCCAGGGAGCCACTGTTTTTACCAAGTTGGATCTCAGAAACGCTTACCACCTAGTGCGGATCCGGGAGGGAGATGAATGGAAAACCGCATTCAATACACCAACAGGCCACTACGAGTATCTGGTTATGCCTTTTGGCCTCACCAATGCTCCTGCTGTGTTCCAGGCTCTAGTGAATGATGTACTGCGGGACATGTTAAACAAGTTTGTCTTCGTTTACCTGGATGACATCTTAATCTACTCCAGAAACCTGTCTGAACACACCCGCCATGTCCAGCAAGTCCTTCATCGTCTTCTGGAGAATTCCCTCTACGCCAAGGCAGAGAAATGTGAGTTTCACGTCAAGACAGTGGCCTTCCTGGGGTACATAGTGGCAGAGGGAAGTATCCAAATGGATCCTGCCAAAGTATCAGCAGTCACTTCATGGCCAGTTCCGGAGAACAGAAAGAAGCTGCAACAGTTTCTGGGGTTTGCTAACTTCTATAGAAAGTTTATCCGGAACTACAGTACCGTTGCTGCCCCTCTCACTGCTCTAACCAGCACCAAGCAACCCTTCACCTGGACCCCAGCAGCCGACAAAGCCTTCAGTACCCTCAAGGTGAGGTTCACCTCCGCTCCCATCCTCCAGATGCCTGATGTGGACCGGCAATTCATTGTGGAGGTGGACGCCTCGGATGTGGGAGTTGGTGCTGTGATTTCTCAGTGGGCTGCGGAGGATAGGAAGCTCCATCCCTGTGCCTTTTTCTCACGTCGGTTGTCCCCCTCTGAGTGCAATTACGACATAGGGAACCGTGAGCTGCTGGCTGTGAAGCTTGCCTTGGAGGAGTGGCGTCACTGGCTGGAGGGGTCCACCATTCCATTTCTCGTTTGGACCGATCATAAGAACTTGGAGTACATCCGCACGGCCAAACGGTTGAACTCCAGGCAGTCCCGCTGGGCCCTGTTCTTCACCAGGTTTAATTTCACTCTGTCATACCGGCCTGGATCACGCAACACCAAGCCAGACGCCCTCTCCCGTCAATTCCAGAAGGATGACACCCCCTCCAAGGACCCTGTGTCGATTCTGCCAAGTCCCTGCATCGTTGCAGCTCTGACCTGGGCTGTTGAGGAACAGGTGCTGGAGGCTCTCCGTAACCAGCCAGGTCCCAGCACTTGCCCAGCTGACCGCCTTTTTGTCCCCGAAGACCTGAGGTCCCAGGTCGTTCAGTGGGGACATGACTCCCGCCTAGCTTGTCACCCTGGCTCCACCCGCACTTACAACCTGCTCGCCCAGAGGTTCTGGTGGCCCTCTCTGAGAAAGGATGTACGGGAATTCGTCCAAGCCTGCCCCATCTGCAACCAACACAAGTCGTCCTGCCAGCCCCCAGCCGGATTGCTGCAGCCCCTGCCTGTGCCCAGACGTCCCTGGTCTCACATCGCCCTTGACTTTGTCACGGGGCTGCCCCCTTCAAGTGGCATGACCGTTATTCTCACCATAGTTGACCGTTTCAGCAAGATGGCACACTTCATTCCCCTCCCCAAGCTCCCAACCGCCAAGGAGACCGCCCAGGTGGTCCTGGAACACGTCTTCCGGATCCACGGACTGCCAAAGGATGTAGTTTCTGACCGTGGTCCACAATTCTCCTCCGCTTTTTGGAAGGAGTTCTGTCACCTGCTGGGAGCCACAGTCAGTCTGACTTCCGGATTCCATCCCCAATCCAATGGGCAGTCAGAGCGGGCTAATCAGGAGCTCGAGAAGGCACTGCGATGCATGACTTCACGCAACCCCCACTCCTGGTCGCAGCAATTGACATGGGTGGAGTACGCACACAATTCTCTGACCTGCTCTGCCATCGGTATGTCCCCTTTCCAATGTGTTTATGGATACCAGCCTCCTCTATTTGCCAGCCAGGAAGAGGAGGTTACTTGCCCATCTGCACTTGCTTTTGCCCGTCGATGTCGCCGCACCTGGTCACAAGCCCGAGCCACACTCCTCAGATCCGTTGCCAGCTACACTACCGGGGCCAACCGTCGGAGAATTCCTGCTCCCACCTACCATGTTGGTCAAAGGGTGTGGTTGTCATCGAAGAACCTGCCACTCAGGGTGGAGTCGCAGAAGCTGGCACCTCGGTTCATTGGCCCATTCCCTATCATAAGAGTGATTAGCCCAACTGCTGTCCGGCTCCAACTGCCTAATTCCCTGAGGGTGCACCCCACTTTCCATGTGTCTAAGATTAAGCCCATCCATGAGAGTCCGCTGGTCCCTGCTGCGCCTTGTCCTCCTCCTCCACGGCTCGTCGATGGTGGTCTGGTTTACACCGTCCGCCGCCTGCTTCGGTCCAGACGGAGGGGTAGGGGTCTCCAGTACCTCATTGACTGGGAGGGCTATGGACCTGAGGAAAGGACCTGGGTGCCAGCTAGTCGGATTGTGGATAGGACTCTCATCACCGCTTTCCACCAACGGCATCCTGATCAACCTGCAATCCGTAGGGGCCGCCCCAGAGGGGTCCCTAACCGTCCTGCCCGCTCGGCTTCCTGTCCTGTGCCTGATCCTGTCTCGGGACCTGTCCCATCTCCCGACCACGGCCCTCCGGCTTCCTCCGAGGATGAGGACGTTCACTCGGACCGTTCGGAGGAGTTCTAGCCCTCCTCCGGCTCCCCTCCTCCCGCCCGGCGTGGTGTTGCTCTTGGGACTTCTGGGGCCGTCCCTTGGGGGGGGGGTTCTGTCATGAGCCTCTCACTCCACCGGGTTACCACCTTAATTTTCTTCCACTCTGCTCACCACTCTCTCTACTCAGCCTAACTAGCTCCACCTGTCCCTGCTCTGCTCTGCTCTAATTACTCTGCCAGCTGCGCTGCATTACCCACTACCTCTCCCAGTATTTAAGGCCCTGTCTTTCAGCTCTCCGGTGTCAGATCGTCTGCAAAGCTCACACCCGGAACCTGTTTGCTCGCGCTTCTGGCTCACCCTGGTTTTGTGACCCCGGACCTGCCTGATTTTTGGATACTCTTCTGCCCCAGGAGATCCAGACCTGCTTCTGCCATAACGACTCCTGACTACTCTTCAATCCCGGTAACTCTGACCAGCCTTCTGCCTTGCTACTACGTATTTTGGATTTCCCTTGAACTGTACTGCTGCCTTGTTTCATTCCGCCCTGTTGTGTCTGTGTCTCCCCCCCCCAGGACTTCTGGACCACCCACCACCGGCTTCATAGGACGCATCGCTGCCACTGGGGGGGGCACAGATCCAGCACATTGGACGGGATCCCTGTTTACCCCTGGAGCCTTCATTCACTCCCTACTTCCCTTTTCCCTTAAGTTTTAATAAACTTTCTGGTGTGACGCAATTGTGGTCCTCTGGTCGTCTGTCTGAACCGTGACAGAGAGAGGCCTGTAATTTTCATCATAGGTACACGTCAACTATGACAGACAAAATGAGGAAAAAAAAATCCAGAAAATCACATTGTAGGATTTTTAATGAATTTATTTGCAAATTATGGTGGAAAATAAGTATTTGGTCAATAACAAAAGTTTCTCAATACTTTGTTATATACCCTTTGTTGGCAATGACACAGGTCAAACGTTTTCTGTAAGTCTTCAAAAGGTTTTCACACACTGTTGCTGGTATTTTGGCCCATTCCTCCATGCAGATCTCCTCTAGAACAGTGATGTTTTGGGGCTGTCGCTGGGCAACACGGACTTTCAACTCCCTCCAAAGATTTTCTATGGGGTTGAGATCTGGAGACTGGCTAGGCCACTCCAGGACCTTGAAATGCTTCTTACGAAGCCACTCCTTCGTTGCCCGGGCGGTGTGTTTGGGATCATTGTCATGCTGAAAGACCCAGCCACGTTTCATCTTCAAGGCCCTTGCTGATGGAAGGAGGTTTTCTCACGATACATAGACCCATTCATTCTTTCCTTTACACGGATCAGTCGTACTGGTCCCTTTGCAGAAAAACAGCCCCAAAGCATGATGTTTCCACCCCCATGCTTCACAGTAGGTATGGTGTTCTTTGGATGCAACTCAGCATTCTTTGTCCTCCAAACACAACGAGTTGAGTTTTTACCAAAAAGTTATATTTTGGTTTCATCTGACCATATGACATTCTCCCAATCCTCTTCTGGATCATCCAAATGCACTCTAGCAAACTTCAGACGGGCCTGGACATGTACTGGCTTAAGCAGGGGGACACGTCTGGCACTGCAGGATTTGAGTCCCTGGCGGCGTAGTGTGTTACTGATGGTAGGCTTTGTTACTTTGGTCCCAGCTCTCTGCAGGTCATTCACTAGGTCCCCCCGTGTGGTTCTGGGATTTTTGCTCACCGTTCTTGTGATCATTTTGACCCCACGGGGTGAGATCTTGCGTGGAGCCCCAGATCGAGGGAGATTATCAGTGGTCTTGTATGTCTTCCATTTCCTAATAATTGCTCCCACAGTTGATTTCTTCAAACCAAGCTGCTTACCTATTGCAGATTCAGTCTTCCCAGCCTGGTGCAGGTCTACAATTTTGTTTCTGGTGTCCTTTGACAGCTCTTTGGTCTTGGCCATAGTGGAGTTTGGAGTGTGACTGTTTGAGGTTGTGGACAGGTGTCTTTTATACTGATAACAAGTTCAAACAGGTGCCATTAATACAGGTAACGAGTGGAGGACAGAGGAGCCTCTTAAAGAAGAAGTTACAGGTCTGTGAGAGCCAGAAATCTTGCTTGTTTGTAGGTGACCAAATACTTATTTTCCACCATAATTTGCAAATAAATTCATAAAAAATCCTACAATGTGATTTTCTGGATTTTTTTTCCTCAATTTGTCTGTCATAGTTGACGTGTACTTATGATGAATATTACAGGCCTCTCTCAATTTTTTAATTGGGAGAACTTGCACAATTGGTGGCTGACTAAATACTTTTTTCCCCCACTGTATATACAGTATATATATGGAGAAAAAAAAATGCACTCACTAACTGTAAGTCGCTCTGGATAAGAGCGCCTGCTAAATGACTAAAATGTATATATATATATATATATATATATATATATATATACAGTTGAAGTCGGAAGTTTACATACACCTTAGCCAAATACATTTAAACTCAGTTTTTCACAATTCCTGACATTTAATCCTAGTAAAAATTCCCTGATCTAGGTCAGTTAGGATCACCACTTTATTTTAAGAATGTGAAATGTCAGAATAATAGTAGAGAGAATTATTTATTTCAGCTTTATTTCTTTCATCACATTCCCAGTGGGTCAGAAGTTTACATACACTCAATTAGTATTTGGTAGTATTGCCTTTAAATTGTTTAACTTGGGTCAAATGTTTCGGGTAGCCTTCCACAAGCTTCCCACAATAAGTTGGGTGAATTTTGGCCCATTCCTCCTGACAGAGCTGGTGTAACTGTGTCAGGTTTGTAGGCCTCCTTGCTCGCACACGCTTTTTCAGTTCTGCCCACACATTTTCTATAGGTTGAGGTCAGGGCTTTGTGATGGCCACTCCAATACCTTGACTTTGTTGTCCTTAAACCATTTTGCCACAACGTATGCTTGGGGTCATTGTCCATTTGGAAGACCCATTTGCAACCAAGCTTTAACTTCCTGACTGAAGTCTTGAGATGTTGTTTCAATATATCCACATAATTTTCCTTCCTCAAGATGCCATCTATTTTGAGATGTGCACCAGTCCCTCCTGCAGCAAAGCACCCCCACAGCATGATGCTGCTACCCCCGTGCTTCACGGTTGGGATGCTGTTCTTCGGCTTGCAAGCATCCCCCTTTTTCCTCCAAAAATAATGATGGTCATTATGGCCAAACAGTTCTATTTTTGTTTCATCAGACCAGAGGACATTTCTCCAAAAAGTACAATCTTTGTCCCCATGTGCAGTTGCAAACTGTAGTCCGGCTTTTTTATGGCGTTTTTGGAGCAGTGGCTTCTTCCTTGCTGAGCGGCCTTTCAGGTTATGTCAATATAGGACTCGCTTTACTGTGGATATAGTTACTTTTGAACCTGTTTTCTCCAGCATCTTCACAAGGTCCTTTGCTGTTGTTCTGGGATTGATTTGCACTTTTCGCACCAAAGTACGTTCATCTCTAGGAAACAGAACGTGTCTCCTTCCTGAGCGGTATGACGGCTGCGTGGTCCCATGGTGTTTATACTTGCGTACTATTGTTTGTGCAGATGAATGCGGTACCTTCCTGGCGTTTGGAAATTGCTCCCAAGGATGAACCAGACTTGTGGAGGTCTACAATTCTTTTTCTGAGGTCTTGGGTGATTTCTTTTGATTTTCCAATGATGTCAAGCAAAGAGGCACTGAGTTTGAAGGTAGGCCTTGAAATACATCCACAGGTACACCTCCAATTGACTCAAATTATGTCAATTAGCCTATCAGAAGCTTCTAAAGCCATGACATCATTTTATGGAATTTTCCAAGCTGTTTAAAGGCACAGTCAACTTAGTGTATGTAAACTTCTGACCCACTGGAATTGTGATACAGTGAAGTATAAGTGAAATAATCTGTCTGTAAACAATTGTTGGAAAAATTACTTGGGTCATGCACAAAGTAGATGTCCTAACCGACGTGCCAAAACTATAGTTTGTTAACAAGAAATTTGTGGAGTGGTTGAAAAACGAGTTTTAATGACTCCAACCTAAGTGGATGTAAACTTCCGACTTCAACTGTACGTGTATATATACAGGCCCACTTCGTTATCTCCTCTAATAGGTCTGATGTGAGCGAGGACTATAGAGGGCTCATAAGGGAGTGTAATCTTTACCTTTGTGGTTCTTGCCGTCTCTAGAGCCTCTGGGTAGAGGGGTGTAGGGCATGGAGGAACAATCAGACCTGGGGTCACCTGGGGCCTGGGGAAACAAAACACACACACACACATACTTCACTACTTAGCTTGTAAAAGAAAAAACATGTCCTCAGCTATCAAACAAATTGAGAGATAGAGAGAGAGAAAGAGATGCAGAGAGAGAAAGAGAGTGAGAAAGAGAGAGAAAGGAGAGGGAAAAGGGAGAGATGCAGAAGAAGAGAAGGGTTGAGCGATTTCATTGCCGTGACTGATTGTCCGAGTGCCATAAATTCTATTGAAGCGAGACAGGAAATGTTGGAGCTCCATTCCTGTTTTATCGCAGATGGAGGGAAGGAGCGCGCCGGGCCAGGGCAGGTTTCATTACTTTGTTATGGAGAGGTAGGAGCTACGACCCTGGCTTTGATGGTCTGTCCCCCTCCCCTCCTGGCCTGTTAGAGGGGGTCTATATGGTGGAAGGCCTCATGACTACTGAGCCATGACCTGCTGTATGGGTCAAACCAAGGGCAGACACCACGCACTATGAACCACAGCCCCTCTAACCCTAGCCCTAACTAACACACTACTACTGCTACTACTGCTATCTGACCACACACCAACAGGTGGCATGACACCACCACTCTGACTCTTCAACCTTCTCTGTTACTTGCTTTCAGGTTTGAGACTTAAATCCACTGTTTCCTGAGTTCTCAGCTCTTTTACACTAGGTGGGTTCTTGGAAAGACTGTACAGTGTAAATCAGTGTGATGTAGGTCTATGTGGTGACAGTCTACATTTCCCAACTGTACCTACTGGAAATACATTGGTTGGCCGGATGTTGAATTTACTCCCAAGAACAGAACGGCCACTGGCAAGGCCCAAAATTAAGACAATACAAACATACTGATATTCAGAGTGAGTGTGTTTGAACAGGTCAAAAGTGTTTTTGTTTTTTGGTGTTGCTCTTCTGCTTCTTTTGGTGCCAAGGACCTAAACATCCTGTTTTATTTGTCTTCTGTTCCCTGGACTTTATCTTGACATGCTGCTATCTGATGCCTTTGCAGAAATACTCTCCTTTCCTCTCCTCCAGGAAGGAATTCATAAGGGCTTTTAATCACAGCAAAACACCAAAGTGACAAATACATATTAGAGATGGTTTAGTGCTGCTATTTGTCCCCTTGTGTGGTTGTTTCACTAGTCTACAGCCCCCACGCACAACCTTGAGAAACAAGAGAGCTGGACAACGCTAAATGAAAACATATTCTTCATCGGCGGTGTAAATTGAAAATGATCCCATAATGTGCTTTCAGATAGGATCTCTAAAGGACATTACAGTACAGAGGCTGGCCTGGGCTGGTGAGCACATGCTTTATATTACTAGAAGAAGAATAGTCCAGGACAAATGATATCAACAAGTTCTGGATGTAATAACTTACTGGTAGATGAGCGAATTAGAATTACAATATCACAAAATATCCTGTCGACATAATACTTTATACTTCACTTCGAGGTCAGTTTCTTGGGTGTTATAGCTATTTAAGGTAGTCCTTTTTTTTTTCTTTTTTTTTACAGTACAATATCTTACAACCAGTGATGTAGTGGCTAAACACTGATCACTGTCTGCTGTGAGTAAAGTAAGTCCTTATATTGTCAATCCTTCTTTCCACAATAGGTGGGTATACACTCTATTTCAGGTAGTATTCTACTGTACCATATCTAACAACTATTTGAGGTAGTATTCTACTGCACCATATCTAACAACTATTTCAGGTAGTATTCTTCTGTACCATATCTAACAACTATTTGAGGTAGTATTCTTCTGTACCATATCTAACAACTATTTGAGGTAGTATTCTACTGTACCATATTTAACAACTATTTCAGGTAGTATTCTACTGTACCATTTCTAACAACTATTTGAGGTAGTATTCTACTGTACCATATCTAAGAACTATTTGAGGTAGTATTCTTCTGTACCATATCTAAGAACTATTTGAGGTAGTATTCTTCTGTACCATATCTAAGAACTATTTGAGGTAGTATTCTTCTGTACCATATCTAAGAACTATTTGAGGTAGTATTCTTCTGTACCATATCTAACAACTATTTGAGGTAGTATTCTTCTGTACCATATCTAACAACTATTTCAGGTAGTATTCTACTGTACCATATCTAACAACTATTTGAGGTAGTATTCTACTGTACCATATCTAACAACTATTTGAGGTAGTATTCTTCTGTACCATATCTAACAACTATTTGAGGTAGTATTCTACTGCACCATATCTAATAAATATTTAAGGTAGAATTCTACTGTACCATATCTAACAACTATTTCAGGTAGTATTTAAACAGTACTCGAGGTCTGCCTTTCCTCTTCAATGTGTCAGCAGTATAATTTATATCCTAACATCCCCCAGTCATTGGGCACTGACTACATAACAGGTCTGTGTCTTAGACATAGAATTACAACCAATAGAACAATAAACCATTGATTTGAATAGGAGTGAATAAGAGTGAATGTGAAAGTCCGTTCTACCCAGTTCTGATTCTATGGCCTTTTTTTACAGTACAATATCTTACAACCAGTGATGTAGTGGCTAAACACTGATCACTGTCTGCTGTGAGTAAAGTAAGTCCTTATATTGTCAATCCTTCTTTCCACAATAGGTGGGTATACACTCTATTTCAGGTAGTATTCTACTGTACCATATCTAACAACTATTTCAGGTAGTATTCTTCTGTACCATATCTAACAACTATTTCAGGTAGTATTCTTCTGTACCATATCTAACAACTATTTCAGGTAGTATTCTTCTGTACCATATCTAACAACTATTTGAGGTAGTATTCTACTGTACCATATCTAACAACTATTTCAGGTAGTATCTTCTGTACCATATCTAATAAATATTTAAGGTATTATTCTACTGTACCATATCTAACAACTATTTCAGATAGTATCTTCTGTACCATATCTAATAAATATTTAAGGTAGTATTCTACTGTACCATATCTAATAAATATTTCAGGTAGTATTCTTCTGTACCATATCTAACAACTATTTCAGGTAGTATTCTACTGTACCATATCTAACAACTATTTCAGGTAGTATTCTTCTGTACCATATCTAACAACTATTTCAGGTAGTATTCTTCTGTACCATATCTAACAACTATTTCAGGTAGTATTCTTCTGTACCATATCTAACAACTATTTGAGGTAGTATTCTACTGTACCATATCTAACAACTATTTCAGGTAGTATCTTCTGTACCATATCTAATAAATATTTAAGGTAGTATTCTACTGTACCATATCTAACAACTATTTCAGGTAGTATCTTCTGTACCATATCTAATAAATATTTAAGGTAGTATTCTACTGTACCATATCTAATAAATATTTAAGGTAGTATTCTACTGTACCATATCTAATAAATATTTAAGGTAGTATTCTACTGTACCATATCTAACAACTAGTTAAGGTACTATTCTACTGTACCATATCTAACAACTATTTAAGGTAGTATTCTACTGTACCATATCTAACAACTATTTAAGGTAGTATTCTACTGTACCATATCTAACAACTATTTAAGGTAGTATTTAAACAGTACTCGAGGTCTGCCTTTTCTCTTCAATGTGTCAGCAGTATAATTTATATCCTAACATCCCCCAGTCATTGGGCTCTGACTACATAACAGGTCTGTGTCTTAGACATAGAATTACAACCAATAGAACAATAAACCATTGATTTGAATAGGAGTGAATAAGAGTGAATGTGAATGTCCGTTCTACCTAGTTCTGATTCTATGGCCTGAGAGGCAGCCCATTGAGCCCCAGAGCGACCTGCCTGTCTGGTTCATTTCCTGTCCTGCCTGAGAGATCACAGACTCTGTCCCTCCCCTGGCCCCACAAATACCCTCCTAATCCTGCTGCTTGTCCACAATTAATCTTCCCACCGGCCACGTTATTACCAGCACCACCCACAGACTGAGAGGGGGGGGGGATAGGGTGGTTGGAAAGGATGCAATGTTCTGGGGTCGCCCCTCCTTACGGGTCGGCAGGGATGTCAATCAGGCGCTGCCCCCCAAAAGTGGCCCGCTGTCAACATCAAGAGCGTTGCCTTGATCCCCCTCCCTACCACCCCATGCCACGTCACCTGATCAAACACCCTCATCTTCCCCTCCCTCCCTCCCTCCCTCCCTACCACCCTCCCTCCCTATCCACAACACCACCCCACCCGTAGAACATTAATCAGACAGTTTTCCCTCTCTCCTTACCCCCCCCTCCCCACACCCCACTACTCCCCCACCTCTCCCCTTTTACTCTATGACCCATACAGGGGATGAGAAAGCTGCTTGGCCTCTGATGATGGGAGTCCCTATGGAACCAACTTCATGGAGGACTAGATCTGAAACACAGCTGTTATCAGGGCCCTCTCTCTCTCTCTCTCTCTCTCTCTCTCTCTCTCTCTCTCTCTATTCATATATGTCCTCTATCTCTTTCTCTTTACCCCCCCCCCCCCCTCCATCGCTCCCTCTCTCCCCCGCTCCATCCCTCCCTCTCCCACTCTCCCTCCCTCCCTCCCTCTGTCTTTAAAAGGGCTGGCCGACCAGGCCAGTCTTTGATCACAAGCCTTAAGATTTTACACAAACATAATCAAAAGCCAAGGGTTGGCTCATAGGCCCACTGGACTCATTCATTTAGTACGGTCACAGCTCAGTGCTCACAGACGCTTAAGACATTTACCCTGACGACCAGACCACGGATCTTCATTGATTTAAAATAGGAACAAATTGCAGCTGTTTAAAATGACATCTATCCATTACATGTTTTTGAATGTGTTTTGACTCATGTCGGTAAGTCATAACAGTTTATGTGAATACCAATAATTAGCTACATTGAGAGTAGGCCTTTGTCGGTCCATGGCAAACTGGAATAATAAAATGCTGCATATTCAGGTCATAAATGAGCTTCAAAGAAATGAGAAACTGATGGATTGAAGAGGGCCTGAGATCACATCAATAACCGCTGGAAGCAAACATACTTAATGTTAAAAACATTCTCTGAGAGGCGGACTACAACTTTCTATCTCTCCTCTGTAGTTGTTCCTGCACTGAGCAGATGGGGGTGCTGCAGTGTCATCTATTTAAGAGCGTTCTCTCTCTCTCTCTCTCTCTCTCTCTCTCTCTCTCTCTCTCTCTCCCTCTCTCTCTCTCTCTCTCTCTCTCTCTCTCTCTCTCTCTCTCTCTCTCTCTCTCTCTCTCTCTCTCTCTCTCTCTCTCTCTCTCTCTCTCTCTCTCTCTCTCTCTCTCTCTCCCCCCCCCCTCTCTGTGCTGGCCTGAGTAGTATGCTCATCAAGCTAAGTATTGTTTTAATTTGCCGGGCCAGAGGCATATGCTGAGTGTTCACATCGTTATAGTCTCTGTGCTGTGTGAGTTATCAACACAGCTTAGGATAATACAGGCTGGGGAGAAGGAAAGCAGAAACCTCTCTGATAATGGAGAGAGAGGGAGAAAGAGAGAGAGGGATAACAGAAAGAGAGAGAGAGAGAGAGAGAGAGAGAGAGAGAGAGAGAGAGAGAGAGAGAGAGAGAGAGAGAGAGAGAGAGAGAGAGGGGAGGTAGGAAGACAGAGGAAGCTCTGTTAAATGTCATAATGAAAGATGACTCCCATACAGGATTATACATCACACCAGTACTGTCTGTCTTCTCTCTTCTGTTGTTTCATATGAATAAATGCTGATAAACCTTGAGGCAATAATGATTATTGCTTCTAACAGCTCACCATGAGAGAGAAAGGGAAAAATTGAGAGAAATGAAAGACATGAGAAATTGAGTTGGCATGTAGAGTATGTTCTGAATATACCTCAGACCCAACATTGTGACACCCCTAGACTATACCAGTCTCAGCTTCATTCTGTGAAGTCTGTGTTGAAATCAGGTATTTCTCAGATAGGCAGAGCCAAAACCATACAGTATATACTGAATACAGTTCAGAGAGTTTGGCAAACTCTGTCCAATGTTAAGATATCAGTGCCAAATGTTTCATGGGGATTTTGGTCAAATATAGTGCACTACAAATACTAGATTGTCAATTGAGACTAAGGCAGATCTCTGGATGGAGTGCCCTGTTGGTAAGGACTCATCCGCCCCGTTGCTCCCTTCCTCTCTCCCTCCCTACTTCTCGCCTCACCTCAACCTCCCTAGTTAAGACTGACCAGCAATACAATCTAATAAGGGCGAGCGAAGCTACGTCGTAGAGGGCCAGCGGTGTAAACAGCAGCTCCTTTTTCTATCTCCCTCTCCATCTGGACAAGCAGACAAAGTGCTAAAAGGAAATAAATAGGTCCTGACAGCCACATCAAAGGGTTCAGCCGGCAGCTTACTGCTACTTAGGGCACAGGAATGCTGTTGCTAAGCATCAGACCACAACCTATCAGGGCCCAAGGAGTACACGGAGGGGCCGAGGACTTGGCCTTGGAGAGTAGTGTGGGAGATGGGGTTGGGGGGAGAGAGGGGGAAGAGAAAGAAAGAGGGAGAGAGAGAGAGATGGGGGGAAGAGGGAAGAAAAAAAGAGGAGGGGAAGGAGGGAGAATAAACTGACAGTGAGGGGAGGCTAGGGACTAGGAGGTTTTTGTAGCTTAAAGCAATTGTTAGAAGAAACAAGCTTTCTGTTTTGTTTTCTCTTGACACCATTTCTGCTGTTTGCGCTTGCAAAAGACATGTATAAAAATGTCTTTTGAAATGTTTTCTCTTTGGGTCTATATCAAAAATATTTATTTTGTGTGTGAACGTGAAACTTTTTTTCTCGTCTCTCCTTTAGCACTTGCACTGCTTTCTGATGATTTTAAAGATCAGAGGAGACAGAAGTTGTACATTTATTTGAGTCAACATTTAATGCTGGACTGACATTTTTCATAATACTTTAATGTCATTTTGTGCATCATGCCTCTGATGTTCAGGGTTATGAACATAAAAACACATAAACATCCTGAACAACAAAGATGCAAAACAAGTAATAGAAAATGATACAGACATTGACTAACAATAACTTAATAACAGTCACGGTTAATGATGGCAAAATGTTCTAATTAAGACACAAAGCGATTCTCCTATTCAAAGTTAAACTCCAGTTTAAACATCACCAGTAGCAAAGATGACTACGTACCACTGAGATTATTTTAAGAGGTACATTTAAGAGCCTAAAACAAATGATAAGTGCATGTTTTCGACAATGAAAAACTAGCAACAAAGTGCC
>NC_139988.1:30528906-30658906 GCF_964263955.1 Coregonus lavaretus
AAGGAAGAGAGAGAGAGAGAGAGAGAGAGAGAGAGAGATTCAGACTGAGACCTAAAGAGGAAACGGGAAAACACAGGACACTCTTCAAGTCTTTTTTTCCTGTTTACTTAACGCTTGAGGGCAGCCGTAGCAGTTGCGTTATAACAAACTATAATTTTTTCTCTGACACCAACAATAACAGTGTTATGAATGGTGATAGTTAATCAACAGTTGGTAGCTACAGCGTGATCCTGGAGTGGATCAATTCACTATACTCTTTATAGTTACCCTCTCTCTCTCTCTCCTTTCCTCTCTCTTTCTTGCTCTCTACACTAGCCCAGAGCAGAGGCGTTCTCTCCCTCCCTCCATCCCTAGCCAGGTTTAGCAGAAGTCTGATTTATCATGTATACTCTAGCAGCCTGTCGGCTGATTAAGGCAATGGAACTTTGTTTCACTCCCCTCTCTCTTTAATCTGTCTCTCCCTGAGATAAATGTAATTGCCGTGCCAGCCCTCTCTTCTCTCCTCTCTTTGCTTTTCTCTCTGTTTATCTCTTCTGTCTGTCACACGTTGAGAGCCGAGCAGACACATCTGTTTCTATGCAGCAGCAGAAGTACAGATAGGCTACATCCCTGGTCAAAGTTAAAAGAGCGGGTGTGTGTGGTGTGTGTGAGAGAGCAAGTGAAAGATAGAGTGTGTGAGAGAGGGAGAGTGAGTGTGTATGTGTGTGTGTGAGAGAGAGAGAGAGAGAGAGAGAGAGAGAGAGAGAGAGAGAGAGAGAGAGAGAGAGAGAGCGAGAGAGAGAGAGCAGGAGGGAGAGAGAGAGAGAGAGAGAGAGAGAGCAGGAGGGATAGCGAGAGAGAATGCTTACGTTCTTTCAGTATCCCTTCTCCTTCTCCATCTGCACTTTGTTGTTAGCTAATAAATATGGAAGTATTTATGATCTGTAATCCCTTTCTTTCCCTTTTAATGGCGACACGTTTGTTGGTGAATTAAGAAGGGGTTTTATACACTAGGCTGAGGGCCAGTGTGAGGCCTGTGAATGTTTTTCTGTCTCTCTCCCCAGTCCCCTTAGCCCCAGCGCTAAATCACACTTTGTCAGGCCGCACTAAGCTAGTGTGCGTCATTGGTGAGTGTAGGAAGCACTGGGCATAATTCTGTCCATCAACATAATTTATTATATCGGTAGCTTTGTAATCTTGGCCCCATAAGTTATGGGGGCTGACAGAAAGGAATTTTGTTTGAAGGCAGAGTGTTCATCAAGATTTTGGCCCTGGATGCAGTCCTCGGCCCTTGTCTTCTCCAGTGGTGTAGTGCTATTTTTTTAAGTGAGTGAGTGCAAAAAAATACATGATGACGGAAATGTCCTCAAAGTTTGTACCGACAGATGTAGCCAATTTAATAGCCTATCATTATAGAATATGCATAACAAAATGCATCCTCCAATTGCAACGTCTGCCTATGCCCACATATAGGCTATTGTCTAAAGAAGTAAATATATTTTGAATACCCTCAAACACCAAGTTAGGCATAAGCTACCTCATTTCAAAACAGGCCATCACAGTCAATCGTGAATGATAATTCTTCATGCCAATTATTTGATTGATCTCAATCAGTTTCATGGGAATATGCATTTATATTTTCTTGAATTACGTGAGCGAATTAGAGCAGATGGTGTTAACAAACTATTAGCCTTTCTTGTATTTTGTTTCAATCAAAGTATATATCCTGCCTAGTGGCGTGCTCTGTTGAGTTTTGGCTAATTATATTTTGTTTTTTGACTATTCAGCTTCTGCTAACCATCCCAGTAAGGTTATAGCCCTACTATGCTATGGTATTATTTTCGGTTCTGTTATGTAACATGCAAATTAATCATTATGTGATCTTGGGAGAAATTGATTATTTGATCTAACTTTACTAAGAACCATTGTGAGAAGGGATAATCTTCTATTTGTCATAATAATAATAATAATAATAATAATAATAATAATAATAATAATAATAATAACAATAATAATAATAATAATAAGTGATGAGTATGACTATTATAGGAGTAGGCAACAGATCTTGATTAAATGTAATTTTAAGCGAAAGGACTGAAAGGACAATGTCAGGATCGTGAAATGATATTAATGAACCAACTTAGGAACAAAGAACAATAATTTGCAGTAGGTCTATAGCCTAATAGACCTACGACTACATGGTATAGCTATTTGTAGGCTATGGCCTAATGTAAATACAAATACTGTACAGCTTAATATCATTGCACTGTTTGTGAGGGGAGCTTTATTGCGAGTAGGCATTTTATTGTATTGTGTATCATAAATAAGCGTAGATTTGATTAGCTTGAACACATGGTTACAATATACCCTATCACAGAATAAAATAAAAGTGAACTATCAATTCATAGAATTTATTTGCATAGATAAAATTGCTATCAAATCAATTGACCACTGTAGTGAAAATAAAGCATTACTATGTAGAATTACACAGCCATAAAATCACATTTTTGGTGTGGTGCATCTCAAAAACTATAACCTAAATGCATTATTACCTCCAACTTGGCCCAATTCACATTTCCAATTGCCCACCCTGACATACCAAGCTAGAACGGGCCCTGTGTCTCAACCAATAGCCAATATAAGCTAAATATCCCAAGCATGGCTACACTAACTTCCAGAGAGGGTCAGGCTCCTTGGGCTTTGCGGTGGCCACTCTGGTTTTGGGTGTCCTCGGCAAAACGGCGTCGCCGTAACCAAGTGGTCACATATTGTTCTGGTTTACACTGCGCCAGAGGAGGAGCTTTATGAACATCCTCAAGACAGACACACAGTGATTTTTTAGATGTTTTAAATACCACCATTTACCTACCTCTAGGCTGCTATACATATTTATTTAGTTTATCATTCTATAGTTTTTCATTGAATTTTTGTGGTAATTAAATAGAATTTATTTAGAATTTATCAAAATTAAGTTTCAAGAAATAGTTTTACCAGCTCCATGTATTCTCGAGTCAAATTGAAAAAAGTGAGTGAGCACCTCTCCTCCGTGATCCGGCAGCACTGCACGCCTGGTCTTCTCCCTAAGCAGCCCCATATTTAGACGGGAGCTAAAAACCACTCCGATATGTTATTTTACTATTTGGATACAAACATAATGTATTAGAAATGGCAGAGAGAGAGAGTGAGAGAGAGAAAAAGAGAGAGAGAGACACAGAGATATAGAGAGAAAGAGAGAAGGACTAGAGAGAGAGTGAAATAGAGAAAGAGGGAGAGAAACAGAGACTTACACAGAGAGAGAGAGAAAGAGAGAGAGAATGATAATGAAAGAGAGAAAGGGCAGGTGAGCGAGCGAAGGACATGACCTTGTTCACTGTTTTCATTCTGGGTGAAATATGCGTCCCGGGGACAAGGGCATCCACTGCATCTGTTTTGCAGATAGTGCACTTGGCTCCTGGTCCATACCATTGAATATAAATCAGGCTTGGCCAGGCATCTCACTGCTAGCCCTGACTCTAAGAGGGCAGTGAATCCTTAACATGGACCAGATTAAGGCTTCAGCACAACCATTCATCATCATGGGAGAGATAGAGGACACCATCCAAGGGCTTTATGGGTAATGTAGTTTCAATGGATCACATGGCTTGAGAGTTCCCACTGGATATGTCACTGGAAGTACGTCATTGGATTTTGGGGGGAAAAAAGGTGAAAAAAAAGAAAGATTTCCAATTATGTTGATGACTTTTTGCAAATCCAATCAGTTTTCCACGTTGATTCAATGTCATCACATTGAATTGTTTTGTTGAAATTACGTGGAAACAACTTTGATTCAACCCGTTTGTGCCCAGTGGGTTGAGACATGCATGGCTTATTATGTAGCAGAACTGAGTTTAATGATCATCAAAGACTGATGCTCTGACAGCATTTGATACTATTGTTTATACATACTACTGTGACATACTACTGCTTATAACTTATAGTGGCTTGCGAAAGTATTCACCCCCCTTGGCATTTTTCCTATTTTGTTGCCTTACAACCTGGAATTAAAATGGATTTTTTGGGAGGTTTGTATCATTTGATTTACACAACATGCCTACCACTTTGAAGATGCAAAATATTTTGGGGGATGAAACAAACAAGAAATAAGACAAAAAAACTGAAAACTCTTCACCCCCCCCCAAAGTCAATACTTTGTAGAGCCACCTTTTGCAGCAATTACAGCTGCAAGTCTCTTGGGGTATGTCTCTATAAGCTTGGCACATCTAGCCACTGGGATTTTTGCCCATTCTTCAAGGCAAAACTGCTCCAGCTCCTTCAAGTTGGATGGGTTCCGCTGGTGTACAGCAATCTTTAAGTCATACCACAGGCCATTCCAAGACATTTAAATGTTTCCCCTTAAACCACTCGAGTGTTGCTTTAGCAGTATGCTTAGGGTCATTGTCCTGCTGGAAGGTGAACCTCCGTCCCAGTCTCAAATCTCTGGAAGACTGAAACATGTTTTCCTCAAGAATTTCCCTGTATTTAGCGCCAACCATCATTCCTTCAATTCTGACCAGTTTCCCAGTCCCTGCCGATGGTGTTCTCAGGGTGATGAGAGGTGTTGGGTTTGCGCCAGACATAGCGTTTTCCTTGATGGCCAAAAAGCTCAATTTTAGTCTCATCTGACCAGAGTACCTTCTTCCATATGTTTGGGGAGTCTCCCACATGCCTTTTGGCGAACACCAAACGTGTTTGCTTATTTTTTTCTTTAAGCAATGGCTTTTTTCTGGCCACTCTTCCGTAAAGCCCAGCTCTGTGGAGTGTACGGCTTAAAATGGTCCTATGGACAGATACTCCAATCTCTGCTGTGGAGCTTTGCAGCTCCTTCAGGGTTATCTTTGGTCTCTTTGTTGCCTCTCTGATTAATGCCCTCCTTGCCTGGTCTGTGAGTTTTGGTGGGCGGCCCTCTCATTGCAGGTTTGTTGTGGTGCCATATTCTTTCAATTTTTTAATAATGGATTTAATGGTGCTCCGTGGGATGTTCAAAGTTTCGGATATTGTTTTATAACCCAACCCTAATCTGTACTTCTCCACAACTTTGTCCCTGACCTGTTTGGAGAGCTCCTTGGTCTTTATGGTGCCGCTTGCTTGGTGGTGCCCCTTGCTTAGTGGTGTTGCAGACTCTGGGGCCTTTCAGAACAGGTGTATATATATACTGAGATCATGTGACACTTAGATTGCACACAGGTGGATTTTATTTAACTAATTATGTGACTTCTGAAGGTAATTGGTTGCACCAGATCTTATTTAGGGGCTTCATAGCAAAGGGGGTGAATACATATGCACGCACCACTTTTCCGTTATTTCTTTTATATTTTATTTTATAAGTTATTTTTTTCAGTTCACTTCAATATTTGAACTATTTTGTTTATGTCCATTACATGAAATCCAAATAAAAATCCATTTAAATTACAGGTTGTAATGCAACAAAATAGGACAAATGCCAAAGGGGATGAATACTTTTGCAAGGCACTGTATCTTACACTACAGGAGTAAGATAAAGTGTTAAATTATTAACACAAACCACGTTAAGTTTGCTATTACATAAAAAGATTAGGAATAAATAATAATGACATTCACAGTGAGTAAAGTTCATACTGTGGTAACAACATACTATGAAGTTTTCTTACACAAACAAATATGGTAGAGACAAATACTGGTACGCCATGATATTTAAATATGTTTAACAAATTATTACATTGTACCTCAGTACATGTAAATAGAAATTGCAGTCTACTATCCCAGCTTGCCAGTAATCAATATCCAAAATCATCCCTGCATGTATACAGTACAAACAGCTATGCCATGATTCTTCAAACCGATATAAGATAAATTAAATAAATCCTTCCACTGTACCTCAGTACTACGTGTAAACAGTATGGGCTGTTATGTGTCAGGAACAAAAAGAGATGCCCAAACCTAGCTTGTCAAGTAGGCCTTTAAACAAGCATGTCCTCTAAAGGCTGTGGATGTCTCTCAAATGGCATCCTATTCCCTATAGGGCTCTGGTTAAAAGTAGTGCACTATATAGGGAATAGGGTGCCATTTGGGAAACATTCCTAGGTGCCTCTTCTCCTCTGTGGGTTGGACCTACCAAAGTCAGCACACGGTTTACGAGATGCTCACAGCCTGTATACGACTGTGTTTAGCATAAAAGGAAACAGAGCACTGTGAAGACCTAACAATGAACCGTATCTCCCTGTAGCTCCTTTTCAACGGGCTGAATTTGCATATCAAGCCACTTCTAGCCTGATATGTAAACGATGTGCTCTGTCAGATGCAGCCGCTGACTGTCGTAGCTGGGAAGAGCTATTCATTTCATGCTCCCCATAGAGGGCTAGTTTCACGTTAGACAAAGGGAGAGTGGTCTGAAAGAGACATCTCATGTCATAGCCCACGAGAGATAATGGAATTGTTATACATCCTTGATCACACAGACGCTCACACGCTCTCACCGTCTCTCCCTCTCTCTCTTTCTCTCTCAAACACAAACACACCGCACACACGCACACACATTCCCGTACACTTGAGTGCAATAGCTCCCCTTCATTTTCAGGGGTTTCATCTCTGTGTGTTTTTTTTTATCTAGGCACTTCAATTTGCAGCCTAGCTGGAAAGCAGCTCCTCCTGCTATGTTAATTGCAGGGTAGTTAAGCACTAAAAGATTAACATAAAACCCTTTGGAAACAAGCTAATAGTTTATGATAATTGGTGAATGGCCTTTGTCTGTCTATCATTACATTGCCTCTAGCAGTTATGTTATCAAGAGGCTGTAAAATATCATTTAAACAAGTTCACTTGTAGATAATTGATACCAGAGACTGTATTATTCAATTGAGCTGCACTGGCAGCATTAACAATCAAGCCCATTAAGCTATAATTAAATTATTTTATTTTATTAACCTATTCATTACGCTGTGCAAAAGATGACTCGGAAGGTTTGCTCAGAAGATATACTGTCAACCATAGCAATTAGACGCTTGCTTCCTCTCTCTCCATTTCCCTCACTTTCACTCTCGCTCTCTCTCTGCAGTCAGATGTATTAGAGACTGATGACAGCGTTTCAATTAGCAGGTAGCTACCACCCAGAGAACAATGCCAGACAGGCAGAAAGACTCATACTGAGACAGGGAAAGTGCTGAGTTGCTACATTGAAATAAATGCATCTGTCTTTGTATCTGTCTCGTTTAGCCGTGAACAGGCGATTGACCTGGGTTTGAACTCCTACCTGAGATGAAGGAGTCTGTATCTGTAGCAGGGGGAAAATATCACCTTCTAATAATTCCACTCAGACAAGCGCATTGGATTGGGAGATTGAAATATGTCATTTAGGCTGGCCAGGTGGGTATGTAAAATGCATTGTCTCTTTTTACAGAGAACTATTGGGACATATAAGCTGACTGTAGCAAAGTAAACAGGACTAGGGTTTGTTTCTCTACCTTCCCTTTATTGATTTAATCAGTCACCATTGAGACCAGTGTCTCTTTTATGAGGGAGCCCTGCGTATAACATTTCATAAAATACAATATATATTGCATATAAATATAAATACAACACATATTGCACAGACAAACATAAATATACACACTATACACAAAACATATTCAACTAAAACAAACACCTTCTTCATTATTACAATATTTTGTCCGCTGACTGAACTGCCCTAACGCATCTATTTAAAATGTATTTTGGAGATGATTCCAAGCATGCGGAGCAAGAAATCTAAAGGCTGACTTACCTAACTCTGTAGACACCAAAGGAGTCTCCAGAGTTAACCAACCCTGTGAACGGGTTTGATGACTTGTCATTTTAAGTCTTAACAGTGAAGTTTGGTAAGTCGGAAGCTTGTGGAGCAGGGCTTTGAAAACAAAAAAAGCGTAATGATGTGATCTACGTGACTTCAAAGAGGTCCAGTCAACCTTCTGGTAAAGAATACAGTGATGATGTACGATGACTGAACACCATCACATGGATCACTCAAAATGTCAACGTTTTATTGTCACATGCACAGGATACAGCCGGTGTAAAACAGTACAGTGAAATGTTTCACTTGCAAGCTCTGTCCCAACAATGCAGAAGAAAGTTCATAATATAGATAGGAAGAAAAACACATGAAATACGAGAGAGAAAAAAAATGAAGAAAATAAAAGAGAAATACAGGGTCTACTGGTGTTTAGTTGATTTCCATCTGCAGAACCTGTATATTCAGATCTCCACAATTAAAGGGTATTGAACTGAGAGGGAGATCCATGTAAGTGGATGATGAATAAGCAGCCTACCCCCCTTCATCATGCTTTCATCAGAGTGTTGTCAGAGTCTCTACCAGGTAGAGTGAGTAAACTGAAACCCAATTGGGTCTGACTGAGTAAACTGTCCCAGCTATAATAAATTGGTGGTTGACGTGACAGACAGTCGGGACGTAAACTTATTAACTTACACGACAGGCCCTGTGTTTTTATCACAGTGGTGAAAACACACTCTCTCTCACGGTTTCTGCATTTAGAAGATTGGAATGCAGCGTTACGATGAAGGTGGGTGGTTTTACTGTGTGTTTCTACTTTGAAAGATGAACCGCTCGGAGGTGTGTAATATCTTAAATTGGAGAAAAAACACACACGTTTCACACGCACGCGCGCACACACACACAAACAAACACACACACACACACACACACACACACACACACACACACACACACACACAACCCTGGTTCCTGATCTTCAAAAGTATCACACCCTGTACATGTAAATGTAACCAACAAAACATTTTAAGAATCCTCCAGGCCATAGTCCCTTCATGCATGCCTTTGTAGAAAGAACCAAATACGTCTGGTAAACATTTATCTTGTATGAGTGTGTCTGTGTGTGGTAGGGGCCAGTGGGGCCAGCGGCGGGACCTTCACTGGCTTCTTATCTGTAGCGTGACATGACAATCTGTAACGGAGGAGCATCTGGAGCTCCTCTTCAAACACTTATCTTCTCCAGACAAACATTCCCCAGAACACACCAGAGCAGACCACCAAGATGGCCGCTGACCCCTGATCCCAGGCAGGCCGTGCGGCCTAAAAGTGGTCTATCAAAGCCAGAGTGTTTATTCTGAGTAGCGCCACTGAGCAGCGCGGTGACAGTTGGGCCTAACAGTGTGACATTACTGTGACACAAAGCATATGCTAAAGGAGAGGAGTTGTTCTCCTCTCTGCTAATCGGACTGAAGGTTAATGACAGTGCACTCAAAGCAAGCGGACGCCATCGCTCTTTGCCTCGTGACGGAAAAACATAACTGTTAAGACGAAGGATAAACACCCATCAGTCATGGAGTGTTTGGAAGAATTTATTTGACATCAATCTTCAGATAAATACTACAACTCATTACAGGTCTTTCAGAGGTCAGACTGAATGAGAACGGATAACAACGGAGGTTGAAATACTGATAATACAACACATCAATTGTGAAGAGCGTCTTGAGGAATTATCATCAAGCAAATGTACAAGAATAAATCAGATAATTGGTACAGTGAGGGAAAAAAGTATTTGATACCCTGCTGATTTTGTACGTTTGCCCACTGACAAAGAAATGATCAGTCTATCATTTTAATGGTAGGTTTATTTGAACAGTGAGAGACAGAATAACAACAAAAAAATCCAGAAAAACGCATGTCAAAAATGTTATAAATTGATTTGCATTTTAATGAGGGAAATAAGTATTTGACCCCCTCGCAATCAGAAAGATTTCTGGCTCCCAGGTGTCTTTTATGCAGGTAACGAGAAGGGAGTGCTCCTAAAGGGAGTGCTCCTAATCTCAGCTTGTTACCTGTATAAAAGACACCTGTCCACAGAAGCAATCAATCAATCAGATTCCAAACTCTCCACCATGGCCAAGACCAAAGAGCTCTCCAAGGATGTCAGGGACAAGATTGTAGACCTACACAAGGCTGGAATGGGCTACAAGACCATCGCCAAGCAGCTTGGTGAGAAGGTGACAACAGTTGGTGCAATTATTCGCAAATGGAAGAAACACAAAATAACTGTCAATCTCCCTCGGCCTGGGGCTCCATGCAAGATCTCACCTCGTGGAGTTGCAATGATCATGAGAACGGTGAGGAATCAGCCCAGAACTACACGGGAGGATCTTGTCAATGATCTCAAGGCAGCTGGGACCATAGTCACCAAAAAAACAATTGGTAACACACTACGCCGTGAAGGTCCCCCTGCTCAAGAAAGCACATATACATGCCCGTCTGAAGTTTGCCAATGAACATCTGAATGATTCAGAGGAGAACTGGGTGAAAGTGTTGTGGTCAGATGAGACCAAAATGGAGCTCTTTGGCATCAACTCAACTTGCCGTGTTTGGAGGAGGAGGAATGCTGCCTATGACCCCAAGAACACCATCCCCACCGTCAAACATGGAGGTGGAAACATTATGTTTTGGGGGTGTTTTTCTGCTAAGGGGACAGGACAACTTCACCGCATCAAAGGGATGATGGACGGGGCCATGTACCGTCAAATCTTGGGTGAGAACCTCCTTCCCTCAGCCAGGGCATTGAAAATGGGTCGTGGATGGGTATTCCAGCATGACAATGACCCAAAACACACGGCCGAGGCAACAAAGGAGTGGCTCAAGAAGAAGCACATTAAGGTCCTGGAGTGGCCTAGCCAGTCTCCAGACCTTAATCCCATAGAAAATCTGTGGAGGGAGCTGAAGGTTCGAGTTGCCAAACGTCAGGCTCGAAACCTTAATGACTTGGAGATGATCTGCAAAGAGGAGTGGGACAAAATCCCTCCTGAGATGTGTGCAAACCTGGTGGCCAACTACAAGAAACGTCTGACCTCTGTGATTGCCAACAAGGGTTTTGCCACCAAGTACTAAGTTATGTTTTGCAGAGGGGTCAAATACTTATTTCCCTCATTAAAATGCAAATCAATTTATAATATTTTTGTTGTTATTCTGTCTCTCACTGTTCAAATAAATCTACCATTAAAATTATAGACTGATCATTTCTTTGTCAGTGGGCAAACGTACAAAATCAGCAGGGGATCAAATACTTTTTTCCCTCACTGTACATTTATCCAGCTCAAAATCAGGCATATCCTGTACTGTTTAACAGAAAGCAGCAGTGTTAGGTAGCTGTATGTTTAGTTGTTTCTTGACCTAGAGGCCGGGCCCCCTGCCTTCAGAAGATGTATAGGGGGCTTCTAGTAACTCCCGTCTCAGGGACCCATACACACGACCTGTGCTTCACTTCAAAGAGAGGGCACAGGGGCAGCATATTCCCCCCAACACACCCCTACGCAGCTCATAGTTGACTCCTCTGTGTGTATGTTGTCTAACTCTAACTCTCTCTTGCCTTTCAATTTCGCTCTCTTGCTTTCCTGATATGAAAGAAGGACAAACAGAGGAAGGAACACTGATTCATTTCAGCCAATCACCTGTGAGACAGGAGGGAAAGCTGCATGGGGACCTCTTAATATCTGGCAACCCACAGAGCGATTAGTCACAACAGATGGAGGGAGATAGAGAGCGAGAGTGAGAAAAATGGAGAGAGAGAGTGTGTAGAGAGAGGGTATGAAAGATGGAAAAATGGAGGGAGAGAAATGCAGTAAGAGAGAGAGAGATTAAGTAATTATGAGCGAGAGACTCGTGGCTGTCAGGCCCAGGGAGGTCTGGCCTTTACAAATCCCTCCTTTTTGGATCTCTTCATCCAGATGAAGGGACAGAGAGAGAGCGAGAGAGTGGTGCTAGCCGGGGATTATGCAGGACAATTACGCTTTCTACCCCAAACCTCCTGAACAGAGCGGCTTTTAGGAGAGCCCTGATCACTTCCAATTAACGCACATTTCCTGACATCGTGTAATAGCGCAAGTAATGCTCTTAAACACTCCAGCCCTCCCCCTTCCTTCCCTCCCCTCTCGCTCTGCCTACCCTCTCTCTTTCTCTCACACGCTCTGCCTCCCCTGTCTCTGCCCCCCCTTCTCTCTCTTCCTTCCTCTCTTTCTCTCCCTCCATCTCTCGCTCCTCCTTCCAGCCCTCCCTCCCCTCTCTCTCACTCCCCTAACTGCCCCTAGCCATATTGAGCCTCCCATTCTACTTAAAGGCTGCAGGCTATATAGTGTTTGCTGACAATCCCAAATGGGTCTGAACTGCAACTTGTTGTTAGGCTGCCAAATAACCCATTTACTAGCAGCTGCTTGACAAGAAGGTTATTTGGAGCGATCGAATTGAATGCTGCTTTTGTGTCATCGGAGCGTTGAATTAGTGTTTGTTTATTTGTTTGTGTTGTGGAGGCCTTAGGGATCGCAGTGAATGTCAATGATTTGAAGAGGGGCACTTTTGGCCTGGCAATCAACAGGAAAGCCAACAGAGTGGGAAAGCCTAAATAGTATTTATCAAAACAGAGACATAGTAAACACATGTATTATCAACCATTTGGAGAGTCTGGCTTTGACATTACTCTGGCCCTAGGATACACTACATGACCAAAAGTATGTTGACACCTGCTCGTCGAACATCTCATCCCAAAATCATGGGCATTAATATGGATTTGGTCCCCCCATTGCTGCTATAACAGCCTCCACTCTTCTGGGAAGGCTTTCCACTAGATGTTGTAATACAACTGATAAATAGCTAACAAAATAAATTATTTGTCACATACGCCGAATACAACAGGTGTAAACCTTACAGTGAAATGCTTACTTACAAGCCCTTAACCAACAATGCAGTTTTAAGAAAGAAAAAAAAAATCACTAAAAAATACAATAGAAAATAATACGAAATAAAAGTAACAAATAATTAAAGAGCAGCAGTAAAAATAACAATAGCGAGGCTATATACAGGGGGTACCGGTACCGAGTCAATGTGCGGGGGCACTGGTTAGTCGAGGTAATTGGGGTAATATGTACATGTAGGTAGAGTTATTAAAGTAACTATGCATAGATAATAAACAGAGAGCAGCAGCAGCGTAAAAGAGGGGTGGGGGGGGCAATGCAAATAGTCTGGGTAGCCATTTGATTAGATGTTCAGGAGTCTAATGGCTTGGGGGTAGAAGCTGTTTAGAAGCCTCTTGGACCTAGACTTGGTGCTCCGGTACCGCTTGCCGTGCGGTAGCAGAGAGAACAGTCTATGACTAGGGTGGCTGGAGTCTGACACTGCCTGGTATAGAGGTCCTGGATGGCAGGAAGCTTGGCCCCAGTGATGTACTGGGCCGTACGCACTACCCTCTGTAGTGCCTTGCGGTCGGAGGCCGAGCAGTTGCCATACCAGGCAGTGATGCAACCAGTCAGGATGCTCCCGATGGTGCAGCTGTAGAATTTTTTGAGGATCTGAGGACCCATGCCAAATCTTTTCAGTCTCCTGAGAGGGAATAGGTATTGTCATGCCCTCTTCACGACTGTCTTGGTGTGCTTGGACCATGTTAGTTTGTTGGTGATGTGGACACCGAGGAACTTGAAGCTCTCAACCTGCTCCACTACAGCCCCGTCGATGAGAATGGGGGCGTGCTCGGTCCTCTTCTTTTTCCTGTAGTCCACAATCATCTCCTTTGTCTTGATCACGTTGAGGGAGAGGATGTTGTTCTGGCACCACACGGCCAGGTCTCTGACCTCCTCCCTATAGGCTGTCTCGTCGTTGTCGGTGATCAGACCTACCACTGTTGTGTCATCGGCAAACTTAATGATGGTGTTGGAGTCGTGCCTGGCCATGCAGTCATGAGTGAACAGGGAGTACAGGAGGGGACTGAGTACGCACCCCTGAGGGGCCCCCGAGGATCAGCGTGGCGGATGTGTTGTTACCTACCCTTACCACCTGGGGGTGGCCCGTCAGGAAGTCCAGGATCCAGTTGCAGAGGGAGGTGTTTAGTCCCAGGGTCCTTAGCTTAGTGATGAGCTTTGAGGGCACTATGGTGTTGAACGCTGAGCTGTAGTCAATGAATAGCATTCTCACATAGGTGTTCCTTTTGTCCAGGTGTGAAAGGGCAGTGTGGAGCGCAATAGAGATTGCATAATCTGTGGATCTGTTGGGGCAATATGCAAATTGAAGTGGGTCTAGGTTTTCTGGGATAATGGTGTTGATGTGAGGCATGACCAGCCTTTCAAAGTATTTCATGGCTACAGACGAGTACACGTCCTGGTAATCCGTCTGGCCCTGAGGCCTTGTGAATGTTGACCTGTTTAAAGGTCTTACTCACATCGGCTACGGAGAGTGTGATCACACAGTCATCCGGAACAGCTGATGCTCTCATGCATGTTTCATTGTTACTTGCCTCGAAGCGAGCATAGAAGTAATTTAGCTCGTCTGGTAGGCTTGTGTCACTGGGCAGCTCGCGGCTGTGCTTCCCTTCGTAGTCTGTAATAGTTTGCAAGCCCTGCCACATCCGATGAACATCGGAGCCGGTGTAGTACGATTCGATCTTAGTCCTGTATTGACGCTTTGCCTGTTTGATGGTTCGTCGGAGGGCATAGCGGTATAACTTATAAGCTTCCGGGTTAGAGTCCTGCTCCTTGAAAGCAGCAGCTCTACCCTTTAGCTAAGTGCGGATGTTGCCTGTAATCCATGGCTTCTGGTTGGGGTATGTACGTACAGTCACTGTGGGGACGACGTCATCGATGCACTTATTGATGAAGCCAGTGACTGATGTGGTGTACTCCTTAATGCCATCGGAAGAATCCCGGAACATATTCCAGTCTGTGCTAGCAAAACAGTCCTTTAGCTTAGCATCTGGTTCATCTGGCCACTTTTTTATTGACCGAGTCACTGGTGCTTCCTGCTTTAGTTTTTGCTTGTAAGCAGGAATCAGGAGGATAGAATTATAGCTAGATTTTCCAAATGGAGGGCGAGGGAGAGCTTTGCATGCGTCTCTGTGTGTTGAGTAAAGGTGGTCTAGAGTTTTTTTCCCTCTGGTTGCACATTTAACATGCTGGTAGAAATTAGGTAAAACGGATTTAAGTTTCCCTGCATTAAAGTCCCCGGCCACTAGGAGTGCTGCCTCTGGATGAGCGTTTTCCACTTTGCTTATGGCCGTATACAGTTCATTGAGTGCGGTCTTAGTACCAGCATCGGTTTGTGGTAGTAAATAGACAGATACGAAGAATACAGATGAAAACTCTCTTGGCAGATAGTGTGGTCTACAGCTTATCATGAGATACTCTACCTCAGGCGAGCAAAACCTTGAGACTTCCTTAGATATTGTGCACCAGCTGTTGTTTACAAATATACATAGACCGCCACCCCTTGTCTTACCAGAGGCTGCTGTTCTATCCTGCCGATATAGTGTTATTCATGTCATCGTTCAGCCACGACTCGGTGAAACATAAGATATTACAGTTTTTAATGTCCCGTTGGTAGGATATTCGTGCCTGTAGTTCATCCATTTTATTATCAAGCGATTGTAAGTTGGCCAATAGTATCGATGGCAAAGGCAGATTATCCACTGGTCGCCGGCTCCTTACCAAGCACCCCGATCTACTTCCGCGATATCTCCTTTTCTTTCTACTGCGAATGACTGGGATGAGGGCCCTGTCGGGTGTCTGGAGCAAATCCCTCTCGTCCGACTCATAAAATAAAAATGATTAGTTCAGTTCAAGGTGAGTAATCGCTGTTCTGATGTCCAGAAGCTCTTTTCGGTCATACGAGACGGTAGCAGCAACATTACGTACAAAATAAGTTACAAACAATGCGAAAAAACACACAAAATAGCACGGTTTGTTAAGAGTCCATAAAACGGCAGCCATCCCCTCCGGCGCCATCAAAATAGCTACACAGACTGAGTTTACCTTGTATCTTTATTGACCTTTTATTTCAATATTTGCACTCTCTATGCACACTCACAGGGCTCTACACACCCGCACACCCACTCACATGAAAGCTGCTGCTACTCTGTTGCCTAGTCCCCTATATATATCTACCTCCGTCACTCCAGTATCCCTGCAATTTGGTATTGGAACTGACTTTTTAAATATGTCCTGTATATAGTATGCTTGCTTACTTACTTACTTTATTGTGTATTTCATATTTCCTATTCTTATTTCTCATGTTTTTTCTAGTAATACATTGTTATTGATTATTGCATTGTTGGGTTTTTGAGTGTGCATGTGACATTGTGCATGTGACATTAAAACTTGAAACATTGTTGCGGGGACTTGATTCCATTCAGCCACTAGAGCATTAGTGAGGTCGGGCACTGATGTTGGGCGATTAGGCCTGGCTCGCAGTTGCCGTTCCAATTCATCCCAAAGGTGTTCGACGGGGTTGAGGTCAGGACTCTGTGCAGGCCAGTCAAAAGTTATTCGACACCGATCTCGACAAACCATTTCTGTATGGACCTCACTTTGTGCACGGGGGCATTGTCATGCTGAAACAGGAAAGGGCCTTCCCCAAACTGTTGCCACAAAGTTGGAAGCACAGAATCATCTAGAATGTAATTGTATACTGTAGCATTAAGATTTCCCTTCACTGGAACTAAGGGGCCTAGCCCGAACCATGAAAAACAGCCCCAGAACATTATTCCCCCTCCACCAAACTTTACAGTTGGCACTATGCATTGGGGCAGGTAGTGTTCTCCTGGCATCCGCCAAACCCAGATTCGTCCGTCGGACTGCCAGATGGTGACGCGTGATTCATCACTCCAGAGAATGCGTTTCCACTGTTTCAGAGTCCACGAGCTTTACACCACTCCAGCCGACGCTTGGCATTGCGCATGGTGATCTTAGACTTGTGTGCGGCTGCTCAGCAATGGAAACCCATTTCATTAAGCTCCCGACAAACAGTTATTGTGCTGATGTTGCTTCCAGAGGCAGTTTGGAACTCGGTAGTGATTGTTTGATTTTATTTTATTTATTAGGATCCCCATTAGCCGACAACAATGGTGACAGCTGGTCTTACTGGGGTCCAACATATAATGAAAAAAACATTTACACATACAAGTCAGTACATATACACAACAAGTAGGTCACATGGGGGAGAGGTGTTGTGCTGTGAGGTGTTGCTTTATTAGTTTTTTGAATCCAGGTTTGCTGTTCACTTGCGCTATATAAGATGGAAGGGAGTTCCATGCACTCATGGCTCTGTATAATATTGTACGTTTCCTTGAATTTTTTCTGGTCCTGGTGACTGTTAAAAGACCTCTAGTGGCATGTCTGGTGGGGTAAGTGTGTGTGTCAGTGCTCTGTGTAAGTTGACTATGCAAACAAACTATGCAAACAATTTGGAATTTT
Organism: Coregonus lavaretus; assembly: GCF_964263955.1. NCBI lineage: Eukaryota > Metazoa > Chordata > Actinopteri > Salmoniformes > Salmonidae > Coregonus > Coregonus lavaretus. The sequence goes on from NC_139988.1 coordinate 30,546,127, forward strand.
CAACACATTGTTTCTTATAAAAACAAGAAGTGACGCAGTCAGTCTTTCCTCAACTCTGAGCCAAGAGAGACTGGCATGCATAGTATTAATATTAGCCCTCTGATTACAATGAAGAGCAAGACGTGCCGCTCTGTTCTGGGCCAGCTGCAGCTTAACTAGGTCTTTCTTTGCAGCACTTGACCACATGACTGGACAATAATCAAGATAAGATAAAACTAGAGCCTGCAGGACTTGCTTTGTGGAGTGTGGTGTCAAAAAAGCATATCTTTATTACGTACAGACCTCTCCCCATCTTTACAACCATTGAATCTATATGTTTTGACCACGACAGTTTACAATCTAAGGTAACACAGTGTTGCAACCGAGAACAGACGATTTTTACACACTACGCACTTCAGCACTGGGCAGTCCCGTTCTGTGAGCTTGTGTGGCCTACCACTTCGCGGCAGAGCCGTTGTCGCTCCTAGACTTTTCCACTTCACAATAACAGCACTTACAGTTGACCGGGGCAGCTCTAGCAGGGCAGAAATTTGATGAACTGACTTGTTGGAAAGGTGGCATCCTATGACGGTGCCACGTTGAAAGTCACTGAGTACTTCAGTAAGGCCATTATATTGCCAACATTTGTCTATGGAGATTGCATGGCGTTGTGCTTGATTTTATACACCTGTCAGCAATGCATGTGGCTGAAAAAGCAGAATCCACAAATTTGAACGGGTGTCCACATACTTTTGCATATGTAGTGTTTTTCTCTAGAAACAATAACATGACTGTTGTTATTTTATTTGACCCAATTTGGAATGATGGTACTGTTTCGCTATATGCGTGTCACGATCGTCATAATGATTGGACCAAGGCGCAGCGTGATATGCAAAATCTTTTTAATAGTGTACTGGCAACACGATACAAAATACAAAACAACCAAACGATACGTGAAGTCCTCGGTTAACAACACAAACCAACGCGGAACAAGATCCCACCAAACATAAGTGCACAACAGGCTGCCTAAGTATGGTTCCCAATCAGAGACAACAAGCAACAGCTGATTCTCGTTGCCTCTGATTGAGAACCACCCCGGCCAACATAGAAACACATAACCTAGAAACTGAACATAGAACACAAAACATAGACCCTACACACCCTGGCTCAACATATAAGAGTCCCCAGAGCCAGGGCGTGACAGTACCCCACCCCAAAGGCGCGGACTGCGACCGCGCCAACATAAACCCAACAGGGGAGGGGCCGGGTGGGCATTCCGCCTCGGAGGCGGATCCGGCTCCGGGCGTGACCACCACCCTCTAACAACCCCCCCGTAGCGCCCCTGGTCTGGTCCCGCTGGCTGAAGCTGGACTGGACATCGGTGGAGCGGATTGCTTAGGCTCCGGTGTGGAGCAGCTGACCGGTACCTGACCAGGCACCGGTGAAACAGGCACGGGCTGTGCCGGACTGACGACGCGCACCATTGGCTTGGTGCGGGGAGCAGGAACAGGCCGGGCCGGGCTGGCGACGCGCACCATTGGCTTGGTGCGAGGGGCAGGAACAGGCCGGGCCGGGCTGGCGACGCGCACCAAAGGCTTGGTGCGGGGAGCAGGAACAGGCCGGGCCGGCGACGCGCACCATAGACTTGGTGCGGGGAGCAGGAACAGGCCGGGCCGGGCTGGCGACACGCACCATAGGCTTGGTGCGGGGAGCAGGAACAGGCCGGGCCGGGCTGGCGACGCGCACCATAGGCTTGGTGCGGGGAACAGGAACAGGCCGGGCCGGGCTGGCGACGCGCACCATAGGCTTGATGCGAGGGGCAGGAACAGGCCGGGCCGGGCTGGCGACGCGCATCACAGGCTTGGTGCGAGGGACAGGAACAGGCCGGACCGTACTGGGAACACACACCACTGGCCTTGTGTGGGGATCAGGAACGGGCCGGACTGGTAACACACCTCAGTACCTCTCGTCGTGCCTCTACACTCTCCTTCCCTCTACTGACCAATGGCCCCCGTAACCTGGTGGCCTTCTCTCCTCGTCCACAAACTCGCCCTTTATCTGCCTCCAGCAGCCCCGTCGTCCATGCCGTGTGCCCCCCCAAATTTTTTTATCGGGGGTGCCTCTCACCTGTCCGACGACGGCCCGGTTGGCGCCGCTTCTCCTCTCCTGCCTGGGTCTCCCCCTTCATCGCCCTCCGGTAACGGACGGCCTCCTCCTCCGTGATCTGCCCCCAACCGAGGAGGACATCCACTAACGTTACATCCGGCGTTTGCTCCTGGACACGCTGCTTGGTCCTGTATTGGTGGGATCTTCTGTCACGATCGTCATAATGATTGGACCAAGGCGCAGCGTGATATGCGTACATCTTTTTAATAGTGTACTGGCAACACGATACAAAATACAAAACAACCAAACGATACGTGAAGTCCTCGGTTAACAACACAAACCAACACGGAACAAGATCCCACCAAACACAAGTGCACAACAGGCTGCCTAAGTATGGTTCCCAATCAGAGACAACAAGCAACAGCTGATTCTCGTTGCCTCTGATTGAGAACCACCCCGGCCAACATAGAAACACATAACCTAGAAACTGAACATAGAACACAAAACATAGACCCTACACACCCTGGCTCAACATATAAGAGTCCCCAGAGCCAGGGCGTGACAATGTGAGAGGTAATAATCATTGCATTGACATGGCTGTGTGTGTTAATAGCATATATTAGTCATTAGTTCTCATACTGTAACTGAACCTAGTGAAGCCAACAACTAAGGAGCGCTGACGTTTTTGATAAAGCGCCCAGTGAACAGGGTATCTGGCACGGATGTTACACATGCTGCCCTCAAAGACACCTAATAAAAAAGTTTTCACACAAGCACACACACACGGAACCCTGTATATGTGAGTCATGTCTGTCTGTTATTATCAGGTCTGATAATGCCCCTCCACCTCTTCTCTGGCTCTGCCCTCTCTCTTTCTGCTTCTAATCACATTATGTGCGTTTGATCCCCTGCTTCCCTTTGTACACCACACGTCATCACTTTATTTTCATCTAATTGCCCGAGAGAGACACCCCTTTGATACTGCCTGCATGCCAACCCCAACCGCTATCAGGGATCAGTCATGTGTCTGTCTGCTCTTCTCTGAGGAGGAGGAGGAGGAGGAGGAGGAGGAGGAGGAGGAGGAGGAGAGGGTAGAAGCCCTGGGTATGGCACACCTGCGGAAGACAAACCCGTTTCTCAGCAGAGATATGACGCATCGATCACCACCTCAAAGGATATCATCACGTCTGTCAGCGGAATAGACAAGAGAAGGTGGGGGGTGGAGAGGGCTAGGGCTGAGAGGCGAGAGGTAGAAGGGTTGTAGAGGGGTGAGTGATGGGTAGTGACAGAGGTAGATGGATTGGAGGGGTGGTGGGGATCTTTGCACGGCAGAACGGTAGGTGAGGATTGAAATGCTGGTGTGTTTCAAACGGCGTTGGTTTTGCTCTTGTGCTCCCTCCTGTGCCCTTATGATCTGCCACTGGAGATAGTGGGAGGGTGAAAGAGGTAAAGGAGGGTGGCCTATTTCTTCTAATTTCCTTCCCTCCCTTTCTACTCATCTACTCTATCACTCAGGTGTGTGTGTCTGTCCTTCATTTGATGACAATACCACATTTGTAATCACATACCTGTGCTATTTCTCTCAGCGCTGCTCACTCCTTGATGAAAACAAACTGTTTATATTATAGCTGTGACTTTAGCAACATATACTCTCTCTAGGACCCACAAAAATCCAACCACACAATATAAAGCAATCATAGGCATTGGCAAAAACAGAGACATTTGATACAGTCAGTTGGAAGTTGTACATTAGAAGTCCACCATATAAATACCATTTCTAAACCCTCCTTTCCTTTTTACGAACACAGCATGAATAGAAATATAACTGTTTATGTCTCCAGCTGTATTCTGTATCTAGTCCCTGTTTCTAAATGCCATGTTGTGTGTGGTTCAGAGGAGGTTGTGTACCTGTGTCATGTTGGGCTTGTTCACAGTCAATTTTTAACCTTTTCAATGTGAAGTCTCTTGGACCTACAGTGCCCACTGTACTGCCACACACTGTCTGTGTCCCAAATGACACCCTATTCCCTATTTAGTGCACTACATTTGACTAGGGCCTATAGGGCTCTGGTCAAAAGTAGTGCCCTATAAAGGGAATAGGGTGCCATTTGGGATTCAGCCACTACTCTGTGTAGCTCTACCAGGTATTATTAGCTACATAATTGGGCAACCACATTACAAGACCTTCAAGACCTTCAGGTTGTCACAGTGGGGGAAAAACTGGTTGAAATGTTGTAATTACGGCCATAATTGGCCAGTCTTTCCCACTGGGGTCGGTCTATATAAAGATGGCAAATTAAAAATAACGGGCTCCGTTCTCATGGTTTTTCATAGTTTGTATTTCTATTTGTAGATCACATCACTGTATGGTTCAGAGTAATAAAATGTTGCTCTAACGTCATACCAAGATCTGGCCACGGTCCTTTAGCTGGCCATGGTTGACCTGTGTGATGGGCTGATGGCTGTCTTGTGTTAGTGTTTATTCATGTGTATGGATAAGACCTGATGGATGGAGTGCGAGGGACACAGAGAGGTCTCACCATGACAGAATCTAATCAGGAGTTGTCCTAACATATTACAACTGACTAAAGCACTATCTCTGTTCAGCTGACTAGCATACAACATTACAATAACCAGAGAGAAAGGAGGGGCAGAGAGAGAAAGAGAGAGCGAGAGAGAGAGAGAGAGAGCGAGCGAGACACACTCTTTGAACTAGACAACTTCCATCTCTATGTTCAAAAATATGCCAGAGAGAGAGAAAGACAGAGAAACAAAAAAAGAGAGAGAAAGAGAGTAAGAAAGAGAGAGAAGACACAGAGAGAAAGAGGGATAACAGAGAGAAAATACAGAGAGAAAGAGGGAGAGAGAGAAGACAGAGAGAAAGAAGGAGAGAGAGAGAGAAGACAGAGAGAAAGAGGGAGAGAGAGAGAAGACAGAGAGAGGGATAACAGAGAGAAAGAGAGAGAAGACACAGAGAGAGGGATAACAGAGAGAAGACAGAGAGAGAGGGATAACAGAGAGAAGACAGAGAGAGAGGGATAACAGAGAGCTGTAGAGAGATAAATGAGCTCTCCGTGGAGCTCTGAGGGGAAACAGATCCCTTATCAGGCGTTGCCACTATTTACTGACATTAAGAATGATAATATCCATCAGCGCCCTGTCAGCAACCCAAGTGGGGCCGCCACGAGAACAAAGGCACCACTGTCTCCCTGACGATACGCTTACAAGGACATGCTGATGTACCTGCCATTCAGGTGCAAAATGTGTCATCACCACACGCCCCGATCAGGCCTCTCGGCCCCCTGCCCTGGCGATGAGTAGAAGTGCCCATCGGCAACCACAAACCGTTCTCATATCCCTTCTCCCCCTCGTTCTCATGGTGATGCCCATGGCAACAACAAACCTCCAACCTGGCGAGTTAATGAGCTTGCAATCAAGGCCGTGCTACACAGCTAAGCAGAGAGAACATCGACATGTGTACATTCCACTTTCAACTCTCTAACTGAAATATGGCTACAGCCCGGTAACAGATTTCAGTAGCTTTAGCGATGCCGAGCTAGAGGGAGGAAAAGACAGACAACAAGGACAACAACAGCAGCGTCAGGGAGGCATCTGTGTAATTACTTTTGGCCATCTCTCAAAGCTCCCTTTCTCTGGAGAGAGATGTGTGACAACATATGACAAGAAAGCCAACAGGCTCCCTATAGACTGTAATAGGATCCATCATCACTGGAGCAGGCACACCTGTCTGGCAAACAGAACAATGCAATGCCACCATGCCTATTTATTAGGTGCCAGAAAAGTTTATGTTTGTTCCGATGACAGTGACAGCGACTTGATCCTCCTTTTCATTATTTGGAAATCTCAAGCTTTTGGGGGGAAAGGAGGGAGGGAGGAAAGGGAGGAGGAAGTCTGACTCAATGTTTTATTTTTTGACACGGTGCACAGTGAGTTCCCTTTCTTCCTGATAGCTGTCTGCCAAAGGAGTCAGATGACATATAACAAAGACTGTCTGTCACTCTCCAGGAGGACGGAGTCACAAATGTTTATTTATTTCTGAGGTTTTTTGTTGTTGATGCTGCCCCACAAACAGATCCTTTCTTAAGACACTTCAAGTCCGGTTTTCATTTCAAACTACCGTATATCTGCGGTAGATATGAAACCATGCAGAATACTAGAAGATGCATTAAATTATTCATAATATCTTGATATCTGTATCTATCATTTAGTAATAGTATTTATTAGGATCCCCATTAGCTGCTGCCAGCTACTCTTCCTGGGGTCCAAACAGGAACAAAACAATACATCATAATAAAACAGTCTACATCATAAATTAAACAGTCTACATCATAATACATCAGTCTACATCATAATAAAACAGTCTACGTCATAAATAAAACAGTCTACATCATAAAACATAAGACATTGTGCATTATAAATGTACATTGCTCCAATATTACACATTTACAAAATAACCTTTACAATATTACAATAATACAATATTAAATATTACAATGTGTGGGTGTGTGTAGAGTGTGTGTGTGTGTGCATCTTCACAGTCCGTGTTGTTCCGTGAGGTGTTGTTTTTTCAGTTTTCTTTAATCTGATTTTACTGCTAGCTTGAGTTACCTGAGGTAGCCTCTGTTCTGGACCTGGGGACTGTGAAGAGACCCCTGGTGGCATGTCTTGTGGGGTATGTATGTGTGTCTGAGCTGTGTGCTAGTCGTTTGAACAGACAGTTGGATGCTTTCAACACATCACTACCTCTCACAAAGACAAGTCGGGATGCAGTCTCTCCTCTACTTTGACCCAGGAGAGATTGTGCCGTGCTGCTCTGTTCTGGGCCAACTGTAATTTGCCAATGTCCTTCTTTGCAGCACCATATAACTGGGAAGTAGTCCAGGTGTGATAAAACTAGGACTTGTAGGACTTGTTTGGTTGATTGTGATGTCAAGAAAGCAGAGCAGCGCTTTATAACGGAAATTATGTGCATCCTCTGATTTCAATCAGTTAAAAGGAGTTTGGCTTGATTGACAGGCCCACTGAAACAGATTTACATCAAATCGATTATGAAAATTATACAGTCACGGAAGGCAGGAAATATTGTTATTCCTCATCATATTCCATGTGAAAAATAAACCCTATGAATAATCATACTAATCACATTGATGTATGACTACATTTGAGATTCCATGAACATGAATTTCTGATATATGTATGTACTGTATGTATATAATCTGAACTAGGCCACTGTTACTTTTGCAATATAGAAAACACCAAACTCCTAGCTGGCCTGAGGCTGAAATGAAACATCACTCCCCTCAACTACATGTCCACAACCTGTGTCTGCGCAGTCCAAGCCACACACACAACAAAACAGGTACAGTGGCTGCAGTTTGCCACACAGGGAGGTGGATGGGCTGTGCTGTACAGATGGCTCTTCTGGCAGAGAAGTCTCTCTCTCTCTCTCTCTCTCTCTCTCTCTCTCTCTCTCTCTCTCTCTCTCTCTCTCTCTCTCTATCCACATCCCTCCATCCCTCCCTCCCTCCCCTCAGTGTGTCTGTCAGCCGCCATGTTGAGGCCCAACATTGCCTGTCGTCTGAACACTTCATAATTACACTTCCTCCTGACTCCAAGCATGGTGCCACGGTGACAAAAGACTGCAATGGCGGCAGGCGGCTCCTCCTCTCCTCGCCACCGCCTCGCCACAGTTATAAATAGTCTGACTGGATGATTAATGAGTGAGGCCGTCGAGCTAAAGACCCAGACAATGGTTTCCCGCGCAGCTGCCTGAACAAAAAAAGACCCCACAAAAACAAAACAAGACAAGCCCTGTCTGGCGATAGAAAGGGATGGAATGGAGGGACTGAAGGGAGAGTGGCAGCGAGCAGAGTAGGCTAAATAAATAAATAAATTCCGAGCGACAGCTTTTGATGACTTTATTTAACCCCTGAGCACTTTTGGGAGGGATCCTCATTAACATTTTGACACGCTCGGATGAATAGAGAGGTCAGGCAGGTTGGGTACTGGAGAGAGAGATAAAATGAGAGAGAAAGAGAGATTGAACTGTATTCTTCTGTGACACTGCGAGAGAGAGAAAAGGGGGGGAAAGAGAAGCCAGAAGAGACCCCTGGATAATTCCAGAGAAAGAAAAGTTGCAGTTTTCCCCTATATAAGGCATGCCAAAAACTGACTTGTGTTGGGGGGTTATTTTGTTGCTAAACAAAGCCAGAGAGAGGGAGGCGTGAATGGCACCATAGGGGCCTCTCCTTGGGGCCCTCAGTGCTACACAGCGACCATGGGAAGGGCCCGCACTGGATCTATGGGTTTATCACAACAAAAACAGGAAGCATGTTTAATGAACTCAAATGCATAAAGACTGTGGTCAGAACTTCAGTATAAGAGCACACACACAACAACATATTGACAGAGGCACAGGCTAGGAACATATACTGAATAGTATACTGCCTAAGATTGCCACAGTCTATCCACTGACAGTACAAAAACATGCTACCTAGATCACTATCCATGTATACAGTGGGGGAAAAAAGCATTTAGTCAGCCACCAATTGTGTAAGTTCTCCCACTTAAAAAGATGAGAGAGGCCTGTAATTTTCATCATAGGTACACGTCAACTATGACAGACAAATTGAGATTTTTTTTTCTCCAGAAAATCACATTGTAGGATTTTTAATGAATTTATTTGCAAATTATGGTGGAAAATAAGTATTTGGTCACCTACAAACAAGCAAGATTTCTGGCTCTCACAGACCTGTAACTTCTTCTTTAAGAGGCTCCTCTGTCCTCCACTCGTTACCTGTATTAATGGCACCTGTTTGAACTTGTTATCAATATAAAAGACACCTGTCCACAACCTCAAACAGTCACACTCCAAACTCCACTATGGCCAAGACCAAAGAGCTGTCAAAGGACACCAGAAACAAAATTGTAGACCTGCACCAGGCTGGGAAGACTGAATCTGCAATAGGTAAGCAGCTTGGTTTGAAGATTAGGAAATGGAAGACATACAAGACCACTGATAATCTCCCTCGATCTGGGGCTCCACGCAAGATCTCACCCCGTGGGGTCAAAATGATCACAAGAACGGTGAGCAAAAATCCCAGAACCACACAGGGGGAACTAGTGAATGACCTGCAGAGAGCTGGGACCAAAGTAACAAAGCCTACCATCAGTAGCACACTACGCCGCCAGGGACTCAAATCCTGCAGTGCGAGACGTGTCCCCCTGCTTAAGCCAGTACATGTCCAGGCCTGTCTGAAGTTTGCTAGAGTGCATTTGGATGATCCAGAAGAGGATTGGGAGAATGTCATATGGTCAGATGAAACCAAAATATAACTTTTTGGTAAAAACTCAACTCGTCGTGTTTGGAGGACAAAGAATGCTGAGTTGCATCCAAAGAACACCATACCTACTGTGAAGCATGGGGGTGGAAACATCATGCTTTGGGGCTGTTTATCTGCAAAGGGACCAGGACGACTGATCCGTGTAAAGGAAAGAATGAATGGGGCCATGTATCGTGAGATTTTGAGTGAAAACCTCCTTCCATCAGCAAGGGCATTGAAGATGAAACGTGGCTGGGTCTTTCAGCATGACAATGATCCCAAACACACCACCCGGGCAACGAAGGAGTGGCTTTGTAAGAAGCATTTCAAGGTCCTGGAGTGGCCTAGCCAGTCTCCAGATCTCAACCCCATAGAAAATCTTTGGAGGGAGTTGAAAGTCCGTGTTGCCCAGCGACAGCCCCAAAACATCACTGCTCTAGAGGATATCTGCATGGAGGAATGGGCCAAAATACCAGCAACAGTGTGTGAAAACCTTGTGAAGACTTACAGAAAACGTTTGACCTGTGTCATTGCCAACAAAGGGTATATAACAAAGTATTGACCAACTTTTGTTATTGACCAAATACTTATTTTCCACCATAATTTGCAAATAAATTCATTAAAAATGCTACAATGTGATTTTCTGGATTTATTTTTCTCATTTTGTCTGTCATAGTTGACGTGTACCTATGATGAAAATTACAGGCCTCTCTCATCTTTTTAAGTGGGAGAACTTGCACAATTGGTGGCTGACTAAATACTTTTTTCCCCCACTGTACATATCACAAAACACATCAAATCAATCAAAGCTCTACAATAAATACACAACAATGAAGGCAACAGCAGAAACACATTTTTCACACAAAATATCAAAAGAGGGCAATCGATTCTGCCTGCTGGTGAACAATTATTTGGAATATAAGCTAGCTGCTCCGGAGCTGGTTTTCTTCCATTTGACACAGGCCTTTCTCTTTCCCTTTCCTCTCCTCCTCCTCCTCTCCTGCCAGACCTCTCAGGGCTTTAGAACAGTTCCTTTAGTGCTCCTGACAGGGGGTTATCTGCTCCTATATATGTTTTCTCTCCAATTATCCGATGGCGGGCAGGGCTGCATGCGGACAGGACCGGGCTGACAAACATCCCTGAGACGGTGCCTGTCTGATGGTCACCTCTTTGACTGGTCTTTCCTGACTCCCCTCCCCTTTCCCTCCCTGTCCCTTGCTTCCCTGCCCTATACTTTCCCTCTCCTTTAGATTCTCTTGCCTGCAGAGGAGGAGAGGACCCTGTAATTTGGCTGTCGCCGCTGTCCTTGGGTCCAAAGTGTTGTTTAACACCTGATAAGCACCACCACCATGACAATGCCAGCTGTGATTTGGAGGTAGGGGAGAGAAGAAATCACTGGAGCACTATTCACTATTCTCAAGTTTGCCCTGAAGGGTGATGTCTGACAAGCACCCATACGAATCCACAATATCCACAGTATCAACATGAGGACAGTTTTGCCAAGAGCTGGAAGTCCCTGAAAGCCTACTGTATCCAGGATACAGCACAATGGAGGATAGATTGTTACTCCTGTTAACAGGGCTATTTGAAGTTGACCACATTCATTTAAAGGTTTGGGCGGTGATGTGACATGTTGTGAACTGTAGAAACTATCAACTAGAAGGTCACCTAGGATACTGCCACACTATTTTAGAAGGCTATCCATAGCAAATATTTGCTACATAAAGTGTCTCTAAAAATTATTTTCAAACCCTTATTGCCAGTGGTTGAATTAATAGTGAGTATTTTTGTTACCCTACACACAATATCCTTCCTATTCATTACATTGCAGTCAAATGTCTCATCCCAAACCTACACAACCAACCACCCAGATGTTTAGAGACATAAACAGTATGTTAAAATAAGTATGAAGAACATAGCTCACACACAATATAGCTAATGACTACCACAGAGACAGTCTTTAAACACTGTAAATACTAAATACCACACACAAACCCTTTTTCAGTTAATGCGGTACACAATGCTCTCTCTTCCTCAGAACGCATAATTAGCCTAATTTACTTGATTCTTGATGGTTGCTTATGGCGATCATCACAGATCAAAGACAAAATTATACCAAGGGACTGATGTCTCCAATATCCACCCAATCAACAGAGCCAAACAGACAGCTTATAGCTTTAAGCAAACTTACAAACATACGCAAAGGAGATACAAAAAAAACAGTATTTCACAAAGAAAGTTATTTTATCTACAACTGGAGATCTATAACCCCTTCTGAAGGGGTGATAGAATCAAAGTTGTTTGCAGTTACGGAGGTTCTTAAGGAACATCTGAGCGCAAGAAAGGAGAACAAATAGAGAAGAAAAGAGGTGAAGTTGAGTTTCTTAAACTTTCTTTTCACATCCGGCAACAGTACTAGAGCACATGCCGAAGTCACATTCAGTTACCACTGACCTGCTCTAGACAATAACTCAATGGCTCAAATGCATCTGTTACTGCTGCTCTTGGGTGATCTAGCCATCCTGATACGATGTATGAAGACAAGACAAACTAGCAGATACAACACCATAGTGCCCTCTAAGCTCATCACTAAGCTAAGGATCCTGGGACTAAACACCTCCCTCTGCAACTGGATCCTGGACTTCCTGACGGGCCGCCCCCAGGTGGTAAGGGTAGGTAACAACACATCTGCCACACTGATCCTCAACACGGGGGCCCCTCAGGGGTGCGTGCTCAGTCCCCTCCTGTACTCTCTGTTCACCCATGACTGCATGGCCAGACACGACTCCAACACCATCATTAAGTTTGCCGACGACACAACAGTGGTAGGCCTGATCACCGACAACGATGAGACAGCCTATAGGGAGGAGGTCAGAGATCTGGCCGTGTGGTGCCAGGACAACAACCTCTCCCTCAACGTGACCAAGACAAAGGAGATGATTGTGGACTACAGGGAAAAAAAGAGGACTGAGCACGCCCCCATTCTCATCGACGGGGCTGTAGTGGAACAGGTTGAGAGCTTCAAGTTCCTTGGTGTCCACATCACCAACGAACTATCATGGTCCAAACACACCAAGACAGTCGTGAAGAGGGCACGACAAAGCCTATTCCCCCTCAGGAGACTAAAAAGATTTGGCATGGGTCCTCAGATCCTCAAAAAATTCTACAGCTGCACCATCGAGAGCATCCTGACTGGTTGCATCACCGCCTGGTATGGCAACTGCTTGGCCTCTGACCGCAAGGCACTACAGAGGGTAGTGCGTACGGCCCAGTACATCACTGGGGCAAAGCTCCCTGCCATCCAGGACCTCTATACCAGGCGGTGTCAGAGGAAGGCCCTCAAAATTGTCAAAGACTCCAGCCACCCTAGTCATAGACTGTTCTCTCTGCTACCGCACGGCAAGCGGTACCGGAGTGCCAAGTCTAGGTCCAAAAGACTTCTCAACAGCTTCTACCCCGAAGCCATAAGACTCCTGAACAGCTAATCATGGCTACCCGGACTATTTGCACTGCCCCCCCACCCCATCCTTTTTACGCTGCTGCTACTCTGTTAAGTATTTATGCATAGTCACTTTAACTCTACCCACATGTACATATTACCTCAACTACCTCAACTAGCCGGTGCCCCCGCACATTGACTCTGCAACGGTACCCCCCTGTATATATAGCCTCCCTACTGTCACTTTATTTTACTGTATATATAGCCTCCCTACTGTCACTTTATTTTACTTCTGCTCTTTTTTTTCTCAACACTTTTTTTGTTGTTGTTTTACTCTTACTTTTTTTGTTTAAAATAAATGCACTGTTGGTTAAGGGCTGTAAGTAAGCATTTCACTGTAATGTCTGCACCTGTTGTATTCGGCGCATGTGACCAATAAAATTTGATTTGATTTGAATATCAGATCTGTCTTACATCAAAACAATGTGTCTTTTCTTTTGTCATTACACTGCATTTCTTATTTCAATGGGTATACTGAGTATACCAAATATTAGGAACACCCCCCCCCTTTGCCCTCAGAACAGCCTCAATTCGTCGGGCATGGACTCTACAAGGTGTCGAAAGCGTTCCACAGGGATGCTGGCCCATGTTGACTCCAATGCTTCCCACAGTTGTGTCCAGTTGGCTGGATGTCCTATGGGTGGTGGACCATTCTTGATACACATGGGAAACTGTTGAGCGTGAAAAACCCAGCAGCCTTGCAGTTCTTGACACAAACCGGTGTGCCTGGCACCTACTACCATACACTGTTCAAAGGCACTTAACATTTTCTGTCTTGCCCATTCACCCTCTGAATAGCACACATACACAATCCATGTCTCAATTGTCACAAGGCTTAAAAATATATTTTTAACCTGTCTCCTCCCCTTCATCTACACTGATTAAAGTGAATTTAACAAGTGACATCAATAAGGATCATAGCTTTCACCTAGATTCACCTGGTCAGTCTATGTCATGGAAAGAGCAGGTTTTCTTAATGTTTTGTACACTCAGTGTATAACGTTCAATGCAACATCCCAGCTATTCCCAAATTGGCTGTCAAAACAAATAAAGCAACTCAAGCCTAAACAATGTGACAGAAATGTGATGGGTAGAGGAAATGGTAGATAGAAGGGTAGCTAATGTAGACAAACAGGCCTTACAAACCAGTCTGACTTGATAATGCATCGTGTATTATGTATGTATAAGCCAACTGTCACAAGATGGTTTAGATGATTAATTATTAACAGTCAATTATTAGTTTGGATACTGAATTATTGATCCAGTCCTTTTAAATCCATTGTTATAATAACGTTGGCAGAACAGCAACAATAAAGGTATACTAACCAACATAGAAACAGCTACATGCATTATGTCTGACTACTCAGAACCCTGGTCATAAGAAATGACTGATCCACCATTTAAATCTGTTGCAAAGCTTGGAGAGAGATATATAATTATGCTGTAAGTCGAGCCTCTTGTCAGTCCTGGCCTTTATTCCCTGGACTGGACTGGTGTGGACGACTAGACTGGACTGAGGAAGAGCCAGGAGCTTTCAGCAGAGGAATGTGACAGGAGAGAGAGAAAATGGAGGTAGAGAGAGAGAGAGAGAGAGAGAGAGAGAGAGAGAGAGAGAGAGAGAGAGAGAGAGAGGAGAGAGAGAGAGAGAGAGAGAGAGAGATAGAGAGAGAGAGAGAGAAAGAAAAAGACTGAAAGAAGAGAGACATGAGATGGAGAGACTGGAAGGACAAAGAAAGAGTAAGGTAGGAGAGAGAGAGAGAGAGAGAGAGAGAGAGAGAGAGAGAGAGTCACTCAAAGCACCTGGTGATAGATGTAACAGATAGCAAACAGAGTTTGACTATGTCACTGCTCCACATCCACCACCACCACCACCGTTTCCTAAACAAGCACTGTGTTTTTCATCTCCATATAAGCAAGGTGGTGTGGCGCTCTGTCTTCTCTTCTGACAGAGATAAGATGTATAAATTATGAGCAGCTGACGGTCTACTCCAAGCCCCGGGCATCTCATCAATCACAGTCTGCATGTCAGCAGGTAACTGATGCAGGCCCCGAAGGCACAATGTTACCCTCGTCAGGTGAAAGGTGTGTGTGTGTGTGTGTTTGACGCTGCTGTCAGAAAGCGGGTTGTGAACAGTTGATCCGTACTTAACAGGCCTCTTTAAAACAACAACAACAACAGCAACGCCCATAGAGGCTGAATAAAGTGTGTACTAGCACTCAAGGTTTCAGCGTTCCACCTTGGGGCATCTGTTTTGCTGATATGCGACGAGAACCCACAATGCGTGTGAAAGAAGACAGGTAGAGGGAGAAAGGAGTAGAGAGAGGAGAAAGAGAGAGAGAGAGAGAGAGAGAGAGAGAGAGAGAGAGAGAGAGAGAGAGAGAGAGAGAGAGAGAGAGAGAGAGAGAGAGAGAGAGAGAGCGAGACAGAGAGAGAGAGAGAGAGAGACAGAGAGAGAGAGAGAGAGAGAGAGAGAGAGAGAGAGAGACAGAGAGACAGAGAGAGAGAGAGAGAGAGAGAGAGAGAGAGAGAGAGAGAGACAGAGAGAGAGAGAGAGGAGAGAGAGAGAGAGAGAGAGAGAGAGAGAGAAGACAGAGAGAGAGAGAGAGAGAGAGAGAGAGAGAGAGAGAGAGCTCTGTGAAGGCCATGGTAGACCACCCAGTATCTATTGGGGAAGCACAGCAGACAAGGCTAGCTTTTCCCTTGTCCAGTCTCTCTTTCCCTTTCTCTCTCCCTCCCTCTTTCCTCTTGTCTGGCTGACGCTTGAAAGGCAAGATACATGGAAAGAAGGATAGATATCAAATGTGTCAGTTTTTCTTTAAGAAGGAGCAATAATAGTTGTCTCTCTTTCCAGGCCTGTCTTGTTTAGTATGAAGTGGAAACACCTTTCCTGCAACCCATCAGCTGCCTCAACCCTCTACCCTCAGTCTGTGTGGGAGGCCAAGGTCGCCCCCTACCACCCTTACCAAAACCCTACTACGTCAGCTGCCACCAAAACCACTACTACGTCAGCTGCCAACTGAGCCAGACACAGGGATTGATGCCCAAATCCCACAGTACTGCAAGGCAGAGACATTTTCTTTAGGTCAAGGCCTGGGGCAGACAGAGAGAGAACACCCATGACACCCAAAAGAAAACAACAACAAAGGTATCCCAGGCCACAGTTTTATGTCTGGAGTCCGCAAGGCCTGTGGGTTAAGTTATGAGAATACTGAGGTTTGCTGGTTGACTCCAGACATCGTAAAGTGACGCAGACAGTAGCATGGTCTCTCTCACACACACGCATACACACACACACACTCAACAAATGTGTGTGTGACCTGTGACTGCCTACGTCACTTTACCATGTCTGAAGAGTGTGTGTGCTTGCGTGTGTTCATTTCTGTAGCTCCGAGTGCAGCAGAAATGTTAAATGACCGGAGGGAGTACAAAGGCAAACATTAGTGAATTATTGAGAGGAAAGTATTTGTACCAACCAGAGAAGTCTCCTGTAATGCCAATAAAACACGCAAACCAGTCCAGGGCATTTTATCACCAAGAACAGACACTTTCATGTAAGCAGATTTAAGCGTATTACTGAGCTAAAGATTTGCTTAGTTAAAGATAAACAAGATTTGAGGAAAGTAAATGTTGGATTTAGAAGGTCGTTGAACAGTCACTGAGCTATGTAGTAGTCTAGGTGCACACACAGACACACACGTCATCTTCAACGAACACAACACGATGCATTACAAACTTGTTAATCTGCAGACAAAACAATACTGTCTGTCTGTGGTGTATGTCCCACCTCCAAGCCACCTCTAAGTCTGATGTCGATCATTTCTAAATAGTCTTGTTCCTATTTACCATTACATTACAGAGGCCTTCTACACATTACACACACCATCTTTAACCTAAGTATTATACACTACTCAAAAAAATTAAGGGAACACTTGTCACGGATTCTGCCGAGGCTGCTCCTCCTCCTTGCTCGGGCAGGCTTCGGCGTTCGTCGTCCCCGGAGTACTAGCTGCCACCGCTGGATGTTTCGATAGTTGTTTGGTCTAGTCTTGTGTGTGCACCTGTTTCGTATTGAGTTTTGATTATGTCACCTATAAGTTTCCCTTTTGGTTTGTTTGCAGTTGTGTGTAATTGTCCGCTTGTCCGTTCGGTGTCTCGTGTATGTTTAGTGTTTACGCGTGTGTGCGTAATCGTTCGCCTCCTTTGTTTTTGAGGCCTTTGTTTCCCTGTGCTTTATTTAGTAAAGACATTTTGGATTAAACCTCCTTGTCCTGCGCTTGACTCCAACACTGCATCCACATCCGAACTCTGACAGAATTACACACCATCCATGGAGTCAGCAGGAGCAGCGGCGGCGCCCGAGTCGCTGGAGGATCGGCTCAGCAGCCAGGACGCCAGGATCCAGCAACTCGGGTCAGCCATGCAAGAGTTGATGAACACCCTGCACCGATGGGAGAGAGGAGGAGTGCCCACACCTCCTCCTACCGTACCACCACCATCGGCCAGTCCTCCCATACCAGCACTGGAATCCAGTGGGATTCGGCTCTCGCTCCCGAGGGCGTATGATGGCACCGCAGCCGGGTGCCAGGGGTTCCTCCTGCAGGTGGAACTCTACCTGGCTACCATACACCCGGCGCCCTCGGGATACGAGAGCGTTTCACCCCTCATCTCCTGTCTCTCCGGCAAGGCGTTGGAGTGGGCCAACGGCGAATGGAGGGGAATAGACGCCGCCACCATCAGCTACGCGGAGTTCTCCCGCCGCTTCAGGGCAGTTTTCGATCATCCAGGGTAAAGCGGCGGGGGAGCGTCTGTTCCACCTCCGACAGGGGAAGAGGAGTGCACAGGAGTTCACCCTGGATTTCCGGACTCTAGTGGCGGATGCGGGGTGGAATGAGAGGGCCCTCATCGACCACTATCGGTGTAGCCTGCGTGAGGACGTTCGTCGAGAGCTGGCCTGCAGGGACACAAATATATCCTTCAACCAGTTGGTGGACATGTCCATCCGTCTAGATACCCTGCTGGCCACCCGCGGACGTCCCGAGTTGGGGCCATCCATTCCATCCTCCAGCGCCTCCGAGCCGATCCCTATGGAGCTCGGAGGTGCTGGCGCTAGAGGGAGGAGGAGAGAGAGCCCGAGGGAGGCCGTCCCCTGCACCAACTGTGGTCGTAGAGGACACACTGCGGCTCGGTGCTGGGGAGGGTCTCCAGGGAGTCGGGGCGACAGGTCACGCGCTGGGGAGGCATTCCAGGTGAGTAGGCGCCCCACTTACCCAGAGCTCTCTGTTGTTCACTTATGTATACCTGTAATGTTTCCCCAGGTTGCATCTCATTCCCAGCATAAGGCGCTAGTCGATTCAGGCGCAGCTGGGAATTTTATAGATCGGAAATTTTGTGTTAAGTTAGGGATTCCCCTCCTGCCCGTTGATGCTCCCTTTCCTGTCCATGCCCTAGATAGTCGTCCGTTGGGATCTGGGTTGATTAGAGAGGTCACAGCACCACTTAAGATGAAGACGCAGGGGGGTCATGAGGAGACCATTCAGTTATATCTGATCGACTCTCCTGCGTATCCCGTGGTGTTGGGGCTTCCTTGGTTAGTCGCCCATGATTCCACCATTTCGTGGCAACAGAGGGCTCTCAAGGAGTGGTCTGCCCAGTGCGTTGGGCGATGTCTAGGTGTTTCCGTAGGGGCGACCACAGTGGAGAGTCCGAACCAAGTGCCCGCAATGCACATTCCCCCTGAGTATGAGGATATGGCACTCGTGTTCAGCAAGACTAGGGCGACGCGGCTGCCACCTCATAGACAGGGAGATTGTGCGATAGACCTCCAGACAGGGGCAGCACTCCCGCGGAGCCATGTGTATCCTCTGTCTCAAGAGGAGACGGCGGCTATGGAGACATACGTACATAGCCGAGTCCCTGAGACAGGGATACATACGACCCTCCACTTCCCCTGCGTCCTCTAGTTTATTTTTTGTGAAGAAGAGAGATGGAGGGTTGCGCCCGTGTATTGATTACCGTAGTCTCAATCAGATCACTGTCAAATACAGTTACCCTCTTCCGCTGATTGCGAGTATGACTGAATCATTATGCGGCGCGCATTTCTTCACAAAACTGGATCTCAGGAGCGCCTACAACTTGGTGTGCATTAGGGAGGGAGATGAATGGAAGACAGCATTTAGTACCACCTCGGGTCATTATGAGTATCTCGTCATGCCATACGGGTTAATGAATGCTCCTTCGGTCTTTCAATCCTTTGTGGACGAGATCTTCCGGGACATGCATGGGCAGGGTGTAGTAGTGTACATTGACGACATCCTAGTGTATTCTGCTACACGGGCCGAGCATGTGGCACTGGTGCGCCGAGTATTGGGTAGGCTGTTGGAGCATGACTTGTATGTCAAGGCAGAGAAATGTCTGTTTTTCCAGGAGTCCATCTCCTTCTTGGGTCATCGGTTGTCCGCGTCAGGGGTAAAGATGGAGGTTGACCGTGTGTCAGCCGTGCGTAATTGGCAAACCCCAACCACTGTTAAAGAGGTGCAGCAGTTTTGGGGTTTTGCCAATTACTACCGGAGGTTTATCCGGGGTTTTGGACAGGTGGCAGCTCCCATTACTTCTCTGCTGAAGGGGGGCCCGGTCAGGCACGCCACCTAAACTCCGCCCCTGTGCTTTCTATTCTAAGAAGCTCAGTCCGGCGGAGCGAAATTATGACGTAGGGGACAGGGAGCTGCTAGCCGTAGTTCAAGCCCTAAAGGTGTGGAGGCATTGGCTTGAGGGGGCTCAACACCCTTTTCTCATTCTGACTGACCACCGTAACCTGGAGTACATCCGGGCAGCCAGGAGATTGAACCCTCGTCAGGCTAGGTGGAACATGTTTCTGACCCGGTTCGTGTTTAAGATAACGTACATCCCAGGGTCCCAGAACGGTAAGGCAGACGCCCTGTCCCGGCGGTATGACACAGAGGAGAGGTCCATTGAGCCCACTCCCATACTGCCAGAATCTTGTCTGGTGGCACCGGTGGTGTGGGAGGTCGATGCGGAAATCGAGCGGGCGTTACGTACCGACCCTACTCCCCCAGAGTGTCCAGTGGGTCGGACGTACGTGCCGCTCGAGGTCCGTGATCGTCTTATTTATTGGGCTCATACGTCACCCTCCTCTGGACATCCAGGTATTGGCCGGACAGTGCACTGCCTTAGCGCTAAGTACTGGTGGCCAACTTTAGCTAAGGATGTGAGGGTTTATGTCTCCTCCTGCTCGGTGTGCGCCCAGTATAAGGCGCCTAGACACCTGCCCAGGGGGAAGTTACAACCCCTACCCGTTCCACAACGGCCGTGGTCTCACCTCTCGGTGGACTTTATCACGGACCTTCCCCCCTCTCAGGGGAATACCACTATTCTGGTCGTTGTGGATCGGTTCTCTAAGGCCTGTCGTCTCATTCCAATGCCGGGCCTCCCTACTGCCCTACAGACCGCTGAGGCATTGTTTACCCACGTCTTCCGGCACTACGGGGTGCCCGAGGATATAGTGTCTGACCGGGGTCCCCAGTTCACCTCTAGAGTCTGGAGGGCGTTCATGGAACGCTTGGGGGTCTCGGTGAGCCTTACCTCGGGTTACCACCCAGAGAGTAATGGGCAGGTGGAAAGAGTGAACCAGGATGTGGGTAGGTTTCTGAGATCCTATTACCAGGACCGGCAGGAGGAGTGGTCGGGGTATATCCCCTGGGCAGAGATGGCCCAGAACTCGCTTCGCCACTCCTCTACTAACCTAACCCCTTTTCAGTGTGTTTTGGGGTATCAGCCGGTTCTGGCACCATGGCATCAAAGCCAGATCGAGGCTCCTGCGGTGGATGAGTGGTTTCGGCACTCGGAGGAGACGTGGAACGCTGCACACGTCCATCTGCAGCGGGCCATCCGTCGACAGAAGGCGAGCGCCAATCTCCACCGCAGTGAGGGTCCGGTGTACGCACCCGGAGATCGAGTCTGGCTCTCGACTCGAAACCTGCCCCTTCGCCTGCCCTGCCGGAAGCTGGGTCGGCGGTTTGTGGGGCCATTTAAAGTACTGAGGAGATTGAACGAGGTTTGTTATAAGTTACAACTGCCTATTGATTACCACATTAACCCCTCGTTCCATGTGTCTCTCCTCAGGCCGGTGGTAGCTGGTCCACTCCAGGACAGTGAGATAAGAGAGACTCCTCCGCCCCCACTGGACATCGAGGGGGCTCCAGCGTACTCAGTCCGGTCCATCGTGGATTCGAGACGTCGGATGGGGGGTCTACAATATCTCGTAGAGTGGGAGGGGTACGGCCCGGAGGAACGGTGCTGGGTGCCTAGGAGGGACATTCTAGATCCATCCCTCCTAACTGAGTTCCACCGGAGTCATCCTACGCGCCCTGCTCCATGTCCTCCAGGTCGTCCCCGAGGCCGGGGTCGGCGCACGGCTGGAGCCGCGCGTCAAGGGGGGGGTACTGTCACGGATTCTGCCGAGGCTGCTCCTCCTCCTTGCTCGGGCAGGCTTCGGCGTTCGTCGTACCCGGAGTACTAGCTGCCACCGCTGGATGTTTCGATAGTTGTTTGGTCTAGTCTTGTGTGTGCACCTGTTTCGTATTGAGTTTTGATTATGTCACCTATAAGTTTCCCTTTTGGTTTGTTTGCAGTTGTGTGTAATTGTCCGCTTGTCCGTTCGGTGTCTCGTGTATGTTTAGTGTTTACGCGTGTGTGCGTAATCGTTCGCCTCCTTTGTTTTTGAGGCCTTTGTTTCCCTGTGCTTTATTTAGTAAAGACATTTTGGATTAAACCTCCTTGTCCTGCGCTTGACTCCACCACTGCATCCACATCCGAACTCTGACAACACTTAAACAACAGATCCTAGATCTGAATGAATGAAATAATCTTATTAAATACTTTTTCTTTACATAGTTGAATGTGCTGACAACAAAATCACACAAAAATTATCAATGGAAATCAAAGTTATCAACCCATGGAGGTCTGGATTTGGAGTCACCCTCAAAATTAAAGTGGAAAACCACACTACAGGCTGATCCAACTTTGATGTAATGTCCTTAAAAAAGTCAAAATGAGGCTCAGTAGTGTGTGTGGCCTCCACGTGCC
Source organism: Coregonus lavaretus (assembly GCF_964263955.1). NCBI lineage: Eukaryota > Metazoa > Chordata > Actinopteri > Salmoniformes > Salmonidae > Coregonus > Coregonus lavaretus. The sequence goes on from NC_139988.1 coordinate 30,568,157, forward strand.
TGTATGACCTCCCTACAACGCCTGGGCATGCTCCTGATGAGGTGGCGGATGGTCTCCTGAGGGATCTCCTCCCAGACCTGGACTAAAGCATCCGCCAACTCCTGGACAGTCTGTGGTGCAACGTGGCGTTGGTGGATGGAGCGAGACATGATGTCCCAGATGTGCTCAATTGGATTCAGGTCTGGGGAACGGGCGGGCCAGTCCATAGCATCAATGCCTTCCTCTTGCAGGAACTGCTGACAAACTCCAGCCACATGAGGTCTAGCATTGTCTTGCATTAGGAGGAATCCAGGGCCAACCGCACCAGCATATGGTCTCACAAGGGGTCTGAGGATCTCATCTCGGTACCTAATGGCAGTCAGGCTACCTCTGGCGAGCACATGGAGGGCTGTGCGGCCCCCCAAAGAAATGCCACCCCACACCATGACTGACCCACCGCCAAACCGGTCATGCTGGAGGATGTTGCAGGCAGCAGAACGTTCTCCACGGCGTCTCCAGACTCTGTCACGTCTGTCACATGTGCTCAGTGTGAACCTGCTTTCATCTGTGAAGAGCACAGGGTGCCAGTGGCGAATTTGCCAATCTTGGTGTTCTTTGGCAAATGCCAAACGTCCTGCACGGTGTTGGGCTGTAAGCTCAACCCCCACCTGTGGACGTCGGGCCCTCATACCACCCTCATGGAGTCTGTTTCTGACCGTTTGAGCAGACACATGCACATTTGTGGCCTGCTGGAGGTCATTTTGCAGGGCTCTGGCAGTGCTCCTCCTGCTCCTCCTTGCACAAAGGCGGAGGTAGCGGTCCTGCTGCTGGGTTGTTTCCCTCCTACGTCCTCCTCCACGTCTCCTGATGTACTGGCCTGTCTCCTGGTAGTGCCTCCATGCTCTGGACACTACGCTGACAGACACAGCAAACCTTCTTGCCACAGCTCGCATTGATGTGCCATCCTGGATGAGCTGCACTACCTGAGCCACTTGTGTGGGTTGTAGACTCCGTCTCATGCTACCACTAGAGTGAAAGCACCGCCAGCATTCAAAAGTGACCAAAACATCAGCCAGGAAGCATAGGAACTGAGAAGTGGTCTGTGGTCACCACCTGCAGAACCACTTCTTTATTGGGGGTGTCTTGCTAATTGCCTATAATTTCCACCTATTGTCTATTCCATTTGCACAACAGCATGTGAAATTTATTGTCAATCAATGTTGCTTCCTAAGTGGACAGTTTGATTTCACAGAAGTGTGATTGACTTGGAGTTACATTGTGTTGTTTAATTGTTCCCTTTATTTTTTTGAGCAGTGTAATTACAGAGTAATTACAAGATACACAGTGTCTGTGTCTCATTTTAATATCGTCCCCACTTACAGAGCAATCATAGTCATTCCACAAGACAGGTAAGTCTAATATCAGAGTTAACATCTAGTTTTTCATTTCTAATTAAAAGCTGAAAGATTGTGTAGTTGTTCATAAAGGATAATGACATAAATGATATAACAGTGGAGGAATCCAGGACACTTTGTTTGTTACTGTTTTGAAGCATCTCTTTATTTGAGGTCTGTAACACCAACCTAACCACTCATTCACATTGAATCCTGACAGAGACTTTTGATAGCATCCATCACAAGAGCAACACATGCGTGTGTGTGTGTGTATGTGTGTCATTCATCACAATAACAACACTGCTCTTTAGTGAACCATGGATCCTAATGATTCTGTTTGAATCATTACTGTTATCGCATATCATAATACCTAAAGTATGTTTCTGCAAACAGCCTAGAGCAGGTGGAATGAACAAGAACACACAGTATTGATCTGATCTGGCCTCTGATGTTCAGGGAAGAAAGAGAAAGGCGGCCATTTTGAGTCTCCATTTCCCCACAGGGAGATAAAACAACAACAGCTCAGCTTCCTCTCGCACCAAAGAGAAGGAGGCCTGTCATGTTTCCTGTGATGAGCTGACAGAGCCAGGACTGGCCCGGAGCAGCAGGATATACCTCCGCCCAAAACAACCCCCAAAAACAAACAGTTCCACCCCACAGAGAAGGAGACAGGAGAGGGAGACAAGAGGAATGGGCAGACAGGTGTCAGTGAAGGATGATATGTGTGACAGAGGCCATCTAAAGAGACGGTAAAGAAGAGGTAGCAAGCTGAGGAGGCCAAGGGAGAAAGAAAGGTATTGTTCAACAAGGAAATGTACAGTATAAGGTTTCAGAAAAACCCTTTCCAGACTCTGCCTTTGGTCAACTAAAGTGCAACTGCTTTACTCAGGTTGGATACTATTCCAAGATGTATATTCTGATATACAGTCTTTATTAGCCTGAGTGTCAGTCTGTTTGTGCTATCACACCAACTCCTTGTTACTCATTGTCATTTGGCTTGGCCATGACAGCAATGCTGTTGGCAACAGCACAAACAGATCTGGGACCAGGCTAAGTCTGTATCACTGTAAATTAAATATGTGTACTTGCATTAGTTACTACTAACCGAAAGAACTAGGACTTACAATCCTATTGTTTGGGGGACGGGGAGGAACACAATGTTTCAGAAGGACTGTAAAGAAGATGTCTGGAATGTGGATGACAACAGCTCTCAATGGTTCTGAAACCTGATGAAGCTGACAGGATGTGAGAGCACCTGAGCCGCTGTCTGCATATTCCCTTACAGATCTGTCTACTGTGTGTGTGTGTGTGTGTGTGTGTGTGTGTGTGTGTGAGAGAGTGTGTGTGTGTGAGTGCGTCTTCATTTGTACTACGTGCATGCGCGTGTGGGTGTGGGTGTGTGTGTGTGTGTGTGTGTGTGTGTGCATGCACCTGCCTGTGTGTGACTATATATTCCCTTTCACAGAAGAAGGACAAACTGTCTGTCTGTTCGGTCTGTGCTTTTAGCTGAGGTGTGATGAGAGTCTGAGATGCCACGGTAGGTCAACCCACTTCTCCTGTTACCCTCAACATGTCTGGTGATGGAAGCTGCCAGTTGGCCCACTAAGAACACTTAGGATGCGTCCCAAATGGCACCCTATACCCTACATAGTGCACTATCATGGGCCCTGGTCAAACGTAGTGCACCACATAGGGAATAGGGTGCCATTTGAGACGCAGACGTTGATGTAATGCCTATTGTGCCTTCCTTCTGACAGTCTTCCTGCATCGCACTCATATCAGGTGATTCATGGGATGATACTTTATATCATATGAGATGTCAGTCAGAGGGCTGGGTTACCGGCGTAAGTCTTACTCAATGAGTGAGAAAAAAGAAGCAGACAGGAAAATAGGTTATGGTTGAGAGGACAGGGTAGTCAATGGTTATCAGACATTCTCTGGCAGAGTTGGTTTTGGAGAGAAAAGGAATCTACCACATTGTTGGCCAGTCTACCCCATATGAAGCTAATATGCAACTCTTTACACTAGCAAACTAACTGGCAAATACATTTAACCACTTTTTAAACAGCACATTCCCTAAATATCCCACCCCTTCTTTTAAACAGGGTTTAACAAGGTTGAAACAATGCTGTGGTATTTGAACCCTCCTCCTCCAGCACCCCCCCCCACCCCCCCCCCCCCCCCCCCCCCCCACTGCGAGAGGGATAAGGGATGAATGCAACGTGAGTGTCAATTGACCTCCCTGACCTCTGCCTGACCCCCAGTGCACCCTGGGATGGCATGAGGCTACCCTGGTCTTCCTCCTGTTGCTGGGGGAAACTCTCTCTCTTTTGTTTGTTTGCTTTCTCTCTCTTCATCTCTTTCTCTTTCTCGCTCTCTCGATTTCTCTCTATAATTTCTGCTCAGTCCACTCTAATTCACTTTCTTTTTCTTTCTTTCTTTCTCTCTCTCCCTCCCTCTCCATTTATCATTTCACAGCCTGAATACAACCAACAGAATAGACCACTCACCCTGAAGAGAGAAAGAAAGAGACCAGTGGCTATTGAATGTGTGGAGTAGAAAGTGGAGGACTGGCTAGTCTGGTTTAGAGGGACTGGAGAGTGTGAGAGGGCGTGTGACTAATAAATTATATTCTCAGTAGATATGTGAGCCTGTAAGGTGTAGTAGGTCCTCCAACTCAGGGCTGAATAGCAGGGACTCAGCTACTTTTGAAGTCATTCAACAGGGAACCAATAACAAACTGAGTGGCATCATACAGCGCTGAGTGGCCTAATAATGAAGTTGAGAGTCCGAGAGAAGGGGAAAACTATTACACCAAACCACAAACAGAACTATTGGGTAAATTTACTCAAAGTGATTAAGGCAGAGCAATGGCTGTAATGATGCCAAGGAAGACATTTTCTCCCAAAGACAACTAAGCTAGTTCAACTAACACATTTACGTAATTTTTTGCCCGACAGCCTAGAATGTAATGAATAAATGTAATGAATAAATCCATACAGTATGGACTGGGGTCATGGAAACTGTGTGTAACCGTGTGTATGTGGGGTGTCAGTCACAATGTCAGGCCTCTGACAACCTAAACCTACAGTCGCAGAAATCTACAGTCGCGGAAATCTAATTAGCATAATAACAACATCCCTATCAAAATCTGTTTGTTTAAGCTAGAGATATATGTTTTTACATGGGCTGCGTCTCAATACACCGCATCCGCCAATGGCGGCCTTGTGCAATCATATTAAACACTATTATTGCACACAGAGTGAGTCCATGCAACTTATTATGTGACTTGTTAAGCAAATTATTACTCCTGAACTTATTTAGGCATGCCATAACAAAGGGGTTGATTACTTATTGACTCAAGACATTTCAGCTTTTCATTTTTTATTAATAAAAAAAAACATAATTCCACTTTGACATTATGGAGTATTGTGTGTTGGCCAGTGACAAACAATCTCAAATTAATACATTTTAAATTCAGGCTGTAACACAACAAAATGTGGAAAAAGTCAAGGGGTGTGAATACTTTCTGAAGGCACTGTATGAATCTGTTATTCAATGCATTTCTATGGGCAAATAGCAGTAAGGCCAAATTCAATGTTTCTTAAATACTTTTTGTTATGCCTAAAGGGGTGCTAAACTTCTAAATCAAATAGCTAAATGATCCTTGGTATGACCCATCTTAGACTCTTAAGGATTAATGCACCAGCTATGATTGGTTAATCCTCTGAAACCCCTCAGTTTTGTCTCTCAGGTGGAAAAATCAAACAGAAGATCTGGAATCCTTCTCCCTCACCCCCTCAGGCACCTCACCCTCCTCACCATCCCTGGAACCCATCTGCATGCATAACATAAGCCACTGAGCTAAAGGTGTCAGGCCTACCTATCGAGGAGGGCCCACCCTGACCTACGGATAACCCTGAGGGACATTAATTATTGAAGGCTCTGACTCAGGGATCTCCAACAGGTTGATCGCGAGCTACCAATGGCTCACAGACCACCTATGAGTGTCGTCAAGGCAAAGGGTGGCTACTTTGAAGAATCTCAAAAATAAAATATGTTTTGATTTGTTTAACACTTTTTTGGTTACTACATGATTCCGTATGTGTTATTTCATAGTTTTGATGTCTTCACTATTATTCTACAATGTAGAAAATAGTAAAAAATAAAGAAAAAATCTTGAATGAGTAGGTGTGTCCAAACTTTTGACTGGTACTGTACATGATAATCACTTTATCTGTAAAGTGCTTTTCAAACATTATGCCCACCCTATACAATCCACAGGCATGTCAACACAACAGCCCTGACTACTGTATGTACGTGGAGAGATATCATACCGTTTGCCTGCCACCACGAGATCACAGCAATCTGTCCCAACAAATGAAGACATCTTGTTGTGATCATTCTAGTGTTAGATTAGACGACTGCCGGTCACTGGATTCCCTTGGTTTCTACAACAGCTCCGGTTACTAATGGACCAGAAAGGATGTAGAAAAAACACCAAACAGGGAAGAGAGACAGAAAGGTACAGATAGGTCAGAGAATTTGAAGGTTACCCCAGTCTAACGGCGAATCCAAACAAATAAACGCTCAGGTGTGTTATTCTCTGTCGAAACGGTGTCTTAATGATGCCGAGTTAACACAGACTAAATAACCGTGTCTCCCCGTGCACTGACAGCTTCAGAAATAATTGACCAGCGTACTACAAACGGAGACGCGCAAGGCAGAGAATTCATTCCTACGGCTGACACACACCATTGAGCATGTCACTAGATTTTTGCATTAATACACAAAGCAATGTCAGGTCAGGGATAGAGGAGTAGGAGCTCCTGCTAGTTATTTGCAAATGCATCTCTGAGGGTAAATTACCTGGGACTCCCAGTCATATGGGCTAGTTAACTCATTTCCTGACAGCGGCCTGCCTTGCTAAAAAGACCTGGATTTACTGGCTGTTCAAAATCATGATAGATTTGTTAATTTGATTCTTTCTTTCTTTAACTGGCAGAAAAAAAGAAGAAAAAAAACACTCCTATCCAATATCTTCTCTGAGTTCAGTGAGAACATCTCCTTCCAGACAAAGCCAAACAGACCAAAACGGACACAAAGAAACATAACCTTATGAGAACGGCTAGCTGAAAGTGTGTCAATTCATCCACACATTCCCAGGATCTCAAACCAAAAAAAGCAGGTTTGGTAAAAAATGTGCAAACACAGTTATCCATTATTCTGACTATAGCTTTGAGCTTTGAGGACTAAACACACATACAACATACAGTGACCTGTCATGGTGTTGTCATACACGTGTAAATCATTCACTTTCTGACACAAACCCCACGACAACAAAACATCTACCTTCCCAACGGGGTCACAGAGAAAGCCGATACCTCAACAGACAAAGCTCTACCTGCCATAGAGCAAGCTGCCAGCGATAGCGACAGAGATGACAATAGCACAGTGGCGTTGTGAAGAACACTGCCTTGGAGCTATGCCGTGTAGCGGAACAATACCGCCCTACATGAAAACTCAGCCACCAAGGAGCTCAATACTGTCTGCTTTTAAAAGTTCACAATGCCACGCCAAGGTCTGTCTACCCACCTCTTTTCCCCTTTCTTTTTTTGTTTGTGTGTTCCCTTTCAGGCTGAGTGACGAAAAAAAGGCTGGGGCGGAACGGCTGGGGCTATCATCGTCTCGACAATGACAGTAGGTGGAAACGCTATCTTTCATTACACCCAGTATAAATAGTGTAATCTATCAGTGCTGCCAATCAAGGTGATTGATTAGGCGCTGTCAGAGGCTGTAGAGTGACACATAAGAAAAGTTTGGTTAACAATGCCTGTAGCTATCTGGTGCCTGAGTGGTGCGCCGTTGGCTGCTGCCTGCCTGGCTGCCTGGCTGCCACACAGCAGTGATTAATGTGTTGTCAGCCTGTAATCCCACACCCACGCTTAATGAGGCAGGAATTTATCATCTTTACAGAGTGGCAGATGTCAGGAAAGGGGAAAGGAATCCAAGAGGTTGGAAACAATATACTTTTTCTCGCCGCGCCTGACTTGTCTGACAAGCTTTAAAAACCACAAAGACGGCCTGTATAAGCACAAACTTCAATGCAGGGGACTTTCGATTTGGCATCCTCCCCTCCCTCCTTCCCTCTCGGCCTCCTTCTCTCCTTCCCTCGCTCCTGAAAGTCAACAACTGCTGTTGAGAGCAGAGTTTCCCATAGCTCCACACTAACCTCTGAGTGACTCACCACAAAGTAAATGGATTTAGTTAAAAACACTAATGATGACTGAACCCTACATTTAAAAGTCAATACAGGGACAGTATGTCAATCATCACTTTTGTTCAATGAGTTTTAGGATCCCAAACTCACAACTCACATTCTGTTTACTACACTGAAGATAATAATCAAAATAATAATTTAAAAACCACAAACAGTTCCTCCCAACCTAATCAGATTAAGAGCTATAAAGTAACAACATTATAAGTATTAGCGCGTTAAGACATACTTATAACTCACAGAGGCACCATTGGCATTATCTGATACAATCTTAGGCAGGATTACTATAAAGATGCTAACTAGACCTAGAGACTACAGAGGAAATTAAGGAGCTACCTCCTCATTTAACATTAGCTAACTTTGGTACTTTTTATATTGATGTGGAAACTGAAATGTTGACTAAACACCAATTCCCCTATCAACTAAAGGAGATAGATAGATAACGGATCCATCTCTGTCAGAGAGAGATCCAACCCCTGGCACGGTCCAGGGAAACAACAGCATTAGCTACAGACAGAGTCCTTCAGAACCCAACCAGCTGTCTCTCATTAGGCTGGCAACAGATCCTCATCACCAAGGACTTGCGCGCACACACACACACGCATAAACACACACGCACGCACATGCACTTACACAATCACCAGAGACTGACACAGAGAGTGCATCTGTGATTCTAACACAGAAAAACACTTGTAGTCTGTACTGACTAAAAACATCATTTAATAAATCATGTCATTGAAGTGAAGCTACAGTTCAGCATTATATTAGTTGACATTGACAGCCTGTCTTTAGCCAACTCAATGGTTGTTGATATAAGAAGGAAATACTAGAATACAGGCTAGTTCAGTATAGGTTAAAAGAGGACCACAATGGAAATACATTGTAAAACTTTGTGTTATCGTCAATGATTTTTAAATATAATGTATCCACTTTGGTGGTTTGAAGTTTACTTTAAAATTGTTAAATAACATCAATCTATCTAGAATAACTGTTTCTGCATACAATAGGGCATGGATGGTTTTGTGGGAACGTGAGATTAAATGAGAAGGGATCATCTTCGAAAAAAAGAGAGAGACAGAGAGAGAGAGAGAGAGAGAGAGAGAGAGAGAGAGAGAGAGAGAGAGAGAGAGAGAGAGAGAGAGAGAGAGAGAGAGAGAGAGAGAGATAGATAGAGAGAGAGAGGAGAGAGAGAGAGAGAGAGAGAGAGAGGAGAGAGAGAGAAAAGAGAGAAAATAGAGAAAAGAGAGAAAAGAGAGAGAGAAAGTGTAGAGAGTACTGAGAGCTGCATTTATGTTGGTACAGTACCATCAATGGTCTTAACTGAATGTTTCTATTCTATTCTATTTCCCAGAGGCTTACAGATATTACAGGAGCAATGACACAGAAGGAAGAATGTTAACATTTTCATTGGCTTATTATTATACAATATCTGGTACATTTCTGGAACATGATGTACTTTTCTGATGCTACAAGTCTTCAAATACTTGGATTTTACTGAGGTGAATAAAAAGTAGCAGTGTTTATTCAAGCAATATTAATATTTGTCAAAGTTTATAAAAACTTTATTTCCAATACAGGGAAAAAATATATCACATTATTATGGACTGCTTTCAGTCAGGCCTCAAACTAAAGTACTAAATGCATGAGACATCGAGACAACAAACGATTCACCACAATGGCTTTCCCACCCATTTTCTTCATACCAAAACCCAGAGAGGAAAATCAGTTCATATAAAACCAGTTCTACTCAGAAACAGTAATAGAGTCCTTAAAAACATCTGTTAGTTTTTATACGTTTTCCCTGAAATGAATAATCCATCTATCATTCCTGCTATGAGAGTGACGTGACACAGAGGTCACGCACCCCGTGTCTCTGCGCTTTGAACGAGCTCGTAAATCAATCCAGGCACTATTACTTACAATTAAAGGTGCTTTAAAGTTTTACAGTGTGTTTATGATATGAGGGGCCTGTGATGTGATTTATAAGGACGCTCTGAGTCACTCCTTCTGATTACAGTTGTTTGCGTGGACCGATGCCCTCGCCGCGACCTCACAAGTCACAGCTGCCAAATCGCTTAGAATGCAGAACATACAATGCCTATTTTCTCTCTGTTTTCAGAGCTGATCGGTCCAAACACCAAGTGAACGAGCCCACACTGAGCCGACACTTCAGTGCCGATCCAAAGACTGTAAGAACCGACAGACACCTCACTACTCTGGAAACAGAAGCAGAGATCCTCTCACTCACTGACAGAGAAGGACCGTCAGTGAGTGAGAGGATCTCACTCACTGAGATCCTCTGTGGTCCATGCTGTCCCTGACATGTGGAAGACAGTACTTTCATATATTTCTGTTGCTGACTGAAGTGTGCAGGGAAAGAGAGAGAGAGCGAGCGAGAGAGAAAGTGTAGAGAGAGTCAGAAAGTAGTGCTGTTTCCTGTTGCCTAAACACTTGAAACAAAAACCTCAATAACAAGATGATTATAGAGACGTAACAAGCTGGAATGGTCATGTGGTGAACTGGCCTGTCACGCTAACAATTAAAGAGATCCATCTCTGTTATTTCTTTGTTGTTTTCAGTGAATTGAGTTGTCTAGAGTCCATCAGAATGCCATCCATAACATGAATTAAGAATGCACAAACACAGCGATGAATTTATAGAATGACAGTCATACTGTATTTCCAGCTTACACTTAAACATCTGTTTGCTATTTTTCTGTTAACCTTTTCTGTCTTGTTTTTTTCCCATGTAGAATAACTTTTACAACCTGCACAGTATCCATCACAAAATGCTATTATTCTAAATACCTATTACTACAAAATGAATAACAGTGTTACATAAATAACAACAAAAATGGCTCAGTGATGAAAAGATAATGTACTTCAATCAATCGATAGCCAAACCTTATGTAAGAATGGAAAATAAATCATCCAGTATTTGAGTGTTAGCACAAGCTAGTCTGAGGCCAACAGAGGGTAGGAAACACATAATCCACCATACTGTCCTGACTTAACCTATACTGAAAACCTATATACTGAAGCAGACCAAAGACAATGTCTGACATGAAGTAATAATGTCATTGAAATATGAAGCTGGAAATATGTAAATTACTAGGCTGAGAGAAAACTGTATAATAAACTTGTTTTCACAGCAATCTGTTTGGTAGTATTTTCTTGTCCTGTTGAGAAGCATATTCTGAGAGGACACATACAGTGGTGAAAAAAAGTATTTAGTCAGCCACCAATTGTGCAAGTTCTCCCACTTAAAAAGATGAGAGAGGCCTGTAATTTTCATCATAGGTACACGTCAACTATGACAGACAAATCGAGAATTGTTTTTCTCCAGAAAATCACATTGTAGGATTTTTTATGAATTTATTTGCAAATTATGGTGGAAAATAATTATTTGGTCACCTACAAACAAGCAAGATTTCTGGCTCTCACAGACCTGTAACTTCTTCTTTAAGAGGCTCCTCTGTCCTCCACTCGTTACCTGTATTAATGGCACCTGTTTGAACTTGTTATCAGTATAAAAGACACCTGTCCACAACCTCAAACAGTCACACTCCAAACTCCACTATGGCCAAGACCAAAGAGCTGTCAAAGGACACCAGAAACAAAATTGTAGACCTGCACCAGGCTGGGAAGACTGAATCTGCAATAGGTGAGCAGCTTGGTTTGAAGAAATCAACTGTGGGAGCAATTATTAGGAAATGGAAGACATACAAGACCACTGATAATCTCCCTCGATCTGGGGCTCCACGCAAGATCTCACCCCGTGGGGTCAAAATGATCACAAGAACGGTGAGCAAAAATCCCAGAACCACACGGGGGGACCTAGTGAATGACCTGCAGAGAGCTGGGACCAAAGTAACAAAGCCTACCATCAGTAACACACTACGCCGCCAGGGACTCAAATCCTGCAGTGCAAGACGTGTCCCCCTGCTTAAGCCAGTACATGTCCAGGCCCGTCTGAAGTTTGCTAGAGTGCATTTGGATGATCCAGAAGAGGATTGGGAGAATGTCATATGGTCAGATGAAACCAAAATAGAACTTTTTGGTAAAAACTCAACTCGTCGTGTTTGGAGGACAAAGAATGCTGAGTTGCATCCAAAGAACACCATACCTACTGTGAAGCATGGGGGTGGAAACATCATGCTTTGGGGCTGTTTTTCTGCAAAGGGACCAGGACGACTGATCCGTGTAAAGGAAAGAATGAATGGGGCCATGTATCGTGAGATTTTGAGTGAAAACCTCCTTCCATCAGCAAGGGCATTGAAGATGAAACGTGGATGGGTCTTTCAGCATGACAATGATCCCAAACACACCGCCCGGGCAACGAAGGAGTGGCTTCGTAAGAAGCATTTCAAGGTCCTGGAGTGGCCTAGCCAGTCTCCAGATCTCAACCCCATAGAAAATCTTTGGAGGGAGTTGAAAATCTTTGGAGGGTGTTGCCCAGCGACAGCCCCAAAACATCACTGCTCTAGAGGAGATCTGCATGGAGGAATGGGCCAAAATACCAGCAACAGTGTGTGAAAACCTTGTGAAGACTTACAGAAAACGTTTGACCTGTGTCATTGCCAACAAAGGGTATATAACAAAGTATTGAGAAACTTTTGTTATTGACCAAATACTTATTTTCCACCATAATTTGCAAATAAATTCATTAAAAATCCTACAATGTGATTTTCTGGATTTTTTCTTCTCATTTTGTCTGTCATAGTTGACGTGTACCTATGATGAAAATTACAGGCCTCTCTCATCTTTTTAAGTGGGAGAACTTGCACAATTGGTGGCTGACTAAATACTTTTTTCCCCCACTGTATATCCAATAAAATGATTCAGCAAACCCACTGAAGGCACATCCACAGAGCAATATCGCATGCTGTTTGTTATGTTTCAAAGCTTCAGGGAACTCATAACTCTCTAGCGCAGAGATGAACGTAGCAACATACTTTACAGGCCACACTAGAGATATTTTAAAAGAAGAAAAGAAGAAAGCAAGATAATAACTGATATCCCTCTATTCCCTTCCAGAAGATTCATAATGCGAAAAATCTCACAGGCATACATCATGTGTAGGCCTATAATGCACAATCATGGCTCTCAAATCATGTGGCCTATGTTAGATATTTGGACTTCTTTCCTCTGTGCAAACTTGAAGTGAACCGCTGCAGAGTAAAGCAGGTTAACATCAGCAGAGGGAAAAACAGAACTGAAAAGATCCACTTGAGGACTTTCCTGGCTCTGTCACTGTCGATTCCACAGAAGAGCAGTCACCCTGAGAGCAAGGGCTCACGGGAGACGAGAGCTGGCTCGAATGGGCTCGATCCGCCCCGCGACTCTATCTGCTTCACATTAATGCTTCGCAATACACGCAGGAGGATGTGGGGAGAAAAACTCATGTCCCAGGCTCTGAAATCAAGTCAAACTCTCCCTCCGAGCAAAATCTAAGTGACATCCACGAAACCGTTATACCCCCTGACGTAGCTACCAAGCTGTGTTTAGTGGCAGGGGACTGAGCACTTACTTCATTCACTGTGAAATGTACTTTAACATGCGGGACGGAGAATGAAATATCATAATACCAGTCAAATCCGACATGGCCTCTCTGAGTGGTGCTCGGGATAGCAGAAATACAGAACGTGTTTGGATAGACATGGTCAGTTTAACCCAAGGTTTGAACAACAGGCTTGGTGATGGTGAGGCAGCAGGGGGGAGGTTGAGGGAGGTTAGGGAGCGAAGCCACGGTGGAAACCACGTGTATTTTCCGAAAACAGCCCAGAGCAGTCCAAATGGCTCTATGCGGTTTAGCGCCATCGCATTCCATGACCTCCGAGTCCTCAAAGAGAATTATCACATTATGGCATTCCAACACGCCCAATTTCCCAAAATACAGCTCAAGGCTTTTCCACTCTCTGCCTCTGCCTCTTCTCTGTGTGTCTGTCTGTTGCGGTCTGGGAAAAACACTTGAATGGCCTTTACTCAATTTACTTGTTTACTTCAGGTATTTGGACATCCCTCTCTTTCTTTCACATACTCCCTCCCTTTGTTTCTATGGGTCTCTCTTCCTCTCAGTCTACAGTGGGTTCTGATATTATTGACACCCTTGATAAAGATGAGCAAAAATGACTGTATAAAATAAATAATTCAAATAATGAGTTATATTGAATGCCAATTATTATTTTATTTTTTATACTAATACAATTGCTCAGAGAAAGAGATTTTGTTTAACAAGTAATACAAAAAAAAGTCTAAAAAAGGTAGGGGTCAAAATTATTATTTCAATACCTTTCAATAACTACACCTTGCAAGGATAACGGCACAGTGGCTTTTAAAAAATATATATGAGTTGGAGAACACATTGGGAGGGATCGTAGAGTCTTGATATCCTTCATCTGCGCTTATGGACTGCCCTCTTCAATTCAAACCACAGGTTTTCAATGGGATTCAAGTCAGGAGACTGAGATGGCCATTGCAAAATGTTGATTTTGTGGCCAATTGACTATTTCTTTGTGGATTTTGATGTGTGCTTGGCAGAGGCAACCAGGTTTTTGCCTATAATGTCCTGGTAGTGGATGAAGTTCATGCACTGTAAAAGTCATTAGTTCTGCTGGCAATTTTTTTGTTGTTGTGAAAACCCAACTCAAAGTATGCAGTGTTCAATTTTAAGTTGTAAATACTTACTGTAACGGTTTTCTGAAAATGTTGACACTAAATTGCATTATGTATTCTTAACTATAACGATTGAAGTTATTTGAACATTAATATTAGTTGTAGTGAACATAAACACTTACGGTATTTCTGAGTATAATTTTCAGTGGTCGTGTCTAACTTTTTAAAATGTATTTGACATTTCGTCACTTTAGCAGGCATCGTTGAACACAGTGCTCAAGAAGTAACTGTAAGCCTTACAGGACTCTGCATTTGCCTCTGTCATTAAGAGTGGTGCACATGACCTTGTCGATGGTGGGAATGGCTTCACTCATTATTGAACGTCAATTTGTCAGACGGTTTTGATATCCGTTTATCATGATCAATTACACCTCATAGCACAACAAACTGCTTAATACTATTTTATAAATATACTTTTCTTTCTTCAAACATGCATAGAACATTGTGTAAACGTATCATAAACATTGTGTAAAGATATCATAAAGTCTAAAACATTTTAATTGCCCACAATCCTCGACACACAGAGCCACGTGGCACTTTTAGGTATTCATAACTTGCAAAAACATAATAATGCTATATCATATCAGCACAACACAGATAAATCAAGTGTTTTTTACTCAAATATCAGTGTCTGACTACAACTTTATTATTTCAAGTAAAGACTTAAAACATAATATAATCAAGTAAGAACAACTTATTTCATATAATATTCAATAATCATAACTTGTAAAAACTCAATAACTTTAGATTAGCAGAACACATAAATAACCTAATATTTGTTAACAGTACTTATTGACATATGAGTTATTGACATCGGAGTTAGTACCACTTTTATGATTTGAGTTCTACTGACCATTGGAGATGTTGCTTACACTTTATTTGACACGGTCATAACAATGTCATAACAGCTGACATAACCTGTCATAATATGGTTATAACACCGTCATGACACATATATTTAGACCCGTTGTGACATATATTGCGTTATTTTATGGCTGTTTATGACGTCTACATAAGAGTGTCAAAACCCACAAAACCTACCACACAAGGCAAACCATTCCATTACACCATAGCCTACGTGTAAAGAGTATGTTTATGTTATATTACATTTTCTGAAATTGACCATATTAAATTATCATTGTAATTGTGCACACATTGATGTCGGACATGTACCTACCCAAATGCTCTGTTGCTGATGACTAGGATGAATGTAGGAGCAGATTTCAGGAGCAGGACAAGACACCCTTTTAGTGACTGATGACTGACATAAGGGCATGTACGTGATAGGCCTATCTGGCTTAGATGATTATGATGATCATAATGCTTCTTGACAGCGTCATAAAGTGTATTTTCTTAGTCCAAGTAAAGTGACAAAGGATGGTCATAATGCTTCTTGACAGTGTCATAAAGTGTATTTTCTTAGTCCAAGTAAAGTGAAATAGGATGGTCATTATGCTTCTTGACGGTGTCATAAAATGTATTTTCTACAATTTATACAAAATATAATGACATAAAAACATGACTAAAGTATTCATAACAACAACAACAACAACAAAGGATTTAACTCTAAATCATATTATTTATTCACGTGTTTTTCCCTGCCAAGAAATTTCCTTTCTGTCACGATCGTTGACTGAAGACACGGACCAAGGCGCAGCGTGATAAGCGTACATACTTTTATTTAATGTACTTAACGACAAAAACAACAAACAAACGATATGTGAAGTCCTGAGGTTATAACACAACAAATCTTTATGGATCAAGATCCCACAAAGACTAGTGCAAAACAGGCTGCCTAAGTATGGTCCCCAATCAGAGACAACGAGCTACAGCTGCCTCTGATTGGGAACCACCCTGGCCAACATAGATCAAACGATCTAGAACAAAAACATAGAAAAACTAAACATAGCAAATCCACACCCTGGCTCAACATTAAAGAGTCCCCAGAGCCAGGGCGTGACAGTACCCCCCCCCCCCAAAGGCGCGGACTGCGACCGCGCCACACAAACACAAGAGGGTAGGGGCCGGGTGGGCATTCCGCCTCGGAGGCGGATCCGGCTCCGGGCGTGACCACCACTCTCTCTCCACCCCCCCGTTGCGCCCCTGATCTGGTCTGGCCCCGCTGGCCGGAGCTGGACTGGACACCGGTGGAGCAGATTGCTCTGGCTCCGGAGTGGATCCGCTGACTGGAGTTGGACCGGACCCCGGTGGAGCGGATTGCTCTGGCTCCGGAGTGGAGCAGCTGACCGGTGCCGGACCAGGCACCGGTGGAACAGGCACGGGCCGTGCCGGATTGGACACACGCACCACTGGCTTGGTGCGGGGAGCAGGAACGGGCCGGACCGGGCTGACGACGCGCACCACTGGCTTGGTGTGGGGAGCAGGAACGGGCCGGACTGGGCTTACGACGCGCACCACTGGCTTGGTGCGGGGAGCAGGAACAGGCCGGACCGGGCTGACGACGCGCACCACTGGCTTGGTGCGGGGAGCAGGAACAGGCCGGGCTGGACTGGGAACACGCACCATTGGCTTGGTGCGGGGAGCCAGAACGGGCCGGGCCGGACTGTGGAGGCGGACTGGAGGTCTGGAGCGGAGAGCTGACACAACCCGTCCTGGCTGAATGCCTATTTCCACACAATATGTGTGAGGCATCAGCACAGGACGTACAGGGCTGTGCACTCGTACTGGCGCTACAGCACGTGGCACTGGCGCAGGATATACGGGACCGAGGAGGGGTACTGGAGGCCACGAGCGTTGAGCCGGCACACCCCGTCCTGGCTGCATGCCCACCTTAGCACGACACGTGCGTGGTGCTAGCACAGGACGTCCAGGACTGTGCCGGAACACTTGCGGCACAGTACGTGGCTCCGCATAACACAGAGCCTGCCCAGTCTCATGCTTCCTAGCCTGAGTACGGGGAGTTGGCTCTGCTCTAACTCTAGGCTCCGCCAACCACCCTTTTAGCCCCCCCAAAAAAATTTCTTGGGGCTGTCTCTCGGGCTTCCTCCCCTGCCGGTACCCTCTGCGTTGCCGCTGCTCCTCTCTGTAGCGCGCCTCCACAGTCTCCTCTCCTGCCTGGGCATTCACCTTTGCCCATGGACCTTTCCCCGCGAATATCTCCTCCCAAGACCACCATTTGCCCACCTGCGACATCGCCATCTTCTCCTCCTGGGCACGCTGCTTGGTCCTCTTATGGTGGGATCTTCTGTCACGATCGTTGACTGAAGACACGGACCAAGGCGCAGCGTGATAAGCGTACATACTTTTATTTAATGTACTTAACGACAAAAACAACAAACAAACGATACGTGAAGTCCTGAGGTTATAACACAACAAACCTTTACGGATCAAGATCCCACAAAGACTAGTGCAAAACAGGCTGCCTATGTATGGTCCCCAATCAGAGACAACGAGCTACAGCTGCCTCTGATTGGGAACCACCCTGGCCAACATAGATCAAATAATCTAGAACAAAAACATAGAAAAATTAACATAGCAAATCCACAACCTGGCTCAACATTAAAGAGTCCCCAGAGCCAGGTTGTGACTGTTTCTGCAGCCTCCCTCAAGGTCTTAACCTCCACCCCTGGATGCAGTAGATGCATAACTTTCTCTGAAAAATATTAGTAAAGAACATAAATCATTATAGAGTATGCTACAATGCAGTGACATCGTTAAAGAAAGCTGAAAACTAAAACTATATTATATAATCTGTATTAAATGTAACAAAAACCCATGGTCATCTAACAACAACTAACTAGCTATGGTAGGCTAGCTAGCTAACGTTAGCGGTTAGCATGCGACCGTTAGATACAAATGTCATAAAAAGTACAGTACATACACAATTAGTTAGCTTAGCTTGGCTACACTCATATGAAGGGGAAAGTCTCTACATTTACATTGACATTTTAGTAATTAACTAGTTTTTTCGCTCGTTCAAAACACATAAATTATCAATCACAATGATGAGAAAAAATGTTTATTTAAACTGCAATGCGTTATCTCTAGATATTAAAAACAAAACCATGCTTATAAAAGTTACAAACCTGAAAAACTGATAAATAAGGAGACACGGCCAATTGTCATTTTCCCACTGGGCTTCTCTTCCTGCTTCTCTTCTTCCAATGTATGGAGGAGCCGCCTGCAGCTAACAGTTTAAATGTCTCCCCCTAGTGGTAGCACTAAGTATACATGTATATTATAGCAAAACCATGGCGGATCACAATAATAATGTTTTAAATTGTGAACAAACAAACTTTTGTTCCAAAATATGGACATTTATATAATCTATCACAAAACAATTGTTGTTGTTGAAAGGGTGATAATATAAGCCAGATAGGCCTATGACATACATGACCATATTTCAGTCATAAATCCCAAAGAGGGTGTTTTGTGCTGCTCCTTTTATTTTATTTTATGATTTTTTTTATTTCACCTTTATTTAACCAGGTAAGCCAGTTGAGAACAAGTTCTCATTTATAACTGCGACCTGGCCAAGATAAAGCAAAGCAGTGCGATAAAAACAACAACACAGAGTTACATATGGGGTAAAACAAAACTTAAAGTCAAAAATACAACAGAAAATATATATACAGTGTGTGCAAATGTTGCAAGTTAAGGAGGTAAGGCAATAAATAGGCTATAGTGCAAAAAAATTACAATTACTATTAACACTGGAATGATAGATGTGCAAGAGATGATGTGCAAATAGAGATACTGGGGTGCAAATTAGCAAAATAAATAACAATATGGGGATGAGGTAGTTGGGTGGGCTAATTTCAGATGGGCTGTGTACAGGTGCAGTGATCGGTAAGGTGCTCTGACAACTGATGCTTAAAGTTAGTGAGGGAGATAAGAGTCTCCAGCTTCAGGGATTTTTGCAATTCGTTCCAGTCATTGGCAGCAGAGAACTGGAAGGAATGGCGGCCAAAGGAGTTGTTGGCTTTAGGGATGACCAGTGAGATATACCTGCTGGAGCGCATACTACGGGTGGGTGTTGCTATGGTGACCAATGAGCTAAGATAAGGCGGGGATTTGCCTAGCAGTGATTTATAGATGGCCTGGAGCCAGTGGGTTTGGCGACGAATATGTAGTGAGGACCAGTTAACAAGAGCGTACAGGTCACAGTGGTGGGTAGTATATGGGGCTTTGGTGAAACGGATGGCACTGTGATAGACTACATCCAATTTGCTGAGTAGAGTGTTGGAGGCTATTTTGTAAATGACATCGCCGAAGTCAAGGATCGGTAGGATAGTCAGTTTTACGAGGGCATGTTTGGCAGCATGAGTGAAGGAGGCTTTGTTGCGAAATAGGAAGCCGATTCTAGATTTAACTTTGGATTGGAGATTCTTAATGTGAGTCTGGAAGGAGAGTTTACAGTCTAACCAGACACCTAGGTATTTTTAGTACTCTAGGTCAGACCCGTCGAGAGTAGTGATTCTAGTCGGGTGGGCGGGTGCCAGCAGCGTTCGATTGAAGAGCATGCATTTCGTTTTACTAGTGTTTAAGAGCAGTTGGGGGCTACTGAAGGAGTGTTGTATGGCATTGAAGCTCGTTTGGAGGTTTGTTAACACAGTGTCCAATGAAGGGCCAGATGTATACAAATGGTGTCGTCTGCGTAGAGATGGATCTGAGAGTCACCAGCAGCAAGAGCGACATCATTGATATACACAGAGAAAAGAGTCGGCCCAAGAATTGAACCCTGTGGCACCCCCATAGAGACTGCCATAGGTCCAGACAACAGGCCCTCCGATTTGACACATTGAACTCTATCTGAGAAGTAGTTGGTGAACCAGGCGAGGCAGTCATTTGAGAAACCAAGGCTATTTAGTCTGCCAATAAGAATGTGGTGGTTGACAGAGTCGAAAGCCTTGGCCAGGTCGATGAAGACGGCTGCACAGTACTGTCTATTATCGATCGTAATATCGTTTAGGACCTTGAGCGTGGCTGAGGTGCACCCATGACCAGCTCGGAAACCGGATTGCATAGCGGAGAAGGTACGGTGGGATTCGAAATGGTCGGTGATCTGTTTGTTAACTTGGCTTTCAAAAACGTTCAAAAGGCAGGGCAGGATGGATATAGGTCTGCATTCATCCTAGTCATCAGTGACAGAGCATTGGGCTAGGCACACGTTTGAAATCAATGTGTTTACAATTACATTGGTAATAAAATGGCACATTTTAGGAAATGTTATATACAGGTAGAATGGAATGGTTTGCCGTGTGTGGTAGGATTTGTGGTCTTTGACACTCATGTAGGTGTCATAACCAACCATAAAATATTGCAATATATGTCATAACATGTCTAAATATATGTGTCATGACAGTGTTATGACAATGTTATGACAGGTTATGTCAGCTGTTATGACATATTATGACATGGTTATGACTGTGTCATAACGTGTTGATTTTGTGGCACTGTCATAACACTGTCACTGGGGCCCTTGTTAACCCTTTACACTTGTGGGAATTGGCCTATATGAATACGACTAAATGTACATGTTTTTTACAGAAGAAATATGAAAATGCATAACCATGGCGGAAATTGAAAGGGAATAGTTTGGAGATTTTGGGAAAATTACTCGCCCAAAGTTGAGGACACAACAGTTCACCTGACAAAAGACTGAATCCAAACATTACACAGTTGATTTTATTCACATTTGACATTTAGTGTACTTTTCAGTGCATTTGTTGATAACGAAATCTGAAAATACTCTGGATACATTCAGTAACATGATAAGAATATTCTTGGAAAATTTGGGGTAGGTGCGACATAAGACAAAGAAATACAAGGGTTTGAGTGAGAGGACTAACTGGTGTTTCCAAGTTGCCACACACCTCTCCAAAGTGTGCACAGTTCCTAAGTAATTTTAATGCACTTTTATGACTCAAAGAGTCTTCAACACTATGGTGTTTTTTTTTTTATAGCTCTCCTAGCTGTGCAGTTGAGGAATTACAGCAATCACACTTGTAGTTGTTTTGGTTGGAACACAACCTTGCATCCCCTGTTGTATACAGGGGATGCATTATCATTAACGTTAGGTGGTTGGTAGCTGCTGTACTTAATTTCGGCTACTGATTGCAGTCTGCCAGTTTGGCTTTATACATAGCTTGGGCTTTGTCGAGTAAGGCTTAAACTATGTATTTAGATTGTAGTTAGGTACTATAGGTAGGCATCGTGGGCTGTATATTATTAAGTAGTATAGGTAGGCATCGTGGGCTGTTGTGGGTAGCTGTTGTGTAGTTATTGTAGGTTACTTTTGTATTCGGCGGTGCCGGATGTAGCACGAAGCTAGCTAGCTAACTCACCTCCTGGATTAGCTGGCGAGTTGCTATTAGCAACGGTTGCAACTAAAAACAATATCCTTTTAGCCAGCTACATTCGTTCGCAGCGACGCCGTTTTTCAAACAAAGTCAACACAGTAGCCATTGCTAGCCAGCCAACACTACCAGCAGGCTGTGGTAGCTAAATACAATATCTTTGTGCTAGCTACCCAACGTTTAATCGTTGCTGCGTTATGAAAGGTAAGCTTGGCTTCCTATATGGTGTTGAGTTAAGCTTAAACCATGTATTTAGATTGTAGGTAGGTATTGTAGTTTGGTATTATAGGTAGCTTACTCAGGTAGTTATTGAAGGTTATTGTAGGTAATTATTGTAGGTAAGGACTGTATTCGGCGGACTCCGGCGAAGCACGAAGCTAGCCTACCCAATACTTGGACCAACAAAGCTAGCTAGCTAGCGGGTAGCTACTGGTAACTTTTTGGAACTATGGTTAATTGTTTCCAATGTTATTTCATGCTTAAGAGTACCTGTGATTGAGCCAGCTAGCTGCTACCATTCAGCTGTTTTTCTAACCTCATCCGAGGCATTAACGTTAGGTGGTTGGTAGCTGCTGTACTTAATTACAGCTACTGATAACAGTCTGCTGTAGTTTACAACAATTCTAATTTCTAAAGTGGAAGTTGGGAGAGTTTTACTCGGGTGGTTCAGTGAAACAATTATAGTTTCTGAGGTGGAAGTTGGGAGAGTTATATATATATTTTTTTTTTGGTGAGGGAGGCCTGCTCTCTCCTTTCCCTGATGTTTAGTTCATTTCATCCCGATCTCCTCTGCATTATTGTAGCCATCTGCTGCAGCCTGTCAACTATGCCTCTGCCTATCCCTGTTCTCTCCTCTCCGCACAGGCTACACAAACGCCTCACACCGCGTGGCTGCTGCCTCTCTAACCTGGTGGTCCCTGCACGCACCACACACCTGGAGTTCCAGGTCTCAGGCAGCCTCTGGAACTGCCGTTCTGCCGCCAACAAGGCTGACTTCATCCCAGCCTATGCCACCCTCCAGTCCCTCGACTTCCTGGCACTGACGGAAACATGGATTACCACTGAAAACACTGCTACTCCTACTGCTCTCTCCTCGTCTGACCATGTGTTCTCGCATACCCCGAGAGCATCTGGTCAGAGAGCAACCCTCCTCTCCTCCCTTTCTGCATCCTTTGACTCCCTGTGTCCCCTATCCTCCCGGCCGGCTCGGTCCTCCCCTCCAGCTCTGTGGCTTGATGACTCATTGCGAGCTCACAGAACAGAGCTCCGGGCAGCTGAGCGGAAATGGAAGAAAACTAAACTCCCTGCCGACCTGGCATCTTTTCACTCCCTCCTCTCTACATTTTCTTCATCTGTTTCTGCTGCTAAGGCCACTTTCTACCACTCTAAATTCCAAGCATCTGCCTCTAACCCTAGGAAGCTCTTTGCCACATTCTCCTCACTGCTGAATCCTCCCCCCCCCCCCCCCCCCCTCCCCTCTCTGTGGATGACTTTGTCAACCACTTTGAAAAGAAGGTTGACGACATCCGATCCTCGTTTGTTAAGTCTAATGACACTGCTGGTCCTGCTCACACTGCCCTACCCTATGCTTTGACTTCTTTCTCCCCTCTCTCTCCAGATAAAATCTTGCGACTAGTGACTGCAGGCCGCCCAACAACCTGCCCGCTTGACCCCATCCCCTCCTCTCTTCTCCAGACCATCTCCGGTGACCTTCTCCCCTACCTCACCTCGCTGATCAACTCATCCTTGACCGCTGGCCATGTCCCTTCCGTCTTCAAGAGAGCGAGAGTTGCACCCCTTCTCAAAAAACCAACACTCGATCCCACTGATGTCAACAACTACAGACCAGTATCCCTTCTTTCTTTTCTTTCCAAAACTATTGAGCGTGCCGTCTTTAGCCAACTCTCTTGCTATCTCTCTCAGAATGACCTTCTTGATCCAAACCAGTCAGGTTTCAGGACTGGTCATTCAACTGAGACAGCTCTTCTCTGTGTCACGGAGGCTCTCCGCACTGCTAAAGCTAACTCTCTCTCCTCTGCTCTTGTCCTTCTAGACCTGTCTGCTGCCTTTGATACAGTGAACCATCAGATCCTCCTCTCCACCCTCTCCGAGCTGGGCATCTCCGGCGCGGCTCACTCCTGGATTGCGTCCTACCTGACCGGTCGCTCCTACCAAGTGGCGTGGCGAGAAGCTGTCTCCGCACCACGTGCTCTCACCACTGGTGTCCCCCAGGGCTCAGTTCTAGGCCCTCTCCTTTTCTCCCTATACACCAAGTCACTTGGCTCTGTCATATCCTCACATGGCCTCTCCTATCATTGCTACGCTGACGATACACAACTAATCTTCTCCTTTCCCCCTTCTGATAACCAGGTGGCGAATCGCATCTCTGCATGTCTGGCCGACATATCAGTATGGATGACGGATCACCACCTCAAGCTGAACCCTGGCAAGACGGAGCTGCTCTTCCTCCCGGGGAAGGACTGCCCGTTCCATGATCTCGCCATCACGGTTGACAACTCCGTTGTGTCCTCCTCCCAGAGTGCGAAGAGCCTTGGCGTGACCCTGGACAACACCCTGTCGTTCTCCGCCAACATCAAGGCGGTGACCCGATCCTGCAGGTTCATGCTCTACAACATTCGGAGAGTACGACCCTGCCTTACACAGGAAGCGGCACAGGTCCTAATCCAGGCACTTGTCATCTCCCGTCTGGATTACTGCAACTCGCTGTTGGCTGGGCTCCCTGCCTGTGCCATTAAACCCCTACAACTCATCCAGAATGCCGCAGCCCGTCTGGTGTTCAACCTTCCCAAGTTCTCTCACGTCACCCCCCTCCTCCGCACACTCCACTGGCTTCCAGTTGAAGCTCGCATCCGTTACAAGACCATGGTGCTTGCCTATGGAGCAGTGAGGGGAACGGCACCTCCGTACCTTCAGGCTCTGATCAGTCCCTACACCCAGGCGAGGGCATTGCGTTCATCCACCTCTGGCCTGCTGGCTCCCCTTCCTCTGCGGAAGCATAGTTCCCGCTCAGCCCAGTCAAAGCTGTTCGCTGCTCTGGCACCCCAATGGTGGAACAAGCTCCCTCACGACGCCAGGACAGCGGAGTCACTCACCACCTTCCGGAGACATTTGAAACCCCACCTCTTTAAGGAACACCTGGGATAGGATAACCCCCCCCCCCAAAAAAAAAAAGTATAATTGTAAAGTGGTTATCCCACTGGCTATAGGGTGAATGCACCAATTTGTAGTCGCTCTGGATAAGAGCGTCTGCTAAATGACTAAAATGTAAATGTAAATGTATACGCAATCCAAAAATGGTCCATTATAAATTGCAATCAGGATCAGGTGGGCATAATTTGAAAGCTTGTTTTTAGCTAAGTTTTAAAAATACAACATTACAGTGTTAGGCTTTCACAATGCAATTCAGAGAAACAGATTGTAATTATGGTGCACATAGAAAGGAGTCATTAGTGCATTCAGGTGCGTGTGTCATGGCAAATTGTCTTCACAATAGACAAAAATAGGCTAATTCTGTTCAGAACAACCCAGGGTATAACTCCATGTCATCTTGTAACTGTACATCAAACATAGTGATCATAAACGTTGACACTAAATATGACATGAGTTTTATGATATGGAAATGTGAAGTGCACTGGCTTGCTTTTATGACATCAAAGCGGTATTTATTAGAATACTCAATGTCTCATCTTTCAGGATACATAGAGTCATCATTATTTACATCATTTCCCTTACTCAGACAACAAAAATGGTTGCCCAATTAGCAGGAGGGATGGGAGCAACTTCATATTGTGCGACGTGCTCAAGTTCAGAACGGCTGTCAGTCAAAATCCATACAGTGCTGTGAAGCGCAGAGCAAGAGCTCTGACGTCATGTATAGCCTGTTACTGTTCATTCACAGCACTGTATGCCAAGGCAGCAGCTACTCTTCCTGGGGTCCAGCAAAATTAAGGCAGTTACACAATTTTAAAAACATTACAATAGATTCATAACAGATTTCACAACACACTAAGTGTGTGCCCTCAGGCCCCTACTACACTACCACATATCTACAACACAAAATCCATGTCTACACCACCAGTCAAAAGTTTTAGAACACCTACTCATTCAAGGGTTTTTCTTTATTTGTACTATTTTCTACATTGTAGAATAATAGTGAAGACATCAAAACTATGAAATAACACATATGGAATCATGTAGTAACCAAAAAAGTGTTAAACAAATCAAAATATATTTTAGATTTTAGATTCTTCAAATAGCCACCATTTGCCTTCATGACAGCTTTGCAGTCCATAAGCAGTCCATAAGCGCAGACTAAGGATATCAAGCATCTGGAAGGATTCTGTAAGAAGGAATGGACTAAGATCCCTCCCAATGTGTTCTCCAACTCATAAAACATTTTAGAAAAAGGCTCAGTGCCATTATCCTCGCAAGGTGAGGTATTAAAAGGTATTGAAAACAGGGGTGTCAATGCTGACCCCTACCTTTTTAAAGAAAAAAACATAACTTGTTAAACAAAATCTCTTTCTCTGAGCAATTGTACTAGTATAAAATAATATAATTTCCCTTATTTTTTTTGCATAAAATATAGCTCAGTATTTGAATTATTTATGCTCATCTTCATGAAGGGTGTCAATCATTTCGGACCCCCCTGTATGTCTCTCCCTCTCTTACCCTCTATATCTGTCTCTGTCTTTCTCTCTCGGTTTGTCCCATTGCTCGTCCTCTCCTCTCAGGAAATCCAATAAGACAGAGACCCAATAACGCTGTCTTCATAACTATGGCTGAGGAAGATGACCTATCTACAGTGGCTTGCGAAAGTATTCACCCCCCTTGGCATTTTTCCTATTTTTTGGGGGTTTGATTTACACAACATGCCTACCACTTTGAAGATGCAAAATATTTTTGATTGTGAAACAAACAAGAAATAAGACAGAAAAACTGAAAACTTGAGCGTGCATAACTATTCACCCCTCCAATGTCAATACTTTGTAGAGCCACCTTTTGTAGCAATTACAGCTGCAAGTCTCTTGGGGAATGTCTCTATAAGCGTGGCACATCTAGCAACTGGGATTTTTGCCCATTCTTCAAGGCAAAACTGCTCCAGCTCCTTCAAGTTGGATGGGCTCCACTGGTGTACAGCAATCTTTAAGTCATACCACAAATTCTCAATTGGATTGAGGTCTGGGCTTTACCTAGGCCATTCCAAGACATTTAAATGTTTCCCCTTAAACCACTCGAGTGTTGCTTTAGCAGTATGCTTAGGGTCATTGTCCTGCTGGAAGGTGAACCTCCGTCCCAGTCTCAAATCTCTGGAAGACTGAAACAGGTTTCCCTCAAGAATTTCCCTGTATTTAGAGCCATCCATCAATCCTTCAATTCTGACCAGTTTCCCAGTCCCTGCCGATGTTCTCAGGGTGATGAGAGGTGTTGGGTTTGCACCAGACATAGCGTTTTCCTTGATGACCAAAAAGCTCAATTTCAGTCTCATCTGACCAGAGTACCTTCTTCCATATGTTTGGGGAGTCCCCCACATGGCTTTTGGTGAACACCAAACGTGTTTGCTTATTTTTTTCTTTAAGCAATGGCTTTTTTCTGGCCACTCTTCCGTAAAGCCTAGCTCTGTGGATTGTACGGCTTAAAGTGGTCCTATGGACAGATACTCCAATCTCCGCTGTGGAGGTTTGCAGCTCCTTCAGGGTTATCTTTGGACTCTTTGTTGCCTCTCTGATTGATGCCCTCCTTGCCTGGTCCGTGAGTTTTGGTGGGTGACCCTCTCTTGGCAGGTTTGTTGTGGTGCCATATTCTTTCAATTTTTTAATAATGGATTTAATGGGATGTTCAAAGTTCAGATATTTTTTTATAACCCAACCCTGATCTGTACTTCTCCACAACTTTGTCCCTGACCTGTTTGGAGAGCTCCTTGGTCTTCATGGTGCCGCTTGCTTGGTGGTGCCCCTTGCTTAGTGGTGTTGCAGACTCTGGGGCCTTTCAGAACAGGTGTATATATACTGGGATCATGTGACAGATCATGTGACACTTAGATTGCACACAGGTGGACTTGATTTAACTAATTATGTGACTTCTGAAGGTAATTGGTTGCACCAGATCTTATTTAGGGGCTTCATAGCAAAGGGGGTGAATACATATGCACGCACCACTTTTCCGTTATTTATTTTTTAGAATTTCTTGAAACAAGTTATTTTTTTTATTTCACTTCACCAATTTTGACTATTTTGTGTATGTCCATTACATGAAATCCAAATAAAAATCAATTTAAATTACAGGTTGTAATGCAACAAAATAGGAAAAATGCCAAGGGGGATGATTACTTTTGCAAGGCACTGTAGCTAGTGTCAGATACATACTGTACACACACTGAGACATTTCTAGTGTTATGCATTTCTAGGGCCGAGTGGTGCGTGAAAAGACATTCTATCAATTCAATGAGCTGCAAAATGATCTTTGTTCACACATAAATGTTGACTTTTACAGTTGGTCATTTTTCTTTCTCTTAATGTGTCGATACTTGATTGTTAATATGACTTAGATCATGTATTTTTTTGTAATTTAAAAAGTGCATTTG
Source organism: Coregonus lavaretus (assembly GCF_964263955.1). Taxonomy (NCBI): domain Eukaryota; kingdom Metazoa; phylum Chordata; class Actinopteri; order Salmoniformes; family Salmonidae; genus Coregonus; species Coregonus lavaretus. The sequence continues at coordinate 30,596,404 of NC_139988.1, forward strand.
CAAAAGTCTTCACAATCTTGATGGGCATAGTATGTAGACCATACTAATACAGTATATGTAGTATTACATGATTGCATGATACCAATATACAGTGAGGGAAAAAAGTATTTGATCCCCTGCTGATTTTGAACATTTGCCCACTGACAAAGAAATGATCAGTCTATAATTTTAATGGTAGGTTTATTTGAACAGTGAGAGACAGAATAACAACAAAAAAATCCAGAAAAACGCATGTCAAAAATGTTATAAATTGATTTGCATTTTAATGAGGGAAATAAGTATTTGACCCCCTCTCAATCAGAAAGATTTCTGGCTCAGAGGTGTCTTTTATACAGGTGACGAGCTGAGATTAGGAGCACACTCTTAAAGGGAGTGCTGCTAATCTCAGCTTGTTACCTGTATAAAAGACACCTGTCCACAGAAGCAATCAATCAATCAGATTCCAAACTCTCCACCATGGCCAAGACCAAAGAGCTCTCCAAGGATGTCAGGGAAAAGATTGTAGATCTACACAAGGCTGGAATGGGCTACAAGACCATCGCCAAGCAGCTTGGTGAGAAGGTGACAACAGTTGGTGTGATTATTCGCAAAAGGAAGAAACACAAAAGAACTGTCAATCTTCCTCGGCATGGGGCTCCATGCAAGATCTCACCTCATGGAGTTGCAATGATCATGAGAATGGTGAGGAATCAGCCCAGAACTACACGGGAGGATCTTGTCAATGATCTCAAGGCAGCTGGGACCATAGTCACCAAGAAAACAATTGGTAACACACTACGCCGTGAAGGACTGAAATCCTGCAGTGCCCGCAAGGTCCCCCTGCTCAAGAAAGCACATATACAGGCCCGTCTGAAGTTTGCCAATGAACATCTGAATGATTCAGAGGAGAACTGGGTGAAAGTGTTGTTGTCAGATGAGACCAAAATCGAGATCTTTGGCATCAACTCAACTCGCTGTGTTTGGAGGAGGAGGAATGCTGCCTATGACCCCAAGAACACCATCCCCACTGTCAAACATGGAGGTGGAAACATTATGCTTTGGGGGTGTTTTTCTGCTAAGGGGACAGGACAACTTCACCGCATCAAAGGGATGATGAACGGGGCCATGTACCGTCAAATCTTGGGTGAGAACCTCCTTCCCTCAGCCAGGGCATTGAAAATGGGTCGTGGATGGGTATTCCAGCATGACAATGACCCAAACCACACGGCCAAGGCAACAAAGGAGTGGCTCAAGAAGAAGCACATTAAAGTCCTGGAGTGGCCTAGCCAGTCTCCAGACCTTAATCCCATAGAAAATCTGTGGAGGGAGCTGAAGGTTCGAGTTGCCAAACGTCAGCCTCGAAACCTTAATGACTTGGAGAAGATCTGCAAAGAGGAGTGGAACAAAATCCCTCCTGAGATGTGTGCAAACCTTGTGGCCAACTACAAGAAACGTCTGACCTCTGTGATTGCCAACAAGGGTTTTGCCACCAAGTACTAAGTCATGTATTTCCCTCATTAAAATGCAAATCAATTTATAACATTTTTGACATGCGTTTTTCTGGATTTTCTTGTTGTTATTCTGTCTCTCACTGTTCAAATAAACCTACCATTAAAATTATAGACTGATCATGTCTTTGTCAGTGGGCAAACGTACAAAATCAGTAGGGGATCAAATACTTTTTTCCCTCACTGTAGGTATGATATTGACATTACCCAACACCGAGCAGAGCCAATCTTACAACAAATACTGTAAAATATAGTACTTATCTTATACCAGATAAGACTTGTTTTTTACGTGCGTGCGTGTGCATGTGTGCTTTCTCCTAACTTTCCCCCGACAACATTGAGCAGACATCCAACTCTCTGGATATAATTTAGTAGACTTGGAAAAGGTTCAGAATGTTGGCGAAGTGACGGTATTCATAATGTATTAAAGCCTATTGCTTTGTTATCAGAACCATGTGGCGGCCCATAGTGCCATGCCATAACGGCATGATTGAAACGCAGTTTAAAATGTGGTCACACTCCATTCTGATGTGACTCAAACTAAGTGTCTGTCCCAAATGGCACCCTATTCCCTACGTAGAGCACTATGGGCCCTGTTCAAAAGTAGTGCACTAAATAGGGAATAGGGTGCCATTTGGGACGCAGGCCAAGAGGTCTCCAAAGTTCAGAGCAGCCTCCTTCCTAGCACGCCCCATTGGCTGTTCCGATACATCACGCTACGAGTATGAACAACTAGAGAGTGATCTGTTCTTTTTCTGATTTACAGTCATATGAGAGAGGCTTAGATAAGCACAGTATGTGTTCATCATAATAATTCACCTACTGATAACTAGAAGCAGGGTCAATGAGTGTGTGTCCTTCACTTTAGTGTAGATGTAGGTTTTCAAACTGAGTTTAACATTCATCTTCAATGTGTGTAATACAGCTGTTCTGAACGCTTCTTTAACTTTGATTATACCCTAAACACTGGTTATTCATAAATATATACAGCATCTACAGCTGAAGTCAGAAGTTTACATACACCTAGGTTAGAGTCATTAAAACTCGTTTTTCAACCACTCCACAAATTTCTTGTTAACAAACTATAGTTTTGGCAAGTCGGTTAGGACATCTACTTTGTGCATGACACAAGTAATTTTTCCAACAATTGTTTACAGACAGATTATTTCACTTATAATTCACTGTATCACAATTCCAGTTGGTCAGAAGTTTACATACACTAAGTTGACTGTACCTTTAAACATCTTGGAAAATTCCAGGCTTTAGAAGCTTCTGATAGGCTAATTGACATCATTTGAGTCAATTGGAGGTGTACAGGGGCGGCAGGTAGCTTAGTGGATAAGAGCGTTGTGCCAGTAACCGAAAGGTCGCTGGTTCTAATCCCCGAGCCGACTAGCTGAAAAATCTGTTGATGTGCCCTTGAGCAAGGCACTTAACCCTAATTGCTCCTGTAAGTCGCTCTGGATAAGAGCGTCTGCTAAATGACTAAAATGTAATGTAAATGTACCTGTGGATGTATTTCAAGCCCTACCTTCAAACTCAGTCCCTCTTTGCTTGACATCATGGGAAAATCAAAAGAAATCAGCCAAGACCTCAGAAAGAAAATTGTAGACCTCCACAAGTCTGGTTCATCCTTGGGAGCAATTTCCAAACGCCTGAAGGTACCATGTTCATCTGTACAAACAATAGTATGCAAGTATAAACACCATGGGACCACGCAGTCATCATACCGCTCAGGAAGGAGACGTGTTCTGTCTCCTAGAGATGAACGTACTTGCAAATCAATCCCAGAACAACAGCAAAGGACCTTGTGAAGATGCCGGAGGAAACAGGTACAAAAGTATCTGTAAAACTAGTCCTATATCGACATAACCTGAAAGGCCGCTCAGCAAGGAAGAAGCCACTGCTCCAAAACCGCCATAAAAAAGCTAGACTATGGTTTGCAACTGTACATGGGGACAAAGATCGTACTTTTTGGAGAAATGTCCTCTGGTCTGATTAAACAAAAATAGAACTGTTGGGCCATAATGACCATCGTTATGTTTGGAGGAAAAAGGGGGATGCTTGCAAGCTGAAGAACACCATCCCAACCGTGAAGCACAGGGGTGGCAGCATCATGCTGTGGGGGTGCTTTGCTGCAGGAGGGACTGGTGCACTTCACAAAATAGATGGCATCATGAGGAAGGAAAATGATGTGGATATATTGAAGCAACATCTCAATACATCAGTCAGGAAGTTAAAGCTTGGTCGCAAATGGGTCTTCCAAATGGACAATGACCCCAAGCATACTTCCAAAGCTGTGGCAAAATGGCTTAAGGACAACAAAGTCAAGGTATAGGAGTGGCCATCACAAAGCCCTGACCTCAATCCCATAGAGAATGTGTGGGCAGAACTGAAAAAGCGTGTGCGAGCAAGGAGGCCTACAAACCTGACACAGTTACACCAGCTCTGTCAGGAGGAATGGGCCAAAATTCACCCAACTTTTGTGGGAAGCTCGTGGAAGGCTACCCAAAACGTTTGACCCAAGTTAAACAATTTAAAGGCAATGCTACCAAATACTAATTGAGTGTATGTAAACTTCTGACCCACTGGGAATGTGATGAAATAAATAAAAGCTATTTATTACTACTATTATTCTGACCTTTCACATTCTTAAAATAAAGTGGTGATCCTAACTGACCTAAGACAGGGAATTTTTACTAGGATTAAATGTCAGGAATTGTGAAAAACTGAGTTTAAATGTATTTGGCTAACGTGTATGTAAACCTCTGACTTCAAATGTACATCACTCTCACAGAAAGGGAGTGGGAGAGAGAGAATAGGAGACAGAGAGAGAGAGAGAGCAATTAGTGAGATTAGAGAGAGTACTAATTAGTGTCCAGTTTAACTGTGCTACAGTAACTCCAGACACCAGGCTTCAGTGTTATGAAGGGACGCCCCACTGTACGAGACATAAAAGCAAACACAAATGTCTAATTACACCATCATCATCTCTCCCTCCCTACTGCTTCGTTTGTCTGCGCCACTCGTTAATTGGTGACCTGCACGATTGGTCAGAAACACAATGGCTCTGATGATGGAGCCAATTAAATTGCGGGGAGGCGGGTGAGGCGGGGTGTACACATGCCCCGCCGCGCCGGTTACTGCTGCCACATCATGCCTCATCGGACTCAAAACAAATTGTTACGGCGGAAACTGACACCCCAATGGGCGAGGACCCAAGCACAGGACGGGACGTTTGGAACCACACTACCCCAACTCTCACTCTCTCTGTTCCACTTTAAACAAATAACAACTTATAAAGGCTTTATAGACCATTCACGAGTCTACATAAGCCCTACGTAGATACTTCACGAAACAGTTATGAGCAAAGTCATACTACTGTGGAGGCTGTATAAAGGTTAGACAGTATATTGAGTCAAAGGCTGCTTCGGTGGAGCAGAGTGAATACAGTACTGTACTGTAGAAACAGAGAAAGAAATGTTAATCTACTTAAGTAAAGGGTAAGTGAAGACAAACATATTGAGACATTTCCATCTGATAATGTACATAGCATATTTTGCTATATACTCTGACACAAACACATATAAATCAGCTAGAATTATTAGCTAGATAATCTTCAGCCATATCTTACTCTACAACAACAAAGGTAAGTGTTGCTGCTACATTGGCAGGGCTATGTAAATATAATCCTCCAAAGTGACTTTTGCCTGCCAACAAGCATTGTTAAAGCGCTCGGCTTCTTTTCATATCAAGTGGATGAGCAGTGTTTTCATTCCACTTTTCTACATCTAGCAAGCATGCCAGAATGGGGTTAAATTATTTCAATGTTTTCTTTTCTTGCTCTGCCACTTGCACGATAAATCAAGAACAAAGAGTTGTGTGGACTGACACTAAAACTCTACAATATTTTGGCTGATTGTCGCAAACAATAAATATTTTTTTTCTCTGTGCACTTTTAAACCCGGCGTCTGCTCGACACACATCATGCCTTGTCATTGGTTGGCTTTGTTCTTACCTCCCAGACTCCTCTATGTCTGTAAGGCTCTGGGGACCCTGGGACGATGAGGCCTCGCTGATCCAACCAGTAAATATTTCATGGCCTTACAATTACATGAAATCAAATCTTAGCAAAGCTGTTCATTTCCACCCCACCGAAAGAAGAAGAGGGGGGAGAGGGGGATGAGGGGTGAGGATGGTTACATCTATGAAATCCCAAACTCTAATGAGTCTGCATGGCCCTAACAAGCGAGGGAGGAATAAGTGCATGGTCAGGGGATAATTAAGCGATTGTGACTGGCGTATACGTGAGCTGTCGCTCCGATGTCCAGCGCTGTCACGCTCCTCGATGCTACTGCGACTGGACAGCCGCCCCGTCCACTTTGATCTGGGCTCATGCATACGGAATGAGGTCAGACCGTGGTCATACACACACACACACACACACACACACACACACACACACACACACACAGAGACACATCCTCACGCACGCAGGCATGCCCGCAGAAGTACACACACACACTCATTAAAGAGAGAGTCCCTTCGGAGGGAGGGAGAGGGCTCCTGTTCAAAGGGCCGTCGTACCAGGACCCCTGCAACGGGAGACTGACACTCAGACACGGATGAAGAAAGGAGGACAGTAGGGGAGGATAGACAGGGGGTGAGGGATGAGAATATGTCAGTTTCTTACTGCTCATCCACATCACTTAACCATGGCCTTAATATGGTTAGAGGGGTTAGACAAATGATTGACCCAAACGCGGGTGAGGGAACTATTAGATAATTCAATATATCAGAGATATATCATGTCATCTCACACTGCTAATGAGGAGGACCCTCTGAATGGCAGAAACAGGAAGAGATAGATGGGAGGGGTTGAGGGTAGCTGAAGGATGGGACTGAAAACAAACAAAAGATAACTATTGTAAAATATACTGTGTCCGTAAAATGTATATAGTATGTCTAAGATGGAAGTAGAAGCCTAAGTGTTGTTGTCCATTAGTTTACTCCAATTAGAGGAGGGGTGTTAGGGTTAGGGGAAAATAATGAAGGAAAATATATATAAAATTATATATATTTTATATATTTACCCCAAAAAATATGGGGGATTGGAAATGATGCAGACAATTACATTGATGGAAGCCACAATCTATTTGTAATATTAAAGCTGATCTACCCCCCCAAAAATAAATAAAAATACATCTATTTTTTTAAATGTCCCTGTAGATTCCATGAACTGGGCAGTGAAGTACAGAATTCTGGAAGGCAGAATGTTTTTTTTTTCTTCATTTATTTTACTTTAGTTTCCCTGGACTGGAAAGCCCTTCTGTGGTTGCCTAAATATGTCAACTCCCGAAGGGCCAGTAACATCTTTAAAGAATATAACACCTCAATGAGTTAAATATTTTAAGAGACTTTATACTGTATGTAACATTCAGTTGAGATTCTCCATTGGAAGTGCTTCTTAGTCCAGGACTATGTTTAATCTGTGTCCGGGAAACCAGCGCTATTAGATCATAAAGAGTGTACTCACCACCATGTCTGATGACTTGGGTTTGACCACCTTCATGAAGGCTCCCCGTGCTTCAGCCTCCTGCTGTTCGGTCTTAGAAACTTTCCTAGTGTCTAGGAACTTTAGGGTGGGTAGCTTGTGCAGAACGAAATACCTGAGGAAACACACACACACAAACAATAATATATGATAACTAACAGATGTACCTTATGTATTGTATCATGACTTGTGTCGGTTGACTATACACCAAACCGTATAACACACACACTTTACTTTATAGAACAACGTTTACAGAAAAACAAACAAACGTATATGAACATGACATGAGTTGAGAAAAAAAATCAAGATTATTATACAAACTGAACACATCTAGTGAATACGTAATCAAACCACAAGATGTTTATATAATAGCTAAACATAAACTGCCAGAGCATAACAACTAGTTAATATCCACATACAAAAGTAATGATGCAAATCAAATTACACCATTTGTAAAACGGCACATATCAACAAACAACTTGAAAAGAAGACGACTTGTTTACTCAGTATAGATTTAATGGCGATGATATCTATCCTTCCATGTAATATAACCTTCAAAGCTGATAAAAAATAAGGACGGAAATATAAATAGAACGAAAGGAGATACGCCCCATCTGCCAGAGCTGCCATTCCTGTAACATCACAGATCTATATTCTACGCTTTCAGACACTCTATCTTTCATTGGGAGGGAGAGGAAACGTCGGCTAGATAATGGCTGGGATACGGAGATGACAACAGATCCTTTCAGAGAGCAAGAGAGTGGGTGGGAGCAGAGCAGAGCAGAGGAACAGACATGTCAAGTCTGGAGGTTACAGCCAAACAGAACAGAGTAACAGACACGCAGCAGAAGCTAAGTGAAGGGTGAGGAGGGACATGGAGGAACTACGATGTGGGCACAGACCGGTCCCTGATGATGATGGTGGTAAAGTTGGAGATGAAGATAGTTAGTAAAACCAACGTCAGGTTGTCAACACACTAGGATTTTAGGGAAGGGATCTATGGATTGATCTATACACTAGATGCTTACTAGATAAACAATAACAACGTTACACACAATATACACTGCTAAAAAAAATAAAGGGAACACTAAAATAACACATCCTAGATCTGAATGAATGAAATAATCTTATTAAATACTTTTTCTTTACATAGTTGAATGTGCTGACAACAAAATCACACAAAAATGATCAATGGAAATCAAATGTATCAACCCATGGAGGTCTGGATTTGGAATCACCCTCAAAATTAAAGTGGAAAACCACACTACAGGCTGATCCAACTTTGATGTAATGTCCTTAAAACAAGTCAGAATGAGGCTCAGTAGTGTGTGTGGCCTCCACGTGCCTGTATGACCTCCCTACAATGCCTGGGCATGCTCCTGATGAGGTGGCGGATGGTCTCCTGAGGGATCTCCTCCCAGACCTGGACTAAAGCATCCGCCAACTCCTGGACAGTCTGTGGTGCAACGTGGCGTTGGTGGATGGAGCGAGACATGATGTCCCAGATGTGCTCAATTGGATTCAGGTCTGGGGAACGGGCGGGCCAGTCCATAGCATCAATGCCTTCCTCTTGCAGGAACTGCTGACACACTCCAGCCACATGAGGTCTAGCATTGTCTTGCATTAGGAGGAATCCAGGGCCAACCGCACCAGCATATGGTCTCACAAGGGGTCTGAGGATCTCATCTCGGTACCTAATGGCAGTCAGGCTACCTCTGGCGAGCACATGGAGGGCTGTGCGGCCCCCCAAAGAAATGCCACCCCACACCATGACTGACCCACCGCCAAACCGGTCATGCTGGAGGATGTTGCAGGCAGCAGAACGTTCTCCACGGCGTCTCCAGACTCTGTCACGTCTGTCACATGTGCTCAGTGTGAACCTTCTTTCATCTGTGAAGAGCACAGGGCGCCAGTGGCGAATTTGCCAATCTTGGTGTTCTCTGGCAAATGCCAAACGTCCTGCACAGTGTTGGGCTGTAAGCACAACCCCCACCTGTGGACGTCGGGCCCTCATACCACCCTCATGGAGTCTGTTTCTGACCGTTTGAGCAGACACATGCACATTTGTGGCCTGCTGGAGGTCATTTTACAGGGCTCTGGCAGTGCTCCTCCTGCTCCTCCTTGCACAAAGGCGGAGGTAGCAGTCCTGCTGCTGGGTTGTTGCCCTCCTACGGCCTCCTCCACGTCTCCTGATGTACTGGCCTGTTTCCTGGTAGCGCCTCCATGCTCTGGACACTACGCTGACAGACACAGCAAACCTTCTTGCCACAGCTCGCATTGATGTGCCATCCTGGATGAGCTGCACTACCTGAGCCACTTGTGTGGTGGGTTGTAGATTCCGTCTCATGCTACCACTAGAGTGAAAGCACCGCCAGTATTCAAAAGTGACCAAAACATCAGCCAGGAAGCATAGGAACTGAGAAGTGGTCTGTGGTCACCACCTGCAAAACCAGTCCTTTATTGGGGGTGTCTTTGCTAATTGCCTATAATTTCCACCTGTTGTCTATTCCATTTGCACAACAGCATGTGACATTTATTGTCAATCAGTGTTGCTTCCTAAGTGGACAGTTTGATTTCACAGAAGTGTGATTGACTAGGAGTTACATTGTGTTGTTTAAGTGTTCCCTTAATTTTTTTGAGCAGTGTATTATGACTCAAGCCTGAGAACATCTGCATATAGGTTCTGATTGAATAGAGCTTAAAGACCCATAACAGATCAGGCCTGAGGTGTTTGAGAAGTTGAGTGACACAGAGATGAAACCTACGCTATTGTAGTTAATAATACATAAAAGTCTTAAATAGACGTTGTCTGACAAAGAGGAAGAATTATAATTCAAGCCTCATTTTTTATTCTATGAGGATTGAGCGGATGGGTTGAGGGTTGAGTGAGCACCGGGCCGAGTGCATGTGGTGGTTATAGGGCACCTGAGGCGAAACTGTCCAACTGTAGCAAGTCTTTGATCAGGGCAGAACGAGAGATCTCCAAACGAGATTATGTCACTCGAGTCGACGTGTAAACATGACAGGTAACAATAGACTCTGTGTCACGACAGGAGCATGACATAGCTAGAAGGTCATACTTCCTCCTTCACAACACAAAAAGAGAGAGAGAGAGAGGAGAGCGAAAGAGAGCGCGAAGGAGCGCGAGCGAGAGAGAGTACTCCACCCCTCAACCCCATGGCAGTGCTGTGTATCCCATTATGAGAGAAGTTGCTTCTATGCTAGACTCATTCTGGTGTTACTGTATCTTCAACACCCAAAGTGTGTGTATTTCTCAATTTCTGTTTTCCATCTTTATGTCATTGGACTTTTTGAAACAGTCCAGTGAGTGACACAGCAGTTGACTGCTGCCCTTGGTAATTGAGATGGCCTGTGAGACTGCCGGGGCAGGGGCATGGCTGGGGCTTAGAGGCTGAGACTGGGGCTTCATGGGCACGGCCTATTCATTGCCCTGGGCCAGAGTTGTCATGACCTGCATACTGCCTAACCCCGTCAGACATGGAATCTGCACCAGGCTCAAATTGATGTTTTACAGTGTGACACATTATGAATATTACATCACAGGAGCATAGACAGTGTCAGCACTCAGTCAGTCAGGGCAGAAGGCTTCACTTAGCAGTAAGATAAGTATGGGAGGGGGAGAAAGAGAGAGACAGAGAGAGACATAGAGAGAGAGATAGACAGAGAGAGAGAGACAGAGCGAGAGACATAGAGACAGAGAGAGAGAAAGAGAGAGCGAGAGAGAGACAGCGAGAGAGAGAGACATAGAGAAAGACAGAGAGAGAGAGAGCGAGACTGAGAGAGAGACAGAGACAGAGACAGAGAGAGAGAGAGAGAGCGAGAGAGAGAGAGAGAGAGAGAGAGAGAGAGAGAGAGAGAGAGAGAGAGAGAAGAGAGAGAGAGAGAGAGAGAGAGAGATAGATAGAGAGAGAGAGAGAGAGAGAGAAAGAGAAAGAGAAAGAGAAAGAGAGACAGACAAAGCTTTCCTTAATTTTGGGTCAGTCACAGTAGTCAGGTATTCTGCCACTGTGTACTCTCTGGCCCTAAACAGAGAGTACACAGTGGCAGAATACCTGACCACTGTGACTGACCCAAATTAAGGAAAGCTTTGACTATGTACAGACTCAGTGAGCATAGCCTTGCTATTGAGAAAGGCCGCCGTAGGCAGACCTGGCTCTCAAAAGAAGACAGGCTATGTGCACACTGCCCACAAAATGAGGTGGAAACTGAGCTGCACTTCCTAACCTCCTGCCAAATGTATGACCATTTTAGAGACACATATTTCCCTCAGATTACACAGACCCACAAAGAATTCGAAAACAAATCAAATGTTGATAAATCTATTGGGTGAAATACCACAGTGTGCCATCACAACAGCTAGATTTGTGACCTGTTGCCACAAGAAAAGGGTAACCAGTGAAGAATAAACACCAATGTAAATACAACCCATATTTATGTTGATTTATTTTCCCTTTTGTACTTTAACTATTTGCACATCGTTACAACACTGTATATAGCCATAATATGACATTTGAAATGTCTCTATTCCTTTGGAACTTTTGTGAGTGTAATCACTTTTGTTTATTATCTATTTCACTTGCTTTGGCAATGTAAACATATGTTTCCCATGCCAATAAAGGCCTTTGAATTGAATTGAATTGAGAGAGAGAGAGAGACATAGAGAGAAAGAGAGAAAGAGAGAGAAAGAGAGAGAGAGGAAGAAAGAGAGAGAGGGGAAGAAAGAGAGAGTGAGAGAGAAAGAGAGAGAGAGAGAGAGAGAGAGAGAGAGAGAGACAGAGACAGAGACAGAGAGAGAGAGAGAGAGAGAGAGAGAGAGAGAGAGAGAGAGAGAGAGAGAGAGAGAGAGAGAGAGAGAGAGAGAGAGAGAGGAGAGAGAGAGAGAGAGAGAGAGAGAGAGAGAGAGAGAGAGAAGGGAGCCTTACAGCCAATAGCTGGTGCTAGTAAATGATTAATACAGAACACAGAGTCAGAAACAAGCACTTAGGGCTAAAACAGACAAAAGAGAATGTGTTTTTTCCTTTTATCGCGTTTCATGTAAAAGAGGCTGACAAAGGGTGGTCACATCACATGGCTTGAGGGGAGGCTGTGATGTTTAATACATGGTCTGCTCTGCAAGTAAACACTCATTTGTGGCGGTGACTAGTCACACATGAAATGCATTTTGCCCAACCAGAATGTAGAGAGGTGGCTTGACAAAGCTTTTACAACCATGAGGTTCAATCCACAATCTGGTTGGGACAAGGAATGTTCGTTCCCCATTCAGTATAAATAAAACAAATACATTAAATAAAAAAAGTTAAACAAAATATAACCTACACAAATCTGAATGTGAATATGTTAATAATACATATATAAAAACTAAAAGGATGAATGTGAACTTTTATTTTATACAGTATGTGTAGAATCCTGAACAGGATAGAGAACAGACACATTTTACATTTACATTTTAGTCATTTAGCAGACGCTTTTATCCAGAGCGACTTACAGTAGTGAGTGCATACATTTTCATACTTTTTCATACTGGTCCCCCGTGGGAATCGAACCCACAACCCTGGCATTGCAAGCGCCATGCTCTACCAACTGAGCTACACGCTGTGTTTGTATGACATCATCACTGTGCGACCCTTTGGCGATTACCTGTGTGGGTGTGTGTGAGTGTGTACCTGTATCTCTGGTAGTCGTCCTCATCCTTGTCCAGGCTGACCAGCTGGTTGGGACAGGCCTCGTTTCCCAGCAGGCTGAGGTACTGCAGCGCCGGTGTCGCCTTTGCCAAGTGCTCCAGCAGCGCCTCAATGTCAGTCAGGTGTCAGCGGTCAGAGGTCAAGGAGCCAACACTGTTAATTACATTAGCATTTACCCCAGACCCCCCTCACTTACACACGCACGCACACACACACACACCTCCTCCCTCCCACACACAACACTGTCAAATTCACGACGGCCTTCAGAGGGCCAGTCATAGGCATTGTGTTGTGTGAGGGAGCAGACTGAAATGCTCAATTTAAGGCTCAGAGATTGGCATATATTTGCCTGTTTAGTTCCCTGTATTTTCTCTCTCTCTCTCTTTCCACCCTCCCCTCTCTCTCTTTCTTCTTCTCCGTCTCTCCTACTTCTCCCCCCCTCTCTCCTAGGTGGCCGGGTGCGAAGCATTAAAACATTGACAAAATGATGGATGCCCTGTGGTTCAAACGGTCCGTGATTCCAGAGCCGTAGCTGACGCTAAAAAAAAGTTCCCCCGCAAACGTGGAAAAAAAAGCAACCAGCCTCCCAAACAGGACACATTCATCACTAATACATTCACTTCATTGGAAAATTGTGCCCCAAAGTGTCAAAATACAAGTGCACTAATGCAGTGGTAGAGTGTGTAAAATGGCACAGCTCCACATCAGGATGTGGTCTAATTGGGCCATTAGCATGTGCAGGCCACTTCACAACCTGACTCAGGCTTTAGAGCCGCTGACACGCACTTCAAGAAGCCCCAGTTTTAATGTTGACACGGGAGGGGTGTTTTTGCATCATTACCCTGTAGATGGATCTACTAGGGAGAGGCTACCAGGGGGAAAGAGGACACATAGTTAGGCTGGGTTCTTAACGCTAAGGGAGGAAGTTGAAACATATTTTCCGTCTGATCATAAGTAGTGGTGCAGTGTTTGGGTTTGAGTGTGAGTCCTTACGGTCAAGGTTAACCTGGTTTACTATTCCAATGAGGAAAGTACATGTAGTTGTTAAATTATCGCCTCTGCAATTGCAATAGATACATGTTACTGGCAATTTATATAGCATAAAAGTAATGGCTGCATGTTTTGTTTTCAGGTGGTAAATGTTTGTGTGTCACTCTTTTTTAACATATTCGTGTTATTTTGTTAGGAGGTTTTCAGTTTTTCCCACTACACTGCATATGAGAGTTATTATACTAGTGGTTCATTTGTCAATGTTCATAATTGGTTAAACAACTAATGTATGTTTAAAGTGCTCTTTCTCAAAGCATATGGTAGTTTCAGAAGTTCCTCCCTTTCCCGTTTCTTCCTCAACATATCAACACAGACCCTACTGGCGTTTATCCCTGTCTCCACTAGAGGTCCCCGTGGCTTAGAAACTAGTCTGTGGGGTCTAAGGTACAGTAACAAGACCCACATGCCTTTATAGCACCGCATTTACACTCACTACAAATACACTATTAGAGACTTCCACAGAGTTTGAGAACACAGAGATACAGACTCAAATCAGAGATATAGAAGCTCAACAAACAGCAAAGACACAATGGCTTGTAGCCTATAGCCTTAGCCCATGCTGAAGAATGAGAGGCAGATAGAGAGTGAGTGCTGCTTCGCTTGAAAGGATATTTGGTTCTTATTGAGTGTCAGGGTGTGGAGGGTGGGTAACCTGGGCAACTGGAGGTCGTTTCCGAGCAGATTGTTGTCGATGATCAGTTCTTCCAGCCCAGTGAACGCTTTGAGGCCCGCCAGTGACCTGCAATGATAAGGCGAGAGAGAGAGAGAGAGAGAGAGAGAGAAGAGAAAAATGATACGGCCCTAAAACTGTGCAGACGGCCATTACGTGCAGAAATAAATATTTCTGCCTCCTTCTTTTCACGCGTCGGGAGAGGCAGGGAGAGTTTGGTTAGGGGCCTGTCAGAGGGTTGAATGGCGTGAATTAGTGGTGCTGAGTTCCCCTGGCATGGCCTGGACCCGGGACTCAGTCGCGACGGGCTTCCTTCTACGCTGGCAGGATGAGGGATGGGGGTCACCAGTCAGTAGCCAGGATTCAAAACAAAAGCCTTCAGAAATGCGGCGGGCAGGATGAATTTGTCAATGTCTTGTGCCTGGAGGCGCCCGCTTTGGCCTGACCCTAACCCTCCATTCCCAAGACAAATCACTCTGTCACACTTCACCTTCACTCCCCGGACACAAATTTAACTTGTCATCCATCATCTTCAAACCAGCAGAATACAGAATACGTACTCCGGCAATCACAGACGGAATGGAAAGGGAAACTTTTTTGCAAACTGTGATGGGGGTTGGTTTAAAGGTTTTAACACCAAAGTGTTTTAGTAAACGTTTTTTGGGGGGACTATTTGTATCCCTGTGATGCAATCACACACACACACATTTCTCTTATGCACACAAGCATACAAGCACACACACACAAACACATCACACACTAGGCATAAAGATGATTGAGAACAGTGCTCAGGGTAATGTTGGGGCCTTGCAGAGTTCAAGCCTTGTTGAAGGTGTACAAAGCCAGGTGTGTGTTGTATAAGCAGCGTGATCACTAGAAATAGACTTTGATTTCGGACGTTTGAAAAGGTCGGTGAACTTTGATAGGCTATATGCCTTCCTTGGCGATCACAAAAAAAATAAAAACGATTGCCCAGCACTGGGCACGAACTGCTCAGTTCCACTGCGAAACACGCGCTGCATAATCCACACTACCCACACTGTCATCCCACTATGTGATATGAAGCAATTTTTTGTTGTTTTTGAAATAAAGCAAATTGATTGCACCCAAATTGGACATTTTCATTTATAGGATTCAGATTATATTAAATAAATATAGACCCAAACATTCAACTTGGACCAAACTTCTTCCTAACAATGAGTAAGGCATGAGGAATACATTTTTTTGGGGTCAAAAGCCACCCACGGACCCCCCAAGACATGCTAACCTCCCCTGTTATTGTAATGGTGAGAGGTAATCTTGGGGGTATGATCTTTGACCCTACGTAACTTTCTCATTCATCATTATTCACGATTCATTCAGGATTATCCGTAATCATGGTAGCATCCACATTAATGTACAAGTGATTAGAAACATATTCTACTCTTATTTATAATAACAGTGACTCCAAAATGACACAATACATTATTTACCATTCATTTCTATTGGGCACAAAATAATCTGAAATGCAACCAAAACAAACTGCAAATGCATCCACACTTGACGTAGTCATCTACTAAACTTTTGACTACTTAATTTATAAGACTCTTTAGGGGTGTCAATAATACACTCCTACCTTTTTGAAGAAAAAAATATTACTTGTTAAACAAAATCTCTTTCTCTGAACAATAATTATATTAGTATAAAATTATATAATTTTCAAAACAAATGTGTTCAGGCCACATTGTCAGCATGTAATGTTAATGTGCCCATTCATTGACATTTAAACCTGCCAGGACCTGGCTGAGACTGGAACATTCTAATAGGACTATTTTCTGACTCATGACTGTAATTTCTATACTTAATTACAAAAATAAATAAATAAGACACATGCTTTAACCACGAAAATATTATTTCATTTAATGTGAAAAATAGAAAGGTAAACAATGAAGCGATACACACCCTTCTGGTCTATATAACCAGCCTGTAAACACTGCACAGTACTAGGCCCAGTCTCAACTAATACACTCTCTGATCTGGGTAGTGTCACTGTCATTAAACACTGTCTGTGACTTACTCTATGTAAACATAATAATTTTATCATGTCAATCTGCAAATGGATAGCAAGAGCGGGGAGAAAGAGAGAACACATTCAAACTGGCCATAGGGGAAAAGACAAGTCAAACGACAAGGCATGAAGATGAACAAAGACCTTAGAACATGAGACAGTATTCCTATTGAAATCCCCCCCCGCATACTGTATATACAGTGTGTGTGTGTGTGTGTGTGTGTGTTAACGCATGCATACCTGTGTGTGTTTGTATGACACAATAAGGCCTGTAGTCCTTTGGGCTGCATTATTAACGGCTTGGTTAAAAGAAGCCGCATGGCGCAGAGGGAAGGCTTATTAGTTGTTGTTTTCATGTCACCACTGCTGTGTGCACCGGCAGATCTAATCAACTAAATTCACAGCTAGGGGAGAGCAGAGCACAGCACGGCACAGCTACCAAACCCCATCCTGCTCTCTCTCTCTCTCTCTGTGTGTGTGTGTGTGTGTGTGTGTGTGTGTGTGTGTGTGTGTGTGTGTGCGTGTGTGTGTGTGTGTAGGGGGGACACAGTAGGGGGATTGGACTTTAATTGTCTCCAGCTTTCCCTGGCGCTCTCTGCAGATTTCCCTAACACCGACCTTTGGATTCATTACCTTTATAAGAGCCTAGTTTTAATATGGAGTTTGCAGAACTAACAGAGTGAAAGCGGTGCAGTAAAAGTGCTTTAGTTAAAAACATGAGGAGCCCTCTTTTGTTTTTACGAAAACTAATGAGCATAATTGAACTGTGTCCCAAAGCTCCTGTGGCTGGGTAAAATGGAAAATACACACATGTGCACAACATCAACACACTCTCACACACACACACACACACACACACACACACACACACACACACACACACACACACACACACACACACACACACACACACACACACAGGAGAAAAAAGGAAAGGAAATGAGATGAAAGGAAAGAGGAGAGAAAGGAGGCCAAACAAGGAGACATGAGAGGAGACAGCAGGCCAGACAAGGAGACAGGAGAGGAGACATACCCGTGACCCAGAGGTACAGACAGAGCTAGATCGATAGTCTAATACTAATGCAGACACATTGATTGATAAACCACCACTGACAGCCCGGCGGAGGGAAGAAAACCCTCTGTGATTATTGGCTTAAAATGTCACTCACTCCTACCAATGGCGTGCGTCCGTCTCATGTCAGATGCCTTTAAGCAACGAATGAGAGGAGGCGGATGGTAGCCTCAGATCTATCTTCTACATCTGTGAGGCAGCCTTGTGTCTTTCCGCTTCTATCGTTCTTTCTTTGTCAGAACAAATCACAGTTGACCTTTTAGTAGTGTTTAGGACTAGAGGTCAACTGAGGAGTTGGACTTAAAGACAACAGTGTGATACTCTGGCTCCATGGACTTTGATTATTTGAGCCAGGGTTGTTCATTTTCATTGTTTGGGTGTATTTCTATGTTGGGTTTTGGGTGATTTTCTATGGTTGCATTTCTGTCACGTTTATTTCTAGGATTAGTCATATGACTCCCAATCGGAGGTAACGAGTGTCAGCTGTCGGCTCGTTATCTCTGATTGGGAGCCATATTTAAACTGTGTGGTTTCTCCTTGGTTTGTGGGTTTTTGTTCCAAGTTCAGTCATTGTCACTGTTGGACTTCACTATCGTCTTTTGTTTTGTATTTACGTGCTGTACTCATTAAAGTCATCATGTTCACTCAACGCGCTGCGTATTGGTCCGCTTCTTCAGACGATCGTGACAGAAAAACCCACCATCAAAGGACCAAGCAGCGTGTCCGGGAGCAAAGAGACTGGACATGGGAGGAGGCGCCTGGTAAGGAGATCGAGAGGCTGGCGATGGCCCAGGTGGGCAAATCGTGGTCCTGGGAGGACATGCTCGGGGGCAAGGGACCTTGGGGGAAGATCAAGGCCCTGGCGAGAGAGGAGCAACGGCGTCAGCAGGGCCATCATCGTTGGAAGGACGAGAGGCAACCCCAAAAAGTTTTTTGGGGGGGGCACATGGCTTGGACGACGGGGCTAACGGAGGCAGAGAAGGGGCGAATTCAAGAGGCAACCAGGTTACGGGGGTCACTGGCCAAAGTAGGGAAAGGAGATGTAGAGGCACGGCGTGAGAGACTGAGGTGTGTATCCAGTCCGGTCCGGCCCGTTCCAGTTCCCAGGGTAGAGCCAGTGGTGTGTGCCTCCAGTACGGTCCGGCCTGTTACGACCCCTCGCACCAAGGATACGGTGCGCTTCGCCAGCCCGGCCCGGCCTGTTCCGGCCACTCGCACCAGGGATACGGTGCGCTTCGCCAGCCCGGCCCGGCCTGTTCCGGCCACTCGCACCAGGGATACGGTGCGCTTCGCCAGCCCAGCCCGGCCTGTTCCGGCCACTCGCACCAGGGATACGGTGCGCTTCGCCAGCCCAGCCCGGCCTGTTCCGGCCACTCGCACCAGGGATGCGGTGCGCTTCGCCAGCCCAGCCCGGCCTGTTCCGGCCACTCGCACCAGGGATACGGTGCGCTTCGCCAGCCCGGCCCGGCCTGTTCCGGCCACTCGCACCAGGGATACGGTGCGCGTCGCCAGCCCTTTCCCACCAGTGCCTACACCACGCCCCAAGCCTCCTGTGTGTCTCCCGAGTCCTGTGCGTCCTGTTGCTGCTCTCCGCACTAGGCTTAATGTGAGTCCCCAGGGTCCAGCATGCCCTGTTCCGGCTCTCCGCACTAGCCCTTATGTGCGTTCCCAGGGTCCAGCATGCCCTGTTGCTTCTCCCCGCACTAGCCCTGAGATGCGTGTCCTCAGCCCGGTACCTCCAGTTCCGGCACCACGCATCAGGCCTACGGTGCGTCCCCAGGGCCAAGCATGCCCTGTTGCTGCTTCCCGCACTAGCCCTGAGATGCGTGTCCTCAGCCCGGTACCTCCAGTTCCGGCACCACGCATCAGGCCTACGGTGCGTCCCCAGGGCCAAGCATGCCCTGTTGCTTCTCCCCGCACTAGCCCTGAGATGCGTGTCCTCAGCCCGGTACCTCCTGTTCCGGCACCACGCACCAGGCCTACGATGCGCCTCAGACGGCCAGAGTCTGCCGTCTGCCCAACGGGGCCTGAACTGTCCGTCTGCCCAACGCCGTCTGAACTGCCCGTCTGCCCAACGCCGTCTGAACTGTCCGTCTGCCAAGCGCCGCAGGAACTGCCCGTCTGTACTGAGCCTGCAAAGCCGCCCGTCTGCCATGAGCCTTCAGAGCCGTCCGCCAGACCGGAGCCGCTAGAGCTCTCCGCCAGACAGGAGCAGCCAGAGCCTTCCGCCAGACAGGATCAGCCAGAGCCTTCCGCCAGACAGGAGCAGCCAGAGCCTTCCGCCAGACAGGATCAGCCAGAGCCTTCCGCCAGACAGGATCAGCCAGAGCCTTCCGCCAGACAGGATCAGCCAGAGCCTTCCGCCAGACAGGATCAGCCAGAGCCTTCCGCCAGACAGGATCAGCCAGAGCCTTCCGCCAGACAGGATCAGCCAGAGCCTTCCGCCAGCCAGGATCCTCCAGAGCCGTCCAGCCAGGATCCGCCAGAGCCGTCCAGCCAGGATCCGCCAGAGCCAGCCAGCCAGGATCCGCCATTCAGTCCGGTGCTGCCCCTTAGTCAGGTACTGTCCCTTAGTCCGGTGCTGCCCCTTAGTCAGGTACTGTCCCTTAGTCCGGTGCTGCCCCTTAGTCCGGTGCTGCCCCTTAGTCCGGTGCCGCCCCTTAATCCAGTGGGGTTTAATTGGGGGGTGGTCAGGTGGAGGGGCCTACGGAAGCGGATAGTGACTAAGGTGGGGTGGGGACCACGACCTGGGCCAGAGCCGCCACCATGGACAGACGCCCACCCAGACCCTCCCCTAGACTGTATGCTGGTGCGCCCGGAGTGCGCACCTTTAGGGGGGGGTACTGTGATACTCTGGCTCCATGGACTTTGATTATTTGAGCCAGGGTTGTTCATTTTCATTGTTTGGGTGTATTTCTATGTTGGGTTTTGGGTGATTTTCTATGGTTGCATTTCTGTCACGTTTATTTCTAGGATTAGTCATATGACTCCCAATCGGAGGTAACGAGTGTCAGCTGTCGGCTCGTTATCTCTGATTGGGAGCCATATTTAAACTGTGTGGTTTCTCCTTGGTTTGTGGGTTTTTGTTCCAAGTTCAGTCATTGTCACTGTTGGACTTCACTATCGTCTTTTGTTTTGTATTTACGTGCTGTACTCATTAAAGTCATCATGTTCACTCAACGCGCTGCGTATTGGTCTGCTCCCTTTCAAGACGGTCGTGACAAACAGCTATATCCTATCAGCTGAAAAGCCCCCATCTTGAACTAGCAACTACCATACACTGTATAGCTATTCCACAAACCTGATAGCATCCAAATATATCTCAGGGCACTCCTAACGAAGACCAGTCACAACAACAGACAAAGAACAATCCCCATAGTTATAGAGGAAGCTCTGTATTCACTTTAGCAGCTGAAACAATCTGCAGAGAACCAGATAGATATTTTCAGACTTCTGGTCTGCTTGAGTAGGGGGAAAAACCTGGAGAAGAACCTTGAAAAGGCAAGAGGCAAAAGCCTTAGGCCCTGTTTTAACGTTTGATGGCTTGTGTGACTTCAAAGCTATCCTTGGTGGTGGAGATCCTGGAGAAGTAATGTTTTTATTCCAGCAATAAGGCCGCAGACTGGAGAGCGACAGGCAAATTGACACACTGGGCAACAGATACATGTTTGATGAATTGGCCAATACTGGGGCCGTGATGGCCTTCATACGTGCATAATGGACTAGCCGCAGCACACTTCAGATGGCCTGCCATGATAAGGCAGAGTAATGAATGGGAGAAGGGAGTGGGGCTGGGAAAAAGTAGGATCCGGACGGGCTTTAATAAACTTAATAAGAAAAGTGAATGGAGAGAAATGGACAGAGATGTCTGGGAGAGGAAATTGGAAGGACGTGAAACGTCCATCTGTCCATCAGGCTGACAAGTCGATTAGGCTTCATTGGGCGATCACGTCACTCTGGGAGCAATTGGATGTCCTGTGATTAAAGCAGGTAGTACACAGTACAGCAACCAGTACAGTAAGATAGGGCTTAGCTATTGGACAACAGAGCTACACGTCACACCACAACAACAGATCAAATCAAATCCAATTGTATTTGTCACATGCGTCGATTACAACAGGTATAGATAGACCTTACAGTGAAATGCTTACTTACAAGTTCTTTTCCAACGATGCAGAGTTAAATAAGAAAAAACAAAAAAACACATGAGAAATAAAACACATTGGAATGAAGCTACCATACCAATTGAGGTAGATATGTACGGTGGGGTCTGAAATTATTGACAGCCTTGATAAAGATTGGGTCGTTCCACCTCAAAAAGCACAAGAAAAAGGATTTCTGAGAAATTAATAAATTGATTGCACACAAGTTGGACATTTTAATTCATAGGGTTCAGATTATATTCAATAAATATAGACCCCAACATCCGACTTGGACCAAACTTCTTCCAAACAATGAGTAAGACATGAGGAATAATATTTTGGGGGGTCAAAAGCCACCCACAGACCCCCCAAGACATGCTAACCTCCCCTGTTATTGTAATGGTGAGAGGTAATCTTGGGGGTATGATCTTTGACCCTATTAAACTTTCTCACTCATCATTATTCACGATTCATTCAGGATGATCCGTAATCATGGTAGCATCCACATTAATGTACAAGTGATTAGAAACATATTCTATTCTTATTTATAATAAAAGTGACTCCAATAATAACACAATACATTATTTACCATTCATTTCTGAATGAACAAACTGCAAATGCATCCAAAAAGTTTGTAGAGTAACACGCTTGATGTAATCATTGAATATGGGACCAAATACTCAACTTTGATTTATAAGAATCTTTAGGGGGTGTCAAATTGTTTTACCCCTACCTTTTTTAGAGAAAAAAATATTACTTGTTAAAAAAAGACAAATTGTTTTAGTATAAAATATTATAATTTCCCAATTTTTTGGAACATACACTATAACTCAGTATTTTTATTATTTATTTTATACAGCCATTATTGCTCATCTTTATCAAGGGTGTCAATACTTTTGGAACGCACTGTACATACAGT
Source organism: Coregonus lavaretus (assembly GCF_964263955.1). Classification (NCBI taxonomy): domain Eukaryota; kingdom Metazoa; phylum Chordata; class Actinopteri; order Salmoniformes; family Salmonidae; genus Coregonus; species Coregonus lavaretus. The sequence goes on from NC_139988.1 coordinate 30,619,047, forward strand.
ACCTGTCAAAAGTTTGGACACACCTACTTGTTCAAGGATTTTTCTTAATTTTTACTATTTTCTACATTGTAGAATAATAGTGAAGACATCAAAACTATGAAATAACACATATGGAATCATGTAGTAACCAAAAAAGTGTTAAACAAATCAAAATATATTTTATATTTGAGATTCTTCAAATAGCCACCCTCTGCCTTGATGACAGCTTTGAACAATCTTGGCATTCTCTCAACCAGCTTCACCTGGAATGATTTTCCAACATTCTTGAAGGAGTTCTCACATATGCTTAGCACTTGTTGGCTGCTTTTCCTTCACTCTGCCGTCCGACTCATCCAAAACCATGTCAATTCGGTTGAGGTCGAGGGATTGTGGATGCCAGGTCATCTGATGCAGCACTCCATCACTCTCCTTCTTGGTAAAATAGCCCTTACACAGCTTGGAGGTGTGTTGGGTCATTGTCCTGTTGAAAAACAAATGATAGTCCCACTAAGCCCAAACCAGATGGGATGGCGTATCGCTGCAGAATGCTGTGGTAGCCACGCTGGTTAAATGTGCCTTGAATTCTAAATAGATCACTGACAGTGTCACCAGCAAAGCACCCCCACACCATAACACCTCCTCCTCCAAGCTTTACGGTGGGAACTACACATGCGGAGATCATCTGTTCACCCACACCACGTCTCACAAAGACACGGTGGTTGGAACCAAAAAACTCCAATTTGGACTCCAGACCAAAGGACACATTTCCCCCGGTCTAACGTCCATTGCTCGTGTTTCTTGGCCCAAGCAGGTCTCTTCTTCTTATTGGTGTCCTTTAGTAGTGGTTTATTTGCAGTAATTCAACCATGAAGGCCTGATTCACACAGTCCCCTCTGAACAGTTGATGTTGAGATGTGTCTGTGACTTGAACTCTGTGAATAATTTATTTGGGCTGCAATTTCTGAGGCTGGTAACGCTAATGAACTTATCCTCTGCAGCAGAGGTAACTCTGGATCTTCCATTCCAGTGGTGGTCCTCATGAGAGCCAGTTTCATCAAACCGCTTGATTGTTTTTGCGACTGCACTTGAAGAAACTTTCAAAGTTCTTGAAATGTTCCATATTGACTGACCTTCATGTCTTAAAGTAATGATAGACTGTCGTTTCTCTTTGCTTATTTGAGCTGTTCTTGACATAATATGGACTTGGTCTTTTACCAAATAAGGCTGTCTTCTGTATACCCCCCCTACCTTGTCACACCACAACTGATTGGCTCAAACGCATTAAGAAGGAAAGAAATTCCACAAATTATATTTTAAGAAGGCACACCTGTGAATTGAAATGCATTCCAGGTGACTACCTCATGAAGCTGGTTGAGAGAATGCCAAGAGTGTGCAAAGCTGTCATCAAGGCAAAGGGTGGCTATTTGAATCATCTCAAATATAAAATATATTTTGATTTGTTTAACACTTTTTTGGTTACTACATGATTCCATGTGTTATTTCATAGTTTGATATATTCACTATTATTCTACAATGTAAAAAATTGTACAAATAAAGAAAAACCATTGAATGAGTATGTGTGTCCAAACTTTTGACTGGTACTGTATAGGCAGGGGTAAAGTGACTTGGTATCAAGATATATAATACTAAAAGTAAAAAGAAGTAGCAACAGTGTATATGGTTGGTACAGTGGGGAAAAAAAGTATTTAGTCAGCCACCAACTGTGCAAGTTCTCCCACTTAAAAAGATGAGAGAGGCCTGTCATTTTCATCATAGGTACACGTCAACTATGACAGACAAATTGAGGAAAAAAAATCCAGAAAATCACATTGTAGGATTTTTAATGAATTTATTTGCAAATTATGGTGGAAAATAAGTATTTGGTCACCTACAAACAAGCAAGATTTCTGGCTCTCACAGACCTGTAACTTATTCATTAAGAGGCTCCTCTGTCCTCCACTCGTTACCTGTATTAATGGCACCTGTTTGAACTTGTTATCAGTATAAAAGACACCTGTCCACAACCTCAAACAGTCACACTCCAAACTCCACTATGGCCAAGACCAAAGAGCTGTCAAAGGACACCAGAAACACAATTGTAGACCTGCACCAGGCTGGGAAGACTAAATCTGCAATAGGTAAGCAGCTTGGTTTGAAGAAATCAACTGTGGGAGCAATTATTAGGAAATGGAAGACATACAAGACCACTGATAATCTCCCTCGATCTGGGGCTCCACGCAAGATCTCACCCCGTGGGGTCAAAATGATCACAAGAACGGTGAGCAAAAATCCCAGAACCACACGGGGGGACCTAGTGAATGACCTGCAGAGAGCTGGGACCAAAGTAACAAAGCCTACCATCAGTAACACACTACGCCGCCAGGGACTCAAATCCTGCAGTGGCAGACGTGTCCCCCTGCTTAAGCCAGTACATTTCCAGGCCCGTCTGAAGTTTGCTAGAGTGCATTTGGATGATCCAGAAGAGGATTGGGAGAATGTCATATGGTCAGATGAAACCAAAATATAACTTTTTGGTAAAAACTCAACTTGTCGTGTTTGGAGGACAAAGTTGCATCCAAAGAACACCATACCTACTGTGAAGCATGGGGGTGGAAACATCCTGCTTTGGGGCTGTTTTTCTGCAAAGGGACCAGGACGACTGATCCGTGTAAAGGAAAGAATGAATGGGGCCATGTATCGTGAGATTTTGAGTGAAAACCTCCTTCCATCAGCAAGGGCATTGAAGATGAAACGTGGCTGGGTCTTTCAGCATGACAATGATCCCAAACACACCACCCGGAATACGAAGGAGTGGCTTTGTAAGAAGCATTTCAAGGTCCTGGAGTGGCCTAGCCAGTCTCCAGATCTCAACCCCATAGAAAATCTTTGGAGGGAGTTGAAAGTCCGTGTTGCCCAGCGACAGCCCCAAAACATCACTGCTCTAGAGGAGATCTGCATGGAGGAATGGGCCAAAATACCAGCAACAGTGTGTGAAAACCTTGTGAAGACTTACAGAAAACGTTTGACCTGTGTCATTGCCAACAAAGGGTATATAACAAAGTATTGACAAACTTTTGTTATTGACCAAATACTTATTTTCCACCATAATTGCAAATAAATGCATTAAAAATCCTACAATGTGATTTTCTGGATTTTCTTTTCTCATTTTGTCTGTCATAGTTGACGTGTACCTATGATGAAAATTACAGGCCTCTCTCAATCAATCAATCAATCAATTTTATTTTATATAGCCCTTCTTACATCAGCTAATATCTCGAAGTGCTGTACAGAAACCCAGCCTAAAACCCCAAACAGCTAGTAATGCAGGTGTAGAAGCACGGTGGCTAGGAAAAACTCCCTAGAAAGGCAAAACCTAGGAAGAAACCTAGAGAGGAACCAGGCTATGAGGGGTGGCCAGTCCTCTTCTGGCTGTGCCGGGTGGAGATTATAACAGAACCATGCCAAGATGTTCAAAAATGTTCATAAGTGACAAGCATGGTCAAATAATAATCAGGAATAAATCTCAGTTGGCTTTTCATAGCCGATCATTAGAGTTTAAAACAGCAGGTCTGGGACAGGTAGGGGTTCCATAACCGCAGGCAGAACAGTTTAAACTGGAATAGCAGCAAGGCCAGGCGGACTGGGGATAGCAAGGAGTCACCACGGCCGGTAGTCCCGACGTATGGTCCTAGGGCTCAGGTCTCTCAGTTGGCTTTTCATAGCCGATCATTTAGAGTTGAAAACAGCAGGTCTGGGACAGGTAGGGGTTTCGTAGCCGCAGGCAGAACAGTTGAAACTGGAATAGCAGCAAGGCCAGGCGGACTGGGGGCAGCAGGGTGTCATCATGCCCGGTAGTCCTGACGTATGGTCCTAGGGCTCAGGTTCTCAGAGAGAAAGAGAGAACGAGAGAATTAGAGAGAGCATACTTAAATTCACACAGGACACTGGATAAGACAGGAGAAGTACTCCAGGTATAACCAACTAACCCCAGCCCCCCGACACATAAACTACTGCAGCATAAATACTGGAGGCTGAGACAGGAGCGGTCCGGAGACACTGTGGCCCCATCCGAAGAAACCCCCGGACAGGGCCAAACAGGAAGGATATAACCCCACCCACTCCGCCAAAGCACAGCCCCCGCACCACTAGAGGGATATCCCCAACCACCAACTTACAATCCTGAGACAAGGCCGAGTATAGCCCACAGAGGTCTCCACCACAGCACAAACCAAGGGGGGGGGGGGGTCGCCAACCCAGACAGGAAGATCACGTCAGTAACTCAACCCACTCAATTGACGTACCCCTCCCAGGGACGGCATGAAAGAGCACCAGCAGGCCAGTGACTCAGCCCCTGCAACAGGGTTAGAGGCAGAGAACCCCAGTGGAGAGGGGAACCGGCCTGGCAGAGACAGCAAGGGCTGTTCGTTGCTCCAGCCTTTCCGTTCACCTTCACACTCCTGGGCCAGACTACACTCAATCATATGACCTACTGAAGAGATAAGTCTTCAGTAAAGACTTAAAGGTTGAGACCGAGTCTGCGTCTCTCACATGGGTAGGCAGACTGTTCCATAAAAATGGAGATCTATAGGAGAAAGCCCTGCCTCCCGCTGTTTGCTTAGAAATTCTAGGGACAATTAGGAGGCCTGCGTCTTGTGACCGTAGCGTACGTATTGGTATGTACGGCAGGACCAACTCGGAAAGATAGGTAGGAGCAAGCCCATGTAACGCTTTATAGGTTAACAGTAAAACCTTGAAATCAGCCCTTGCCTTAACAGGAAGCCAGTGTAGGGAAGCTAGCACTGGAGTAATATGATCAAATTTCTTGGTTCTAGTCAGGATTCTAGCAGCCGTATTTAGCACTAACTGAAGTTTATTTAGTGCTTTATCCGGGTAGCCGGAAAATAGAGCATTGCAGTAGTCTAATCTAGAAGTAACAAATGCATGGATTAATTTTTCTGCATCATTTTTGGACAGAAAATTTCTGATTTTTGCAATGTTACGTAGATGGAAAAAAGCTGTCCTTGAAACAGTCTTGATATGTTCGTCAAAAGAGAGATCAGGGTCAAGAGTAACGCCTAGGTCCTTCACAGTTTTATTTGAGACGACTTTACAACCATCAAGATGAATTGTCAGATTTAACAGAAGATCTCTTTGTTTCTTGGGACCTAGAACAAGCATCTCTGTTTTGTCCGAGTTTAAAAGTAAAAAGTTTTCAGCCATCCACTTCCTTATGTCTGAAACACAGGCTTCTAGCGAGGGCAATTTTGGGGCTTCACCATGCTTCATTGAAATGTACAGCTGTGTGTCATCCGCATAGCAGTGAAAGTTAACATTATGTTTTCGAATAACATCCCCAAGAGGTAAAATATATAGTGAAAACAATAGTGGTCCTAAAACGGAACCTTGAGGAACACCGAAATGTACAGTTGATTTGTCGGAGGACAGACCATTCACAGAGACAAACTGATATCTTTCCGACAGGTAGGATCTAAACCAGGCCAGAACTTGTCCGTGTAGACCAATTTGGGTTTCCAGTCTCTCCAAAAGAATGTGGTGATCGATGGTGTCAAAGGCAGCACTAAGGTCTAGTAGCACGAGGACAGATGCAGAGCCTCGGTCTGACGCCATTAAAAGGTCATTTACCACCTTCACAAGTGCAGTCTCAGTGCTATGATGGGGTCTAAAACCAGACTGAAGCATTTCGTATACATTGTTTGTCTTCAGAAAGGCAGTGAGTTGCTGCGCAACAGCTTTTTCTAAAATTTTTGAGAGGAATGGAAGATTCGATATTGGCCGATAGTTTTTTATATTTTCCGGGTCAAGGTTTGGCTTTTTCAAGAGAGGCTTTATCACTGCCACTTTTAGTGAGTTTGGTACACATCCGGTGGATAGAGAGCTGTTTATTATGTTCAACATAGGAGGGCCAAGCACAGGAAGCAGCTCCTTCAGCAGTTTAGTAGGAATAGGATCCAGTATGCAGCTTGAAGGTTTAGAGGCCATGATTATTTTCATCATTGTGTCAAGAGATATAGTACTAAAACACTTAAGTGTCTCTCCCGATCCCAGGCCCTCGCAGAGCTGTGCAGATCCAGGACAGCTAAGCCCTGGAGGAATACGCAGATTCAAAGAGGAGTCCGTAATTTGCTTTCTAATGGTCATGATCTCTCATCTTTTTAAGTGGGAGAACTTGCACAATTGGTGACTGACTAAATACTTTTTTTCCCCACTGTATGTGTGTGTGGCGTCAGTACGCGTGAGTGTGTTATGGGTGTGTGTTCGTATGTGTATTTGTGTGTGGATAGAGACCTGTGAGTGTGTCTATAGCCAGTGCAGGTAGAGTCAATGCACAGGCTATATCCACACTCTAAAAAAACAAGTCCAATGAGATGAACAATGTGGTATGTATATGTCCTGAACACCCATCACAACCCGCTTAATCCCATCCAAACGCTTACACCTCCTCCCATACACACCCCCTACCATACAACCCCTCTCCCATAAAGACACACACACACACACACTCACAAGTACACTGCAGGCAGGTTTCAGCTCACTACAGTGCTGTGGTGGTGCTGTATCACCCTGTCATTATCTTTCTCCATTACCCCCAGTGCCCCCCCCCCCCCAGCTGGCAGTCATTTAAAGATCACACGTCCAGGACACACATATAGCTCTCCCCTCCCTCGCCATCCATGACAATTCCCACGTTAGAGGATTACACGTTGTTCCCTACCCATGCTGCTGTAAATGACTACTAATGAGGAGGCTAATCATTAAGGTACATGTGGAGAGGGAGGGTAAATTCTTCCTAAACGTGTTTTATGTGTTTAATCTGCTTTGAAAAGGACATGGTTGGTGTCTGTTGATGCCATACCTGTAAAAGGCATTACTAACTACAGACCCTGATTAGAGGGGAGAGGGGTTCAGACGGAAGTTGATGCAGGGTTACATCATATGTAAACAAAATAGATTAAATTGTATACATAGCACATTGTCTAACATTCCCGTTAAAGCTGAAATAGCCTACACATTAATAATTTCACTAGGTCAACGTCAATTGAACCTCAACAGGTTTGTTTATAACACTTGAAATTATAGGGTATTCAAAAAAAGAAACACTATTAACATGTCATTTTTTCATTGGTCCAAAAGTGTACTGTCATAGCTAAATTCCCAACCTGGCCCCATTCCATCATGGCCACTTTATCATCCCCCTTCATTCCTAATTGGCATAGATCACTCCTCACCTCTCCACCTGATAGCTGATGTGTGGTGATCGTTCTGGCACAAAAATGGTCGCCGTGCTTCACCCAGGTGGGTGCTACACATTGGTGGTGGATGAGGTGAGCTAATTCAGAGGCTTTCCTCAATTGGCCTAGACTAGCTTGCTTACTTGACAGACAGATATCAATGTGTATCTACTGATGGTGTTAAATCAGGTTTTCTGGACATAACGAAAGGTGTCCCTGGGTCCAGTGCTTTTTACTATAGATATTAACAATGTTGGTTTGTGTGTAAAAAAAAGTAACCTGCACCTGTATGCGGACGATACTGTTGTGTATGCTATTGCCCCCACTGTTGACCATGCTCTATCGGAACTACAGTCTGCTTTCATTGTTTTACAGAAAACCTTTATTGACCTTAAATGAGTATTGAATGCTGGTAAAAACTAAGTATACATTGTTTTCCAGAGTGCATAAAAATGACGCTAATGATTTCAGCATATGTACTTTGGATGATGCCCACATTGATTGTGTTCCTGCTTACAAATATCTGGGCATCTGGATAGACGATAAGATGTATTTTAAAAAACATATTGATGAGTTAGTTGAGAAGCTGAGGACAAATATGGGCTTCTTCTATAGAAACAGGTCCTACCTATCACTAAATATTAGAATGCAGATAATTCAGTCAACGTTTCTTCCGCTCCTAGACTACAGTGACTATTTGCACTCATCAGAAAGTAGGTTGGCCCTCTTTAACATTGCGTAAGTCAAAACACTGCATTTTATTCATTTATAAAGCCCTATTGCGAAAACTCCCACATTACCTGACATCTTTGCTTACCCATAGAAATACTAGTTACCATACCCACTCACAGGGATGGCTAACTCTGGCAATTCTGTCTGTTGCTACAGACTTAGGAAAAACAGCTTGTAATTCCTATATACCCCATGCATGGAACAATCTTCAAAGTTCCTTTAAACTAGATACAGTGGGGAAAAAAAGTATTTAGTCAGCCACCAATTGTGCAAGTTCTCCCACTTAAAAAGATGAGAGAGGCCTGTAATATTCATCATAGGTACACGTCAACTATGACAGACAAATTGAGAAAAAAATTTCCAGAAAATCCCATTGTAGGATTTTTAATGAATTTATTTGCAAATTATGGTGGAAAATAAGTATTTGGTCACCTACAAACAAGCAAGATTTCTGGCTCTCACAGACCTGTAACTTCTTCTTTAAGAGGCTCCTCTGTCCTCCACTCGTTACCTGTATTAATGGCACCTGTTTGAACTTGTTATCAGTATAAAAGACACCTGTCCACAACCTCAAACAGTCACACTCCAAACTCCACAATGGCCAAGACCAAAGAGCTGTCAAAGGACACCAGAAACAAAATTGTAGACTTGCACCAGGCTGGGAAGACTGAATCTGCAATAGGTAAGCAGCTTGGTTTGAAGAAATCAACTGTGGGAGCAATTATTAGGAAATGGAAGACATACAAGACCACTGATAATCTCCCTCAATCTGGGGCTCCACGCAAGATCTCACCCCGTGGGGTCAAAATGATCACAAGAACGGTGAGCAAAAATCCCAGAACCACACGGGGGGACCTAGTGAATGACCTGCAGAGAGCTGGGACCAAAGTAACAAAGCCTACCATCAGTAACACACTACGCCGCCAGGGACTCAAATCCTGCAGTGCGAGACGTGTCCCCCTGCTTAAGCCAGTACATGTCCAGGCCCGTCTGAAGTGCATTTGGATGATCCAGAAGAGGATTGGGAGAATGTCATATGGTCAGATGAAACCAAAATAGAACTTTTTGGTAAAAACTCAACTCGTCATGTTTGGAGGACAAAGAATGCTGAGTTGCATCCAAAGAACACCATACCTACTGTGAAGCATGGGGGTGGAAACATCATGCTTTTGGGCTGTTTTTCTGCAAAGGGACCAGGACGACTGATCCGTGTAAAGGAAAGAATGAATGGGGCCATGTATCGTGAGATTTTGAGTGAAAACCTCCTTCCATCAACAAGGGCATTGAAGATGAAACGTGGCTGGGTCTTTCAGCATGACAATGATCCCAAACACACCGCCCGGGCAACGAAGGAGTGGCTTCGTAAGAAGCATTTCAAGGTCCTGGAGTGGCCTAGCCAGTCTCCAGATCTCAACCCCATAGAAAATCTTTGGAGGGAGTTGAAAGTCTGTGTTGCCCAGCGACAGCCCCAAAACATCACTGCTCTAGAGGAGATCTGCATGGAGGAATGGGCCAAAATACAAGCAACAGTGTGTGAAAACCTTGTGAAGACTTACAGAAAACGTTTGACCTGTGTCATTGCCAACAAAGGGTATATAACAAAGTATTGAGAAACTTTTGTTATTGACCAAATACTTATTTTCCACCATCGTTTGCCAATAAATTCATTAAAAATCCTACAAAGTGATTTTCTGGATTTTTTTTTCTCATTTTGTCTGTCATAGTTGACGTGTACCTATGATGAAAATTACAGGCCTCTCTCATATTTTTAAGTGGGAGAACTTGCACAATTGGTGGCTGACTAAATACTTTTTTCCCCACTGTACATTGGTGCCTCACGGACTGTTCAAAATGTTGATTGAGGAGCTCTGCTGAGGAAAGTGATTGTTTTTCTTGAGTGTCTGTATTTTTGTATTCTCTTGTATTTTAAAAAATTTGTGAAATGGTCAAATGCAGGGTTCCCTTGTGAAAGAGACCTTGGCCTCAATGGGATTCCCTGTTAAAATAAAGGTAAGCTAACAATGAAAAGGTTCTGTGGTGAATGTGTTTCCTGGAGGCCGGACGAGTCTCCATCCCGAACGCCAGCGGAGTTAGCAAGGTACTTTGGTCAACTCGGGATAACCGGTACCACAAAAGTGGCTCACCTTTTAGCCAGGTACATTTCTATGGCAACGAATGCTTCAGAACTAACCAACTCCGGGGCAGGTTAACTCAGGGTTAACTCCATATATATGCACTGCCTAGGCTGCACAATTGCCCCTTTCTGGGATAAATCAACTATTTTGAATTGCATTCAACTAGGCGGCCCGGCCTATACTTGCATTGCTATGCTGGTGCTAGCCAACTGTCGCTATCCTTTCAGCACCATTGCACGATCGACTACTGTGGCTCTTTTTATCAATGAGTATGCCTATTACTTACCTGCTGAAATTGGCAGGTGATGAGTTTGTTGATGATGTAGATAGGGTGCAGCAAGTGATAGGAGCCTGTCGTATGTTGCCGCTGGCATTCGTAGGTAACAGGAAAACAGTATGTGACCATCTGCTCTCATCTCCCTAACGAGAGTGTGGTATTGTCCACGTTGTAGTCTCTTACCGTTTACTTCCCTTAAGGCTCGTACAGAACGTGGATCTAGCGTTCATCTGCCGGTTGTTCAGAGCGCTGTGTTTTACAGACCACCCGCTGTAGACGTCTGGCTGCTGACATTTTCACCCGATTCTACATGTAAAATCGGTGCGCACTCAGTTCTCAAATTATGGCCGGCACTCTGTTCAGAGGTGCTCAGCACTCTCAGCCAGCAAACACTACTGGTGCACCTGAACCCTTAAGTAACTTATCCTCTGCCTAAAAAAGACTAGGAGCAAAGCAGCCTCCATGTTTGCTCGTTTATGCGAAGGATAGAATGCCATTCACTGTCACGTGACAATAGAATGCTCATGATGTCGTTCTTGTGTTTATAATTTTGCTAACTACAACGACCAAGTTTGATCTCGGACGACAATAAAATGTTAATGATGTACCTGCGACAACTGTCTACAGACATGTTGATAGAGGGACTATAAGCCAGCCTTTAGACAAACACACAATATCTAATATTTCAGATTTGAGAATGTGGTTAGAAAATTATTTGGTTAGTGCGAAAGTCATATCGGTTTGTGTGTTTGAGTTATAGACTCTCTGCCATGGCTCTCTGCTCTCTGGGGTGAGAGTATGTGTATATTCGGTTAATATTCTTTCCCATGTCATTATAGCTGGTAGTAGAGCTGACAGTCCAGTGAATCAGACAGGGACTGATCCTCTCCCTTCATGGTGCCCACTTCAAAGCCACTGCTCTGTGGTCAGATTGGCCTGGAATTGGGTCTCCCCTCACATATCTCTTCCCTCCCTTATAACTGATCCTGGATCAGCTTGGCCCAGGGATAAGGACGAGTCTGAGATAAGGTTGACCTAATAAGCCAGGTTTGACCCTTGCAGAAATTAAAGGTCCACCACTGACTGACCTGGTTGGGAGGCTGTCTGTCTGTTAGGGATGTCAGCCCTTTGAACTAGTTCACTGTATTATGATGGGAGATACAGTATAAGTTACTACACTGACTCCAAGTTGACAAAACACAATATTAGTTAGGCTTTTATAAGATTAGAGTCACAACTACTAATCAGAGAAAACAGTATAATTTGACCCTGTAAGTGAATCTATTCTATTAGGCCTGGAGAAACCACATGTTGTATCGTCTCTATGCCTGCAGCGCAGCAATGTTTCTTGTGAATGTTAGTATAGAATGATTAGTTGTCTCCTCATATGGCAAATGCTCTTATCCCTCTGTGAGACTGAACTGAAAATCTATTCTCAGATGCAATTTTTGTCATTTTGTAGCTATATCACTGCTGCACACACACACACACACAAACGCATGCACATACACACCAAAACCAATGCTTCCTCCATGGCTCTGTCAGTTTGCCCCCATGATTACAGTATTCATCATTACGTTCACCTAAAAGCAAATAATCACTAGAGGCCTATCACTGCATGGCAGATGATCGATGGGCTTTGATGGACGACCCAGCCATGTCCATTAATGCATTATGATTGACTCCTTCTATATGATGGACCACACGAAAGCTTTTCATCATAGTGAAAGACACATGCACATATAGACATGCATGCATGCAAGCACCCAGGTGTGCGCACACACATACACACACAGGCATGCAAACACAAATACACATATATACAGTGCATTCGGAAAGTATTCAGACCCCTTGACTTTTTCCACATTTTGTTATGTTACAGCCTTATTCTAAAATGGATTAAAATGTTATTTTCCCTCATCAAACTACACACAATACCCCATAATGACAAAGCAAAAACAGGTTTAGACATTTTTGCAAATGTATAAACCAAAAAACCCCGGAAATATCATATTTACGTAAGTACTCAGACCCTTTTCTCAGTACTTTATTGAAGCATCTTTGGCAGCAATTACAGCCTTGAGTTTTCTTGGGTATGACGCTACAAGCTTGGCACACATTTGGGGAGTTTCTCCCATTCTTCTCTGCAGATCCTCTCAAGCTCTGTCAGGTTGGATGGGGAGCGTCGCTGCACAGCTATTTTCAGGTCTCTCCAGAGATGTTTGATCGGGTTCAAGTCCGGACTCTGGCTGGGCCACCAAGGACATTCAGAGACTTGTCCCGAAGCCACTGCTGCGTTGTCTTGGCTGTGTGCTTAGGGTCGTTGTCCTGTTGGAAGGTGAACCGTCGCCCCAGTCTGAGGTCCTGAGTGCTCTGGAGCAGGTTTTCATCAAGGATCTCTCTGTACTTTACTCTGTTCATCTTTCCCTCGATCCTGACTAGTATCCCAGTCCCTGCTGCTGAAAAACATCCCCACAGCATGATGCTGCCACCATCATGCTTCACCGTAGGGATGGTGCCAGGTTTCCTCCAGACGTGATGCTTAGCATTCAGGCCAAAGAGTTCAATCTTGGTTTCATCAAACCAGAGAATCTTGTTTCATGGCTTGAGAGTCTTTAGGTGCCTTTTGGCAAACTCAATGCGGGCTGTCATGTGCCTTTTACTGAGGTGTGGCTTCCGTCTGGCCACTCTACCATAAAGGCCTGATTGGTGGAGTGCTGCAGAGATGGTTGTCCTCCTGGAAGGTTCTCCCATCTCCACAGAGGGACTCTGGAGCTCTGTCAGAGTGACCATCGGGTTCTTGGTCACCTCCCTGACCAAGGCCCTTTTCCCCCGATTGCTCAGTTTGGCCGGGCGGCCAGCTCTAAGAAAAGTATTGGTTGTTACAAACTTCTTCCATTTAAGAATGATGGAGGCCACTGTGTTGTTGGGGACCTTCAATGTTGCAGAAATGTTTTGGTACCCTTCCCCAGATCTGTGCCTCGACATAATTCTGTCTCGGAGCTCTATAGACAATTCCTTCGACCTCATGGCTTGGTTTTTGCTCTGACATGCACTGTCAACTGTTTCTTTCCAAATCTGTCCAATCAATTGAATTTACCACAGGTGGACTCCAATCTCAAGGATGATCAATGGAAACAGGATGCACCTAAGCTCAATTCCGAGTCTCATGGCAAAGGGCCTGAATACTTATGTAAATAAGGTATTTCTGTTTTTATTTTTTTAATACATTTGTAAAAATGTATAAAAACCTGTTTTCGCTTTGTCATTATGGGGTATTGTGTGTAGATTGATGAGGAAAATGTTTTATTTAATCAATTTTAGAATAAGGCTTGGAAAAAGTCAAGGGGTCTGAATACTTTCCAAATGCACTGTATAAGCACAAATACATATATGTACACACACATGTAAAACACTCCTAATGTGTTCAGTGGCATTAGTCTTTTATTCCCACCATGGCTGTTAAATAGAAATCTTCATTTGTCAACACTGGTGGGAAATTGAATAATCTGATGATTTAATTGGGATGAGACCTGGGGTGTTAGCAGTAAAACAGGATTACTACACCTAGACTTACAGTCCTACCACCCACACCCTCACCCACACACAACTCACCCACACAGACAGAGACACAGACAGAGACACACCCACACAGACACAGACACACACAGAACACACCCACACAGACAGAGACAGAGACACAGACCCTACCTGGTTCTCTCAGGGGTCTGATGTTTACACTTAAAATAAAAGTAAAATGCAAACTACGCCACTATCTTTGATCTCTCACTCGCTGGCACAAATCCTTTCATGCCCCAATGTTACCCTCTAAAGGTTATCAGGTATGGCCAGGATTATACCAGTTTTGCGTTATGTTTTCCATGGGAAAATGTTTTAACACGAAGTAGACCAAACTCTTAGGTCCTTTAAAATCCTGCTGTATGTAAAACATAATGATGTCTGTTTCCAACATTAAGGCTGTTTTCCTAAAGAAGTTAAATCCGCTTGGTGTTTTGTTTCCTTGCCACGATACTAACGAGTACCGCGATACTGGTATCCTGTAGCTCAGTTGGTAGAGCATGGCGCTTGCAACGCCAGGGTTGTGGGTTCGATTCCCACGGGGGGCCAGTATGAAAAATGTATGCACTCACTAACTGTAAGTCGCTCTGGATAAGAGCATCTGCTAAATTACTAAAATGTAAATGTCCCAGCCCTAATATTAGGACTAATTAAAACGTTTCGAAAGCAGTCGCTGTTGATGCCTCCACCAACCAGTTGCCATCGACGACGCTCAGCCCTACCCTCCTCCTCGTAAAAGTTACCCATCAGCCCCCTCCCCGCGTCCTCAGGATGTGTATCAGCTGTGTTCCTGCTGCGTTGATCGCTGTGAGGAGCACGTAATGTAGTCCACGACACCAGTGTGACTACAACCAGTGTGTAGAAGTCATGTAGGAACCTGGTTTCTCAGTAAGGGGTCTAACTGCTACTGGTGGTACTTCCTTCTAACAAACCTGTGCTCTACAGGAGAAATGGGAGATGTCCGTAACAGCCGTACGACAAATAGAACAGGTGTGATCTCTGATAAAAAATATGATTCACAACATTTTGTATTATTAAAACACATTACATCATCACAACATAACAATTTATTATCTGTGCATTCAAATTATCATCGATAAAATGCAATTGTGTTCGTTGTCCATAGCTTATGCCTGCCCATCCATAACCCCACTGCCACCATGGTGCACTATGTTCACAACGTTGACATCAGCAAACCGCTCGCCCACACAACGCCATACACACTGTCTGCCATCTGCCCGGTACAGCTGAAACCGGGATTCATCCGTGAAGAGCCAAGAGTGTGCAAAGCTGTCATCACATTTTGTATTATTAAAACACATTACATCATCACAACATAACAATTTATTATCATTATCATACATATTAGATACTTAATTGAATTATCATACCATATTCATTTTATCACTCTTTTGTTGCTGAGAATTTTCCTGCACCACAGGAAATGCCAGATAAGCTTTGTGATTTACATAAATTCACTGAAAACCCACACTAACACACGGTTATATTAACACTATTGCACTTTTCATGTAGCTTACTTTTGGACAGCTAATTGCCTAACCACCGATCAAGCAACATTAAGGACTAAACGTTCAAATCCTGTTGCTGCAGGATTACTTTGCTGTGGCAATATAGGTCAAATTACAAACCTACACCTGTACCAAACAAACTGTTGAATTGAGTTCAACATAAATCATTAACATATGTGTAATTAAACGTAGCCTGGTTTGGTGTGTAATAATCACAGTGATCTAGAACGACAATACTCTACTCTGCACCTACACCAGTATGCGAGCCCCACCCTCCATCAGGCTCCCTTCATCAGCCTGTTATTACGATATAATTAGCTGTCGTTTCAGTGTATCATTAAGACGTTCACTAAGTGTCAGGTACAGAAGCGTCTTAGGAAGTGACACGGGAAAGCAATATCGTTTGAAAATGTACCGGCATGGTAATTAAATAATCTACAGCATCAGGAGCAGGCAGGCACAGAAGTGATAATTAGACTAGTATTCATACCAATTAAAATCTTAATATAACCCCTTGTTTTATATATACAGTGGGGTCCGGAAGTATTGGATCCCTTGATAAGGATGAGCAAAAAAAGACTATAAAATAAATAATACAAATACTGAGCTATGTTGTTTGCAAAAAAATAAATATACAATGAACAAAAATATAAATGCAATATGCAACAATTTCTACGGTTTTATTGACTTACAGTTCATATAAGGAAATCAGTCAATTGAAATACATTAATTAGGCCCTAATCTATGGAATTTACATGACTGGGAATACAGATATGCATCTGTTGGTCACAGATACACTATATATACAAAAGTATGTGGACACCCATTCAAATTGGTGGATTCGGCTATTTCAGCCACACCCATTGCTGACAGGTGTATAAAACTGAGCACACAGTCATGCAATCTCCATAGACAAACATTGGCAGTCGAATGGCCCGTATTGAAGAGCTCAGTGACTTTCAAAGTAGCACCATCATAGGATGCCACCTTTCCAACAAGTCAGTTCGTCAATTTTCTGCCCTGCTAGAGCTGCCCCAGTCTGTAAGTGTAAGTGCTGTTATTGTGAAGTGGAAACGTCTAGGAGCAAAAATGGCTCAGCTGCGAAGTGGTAGGCCACACAAGCTCACAGAACGGGAACGCCGAGTGCTGAAGCACGTAGCTTGTAAAAATCGTCTGTCCTCGGTTGCAACACTCACTACCGAGTTCCAAGCTGCCTCTGGAAGCAACGTCAGCACAATAACTGTTTTTCGGGAGCCAGGAGGACGCTACCTGTCCCAATGCATAGTGCCAACTGTAAAGTTTGGTGGAGAGGGAATAATGGTCTGGGGCTGTTTTTCATGCTTCGGGCTAGGCTCCTTAGTTCCAGTGAAGGGAAATCCTAACGCTACAGCATACAATTACATTCTAGACTTCCAACTTTGTGGCAACAGTTTGGGAAAGCCCTTTCCTGTTTTAGCATAACAATGCCCCCGTGCACAAAGCGAGGTCCATACATAAATGGTTTGTCGAGATCGGTGTGGAAGAACTTGACTGGCCAGCACAGAGCCCTGACCTCAACCTGATTGAACACCTTTGGGATGAATTGGAACGCCGACTGCGAGCCAGGCCTAATCGCCCAACATCAGTGCCTGACCTCGCTAATGATCTTGTGGCTGAATGGAAGGAAGTCCCCGCAGCAATGTTCCAACATCTAGTGGAAAGCCTTCCCAGAAGAGTGGAGGCTGTTATAGTAGCAAAGTAGGGACGTACTCCATATTAATGCCCATGATTTTGGAATGAGATGTTTGACGAGCAGATGTCCACATAGTTTTGGTCATGTAGTGTACCTTAAAAAAAAGGTAGGGGCGTGGATCAGAAAACCAGTCAGTATCAGGTGTGACCACCATTTGCCTCATGCAGCGCGACACATTTCCTTCGCATAGAGTTGATCAGGCTGTTGATTGTGGCCTGTGGAATATTGTTCCACTCTTCTATTTTGGAGAACTTGAACACACTGTCGTACATGTCGATCCAGAGCATCCCAAACATGCTCAATGGATGACATGCCTGGTGAGTATGCAGGCCATGGTAGAACTGGGACATTCGCAGCTTCCAGGAATTGTGTAAAGATCCTTGCGACAAGGGGCTGTGCATTATCATACTGAAACATGAGGTGATGGTGGCGGATGAATGGCACGACAATGGGCCTCAGGATCTCGTGACAGTATCTCTGTGCATTCAAATTATCATCGATAAAATGCAATTGTGTTCGTTGTCCATAGCTTATGCCTGCCCATCCATAACCCCACTGCCACCATGGTGCACTATGTTCACAACGTTGACATCAGCAAACCGCTCGCCCACACAACGCCATACACACTGTCTGCCATCTGCCCGGTACAGCTGAAACCGGGATTCATCCGTGAAGAGCCAAGAGTGTGCAAAGCTGTCATCAAGGCAAAGGGTGGCTACTTTGAAGAATCTAAAATAAAAAATATATTTTGATTTGTGTAACACTTTTCTGGTTACTACATGATTCCATATGTGTTATTTCATAGTTTTAATGTCTTCACTATTATTCTACAATGTAAAAAAATAAAAAAATAAAGAAAAACCCTTGAATGAGTAGGTGTGACCAAACTTTTGACTGGTAGTGTATATCTATTATTGTATACCAATACAATTGCTCAGGGAAAGAGATTTTGTTTAAGAAGTAATACAAATAAATCAAAAAAAGATAGCGGTCAAAATTATTGGATCCCCTGTTTTCATTACTCCAGCACCCTCCCCTTGTGAGGATAACGACACAGCCTTTTTCTAAAATGTTTTATGAGATTGGAGAACACATTGGAAGGGATCTTAGACCATTCCTCCATACAGAATCTTTCCAGATCTTTGATATCCTTTGTCTGCGCTTATGGATCGCCCTCTTCAAGTCAAACCACAGGTTTTCAATAGGGTTCAAGACTGGAGACTTTTGTCGATTTTGTGGTCAATTAACCATTTATTTGTGGATTTTGATGTGTGCTTGGGTTATTGTCTTGCTGGAAGATCCACTTGCAGCCAAGTTTCAGCCTGCTGGCAGAGGCAACCAGTTTTTTGGCTAAAATATCCTGGTACTATGGTTCATGATGCCATTGACCTTAACAAGGGCTCCAGGACCAGTGGAAGCAAAATAGCCTCATGACATCAAAGATCCACCACCATATTTTACAGTAGGATTGAGGTATTTCTGCATATGCATTGTTCTTTCGAAGGCAAAACCCACCCTTGGTGTGCGTGGCCAAATACCTCTATTTTCGTGTCATATGACCATAGCACTGGTTACAATCCAAGTGCCAATGCATTTAGCAAACTCCAGGTGATGCTTTGGTCAGATGACATGAAAATAGAGGACTTTGGCCTCGCACACCAAGGGTGGGTTTGGCCTTCGAAAGAGCAATGCATATGCATGCAGAGAATACCTCATCACATTCCCTAATCATCACATGACCTTGATACAAAACCAAGAAAACTATACCCCAACCTCCAGAGTTAGTGCCTATGTCCATCTATTTGTATACTTTTCAATAGCCTTCAATCGAAATAAATGGGCATGTGGTTGGTTTCTCCAAGCAATATGGTATTCAGATCAAGTTAACCAAGAGCAAATGTGTGCCTCTTCTCTGAAGACTGTCTTTAAACAGAAGAAGAGAAGGCCTACTGTACCTGCGATCTCTTTCTTTTGAAGATGGTCTTGATAGCGCTCTGACATGACAGTCTAAAGAGAGGCATGTGATCGTCTATCTGCCGAATGCTAACAATGGACGCTAGCTCAGCTCTTTGGGAAAGAGAGCATTTCTCTTTCTTTCGTATTCTACCTCCCTCACTCTCTCATATCTTTCCCTCACATCCTTCTTCTCTCTCCTTCTCCTTCACTCCCCCCCCCCCCCCCCCGCTGGCCCATTACCTTTACAGAGCGGGGCTCATTAAAGAAGGCAAGTCTAGTCAAATCCTTCTGTAATTCGGTGGAGGTGAATTGCTGTCAACATCATTAACCGTCATTTCCCAACTCACTTCACTACTTATGAAGTGTTCTTTATTGTGTAATGATCCAAATCTCTCCAAATCGTCTCTCTTCAAAGGGCCTGGAAGACATACCACCCACCCAGCCGCCTGCCTGACTGCCTGGCTGGCTGAGGTTGACATGTCAGAGGCCCCAGCAGATTAAACCTGGCTCCATCATTACAGGAACTTCTTTCTGTTTAAACGGAGCGAGCATTTCATCCTGCACTCCACCTAGCAGGTAACGTTACTCAGACCAGGCCTAGCATAAGGAGAAGGGAGGAAGATATTGGTTTTTGAACGCATCTGTAGAATTTACTTAGACTAAAATAATTACTTGATGCATGAAGCATGTATTATGTTTTGTCTTCATCACTATGCAAGCAAATAAGTAGGTTCTGGACAAATTCCCACTTTCTTTTTCTGGATCCATTTGAATGGTGTTTACTGATAGCTCAGGCATCTGATGAAGCACCAGTTGGACAGACTGGCTCCATAGCAAATTAGCCTGAGAGCTGGCCTGCTTGTCATGCCATGAGCTGTCCACTGAGTCACTGTCTTGAGAAAAAGCCCCTTTTGTGTGTCGGCCATTATGTGTCCCACGGTGTCCAGTGTCACGCTATGAGATGTCCTCCAGGCCTTGTGTTGGGGAAAGCCCCTTTTGAACAGCGGCCATTGTGTGTCCCCAGTGCCGAGCCCCCCGCCAGGCAGGGACATAGAGACAGTGCAGAAAGAGGACGCTTCTCAGGGCTCTACGACTCTACAGTAAATCTTCAAATGATTTAGCCAAACAAAGAGTTCCGCTGGGCCGGAGAAGAGAGGAGACACGGACAACTAGATGAATAAGCAACATCTATTACTGGGGTGGGCCTGACCTGCGGGCCCCCACACCATGGCACCACATTTCACACCAAATTGCCTCATATTGGAGTTGACACTCCTGGAGTGGATACACTGGCCCCCTTACTACGTTAGCCGTCCGAGCCGAAGAGAGGAGAGTGAAAGTGAAAAACCACCAAGACGGGGGCCAGCGTTGGAACAAACAGAGGGATGGATGGAAGGAGGAAGGGGGGCTATGAGTGAAAAATCACGCATAATAGGTCTTGGTTTGTTTTAAAGTGAGACAAAATGGCTCAATTTGAGCACTTAGGCTCTCTGAATGGTCCTGGGTGATCTACAAGAGGAACATGCGAGGGGACAAGCGCGTCAGCCCCCTGATCAGGAGACTATAAGGGGAACAAAGCTGGATGTCCAACAGGCTTACCAGGAAACTGGAGTGGATTGGGCTGCTCTCTAAAGCTTGTTTCAGCCTCCCTCTCGGCTTTGGCTTTGCCCCCTGAAAAGTGCTGCTTGCTTCTACCCGAACCCTTTTCACTCGGTCATACTATCCCTCTCTCTACATTGTATATGCACAATGGCAAAAATAAACACAGTGCTCATATTTGTTCAACAAATTGTCGGTAGGTCTAAGCTGGTAGGTAGGTCTAAGGGTAGTAACACAAAAAGGTATTCACCATAGAAATATAATCTGATTCTATGGTATTCACTAAGTGCACCATAATGAATATCTATTCACATAAATAGGTCATCGTTTTAGACTGAAAGTGGTTATACTCCTCACTGTTGTGCAAGTTATAAAAGCTTATGCTTTCCTCCATCATTACCTTGATGGAAACTGTTTTAAGAGTTAAGAGACAGTGCGTCGGGAGGTGAGAAAAAAATAGAAAAATAATTGCACGACCTCATCACAGTTAGTCAATACAGCGTTAATTAATCTAATAACAATCCGCCCTGAAAAATATACCCCTGAACAGACAAGAAGACATCCAGTCTAGCAGAGAAGCAGACACCCAAAGCAGCACATTCACACATTGCCTAAGATCACAGGCTCTGAACAGAGAGCCGTCTTAAGCAGCCACCAATTAGCTGGATGAGAAAGAGAAAATCTGTCTCAGGTTCATGGACCAAGCATGAAACTCTATGACATGACATGGCAGACAAAAACACAGCTGATCTTTTTATAGCCACCGGTGTGAGAAAAAAAGAAAAGAAAAAAAGAACAGAGTTATGGCTCTTTTTTGGAAGGGCTGTATTATTGAGTGTTTAAGACTGAGGTGGCTTGTCGTTTGCAGTGACACTAAACCTAGATTGACAGTGGATGTAAGTGTGTTTGGCACAATGATGTGATGTCAGCTGACCTGTGAGGCCTGTTTGTTGTGGCCACATGGTTTCTGTAGTAACCAGGAAGACACAAGAGAGCAACAAAGGCACTGAGCAGGGTCGAGCTAACCACCATTGGTTAAGATATGAACAGTACAACTCATTAATATCATCCCTTTCAGTAGTTATCAATGTGTTTCAAATAAACATTTAAGCTAAAGGTTCAAATGTACATGACATTCACACTCTCAGTGATTCAAAGTGTATTAATATAACCATCATGAGTATCATTAGCACCATTTTAGCTAAGTGAGAGCACGACTGACTGATATCTGACGGACAAATTATGAAATCAGAAAAACAAGTGCCATTACGGAGAAGGGGAGGAAAAAAAGAACATATAATATAACCCTAGTATATCATAGAGTGTTTAACACCTCTGAAAGCATGACATGCTTCTCTAAGGTGTAGGAATGGAGAGCTAACACCTTTTCAAACAATGAAACAATTTTACATCAGTACCTGGTATCAGATCCAGAGCCATTCAAACAGAATGATAATGGCTCCGCTCATTCAGACAGTCAGTCAGTCAGTCTGTCTGTCAGTGAGTCAGTCAGTCAGTCGCCTTTGCAAATGGAAATGCGGAGAAAGCTGTGAGACAGGGAATAATTTTATCTAGTTGACACACATTACAACGGGAAGAATTTCAAAAGAGGAAGATGGAAGCTTTCAGGTCAATTATGGTGTCAGGACTGTCAGCTTGCTATGAAATATATCCCTTTGAAGAACACTTTAGTGGCAGAATGAGAGAGGAGAGGAGAGGGCTGCATGGGGGAGACATACTGTTAGACACACAGACCTATACGAATATGATAGGAGCACGCAGAGTAAAAACTGGCAAGATAATGGACCATTTTCTCACTGAACACTTTGTCAAGGGGGAGCAGACAGACAATCTTCACATTGCTGATGTGATATGGCGATGATGATGAATGATTACTGTGCTATATAAGTAGATTGAAACAGAGGCAAGCTGGCACTGCAAAGATGGATAGCTGCCGACTTACGGCTCCTGACCAATTCTGCTATTTTTTTATTAATTTTTTACATTGATCTCACATTTTTTGGTATATAATATTTCCTCCATTTCCTATGATCAGTAACCTTGACTTGGATGAAGATTTTTACTTCAATGAGTTGGCAGCTGTGGATGTACTGCTCATCCAGGACCAGGCCCTAATTCCGGGACTCGAAAGAGGCAGAGAGAGGCAAACGAGACTACGTCAACGAGTAAATAAATTGCCTCTACCATCCGTTCTATTGACAAACATACAATCACTAGAGAACAAACTGGACAAGCTCCGTTCGAGACTATCCTTTCAATGGCACCTGAAGAACTGTAATAACCTATGTTTCTCGGAGTCGTGGCTGAACAAGGACATGGATAATATACATCTAGCTGGTTTTTCTATGCATCTTCAAGACTGAACGGCAGCTTCGGGTAAGGTTAAGGGGGGAGGTGTGTCTTTTTGTTAACAACAGCTTGTGCACGATCTCTAATGTTAAAGAAGTCTCATGGTTTTGCTCGTCTGAGTTAGAATACCTCATGACAAACTGCAGACCATACTTTTTACCAAGAGAGTTTTTATCTATATTTTCGAAGCTGTCTGTCTATTTACCACCACAAACAGATGCTGGCACTAAGACCGCACTCAACGAGCTGTATAGGGCCATAAGCAAACAAGAAAATGCACATCCAGAGGCAACGCTCCTAGTGGACAGTGATTTTAATGCAGGGAAACTGAAACCTGTCTTACCTACTTTTACCAGCATGTCATCTGTGCAGCTAGAGGTGAAACAACTCTTGATGGCCTTTACTCCACACACAGAAACTCATACAAAGCCCTCCCTCGCCCTCCATTTGGCAAATCTGACCATAACTCTATCCTCCTGATTCCTTCTTTGAGCAAAAACTAAAACAGGAAGTACCAGTGACGCTCTCAATACGGAAATGGTCTGATGAAGTGGATGCTAAGCTACAGGACTGTTTCGCTAGCACAGACTGGAATATGTTCTGGGATTCATCCGATAACAGTCACCGGCTTCATTAATAAGTGCATCGACAACGGCATTCCCACAGTGTCGTACGTACATATCCCAACCAGAAGCCATGGATTACAGGCAACATCCGCACTGAGCTAAAGGCTAGAGCTGCCACTTTCAAGGAGCGGGACACTAATCCGGATGCTTATAAGAAACCCCGCTACGACCTCCAACGAGCCATCAAACAGTCAAAATGTAAATAAAGGACTAAGATCGAATCCTACTACGCCGTCTCTGACGCTCATCATATGTGGCAGGGCTTGCAAACTATCACGGACTACAAAGGGAAATCCAACCGCAAACCTACCAGATGAGCTAAATTCCTTCTATGCTCGCTTTGAGGCAAGCAATACTGAACCATGCATGAGAGCACCAGCTGTTCCAGACGACAGTGTGATCTCGCTGTCCGTAGCCGATGTCAGTAAGACCTTTAAACAGGTTAACATGCACAAGGCCGCTGGGCCAGACGGATTACCAGGATGCCTACTCAGAGCATGCACTGACCAGCTGACATTTTCAACCTCTCTCTGACCCAGTTTATAATACCTACATGTTTCAAGCAGACCACCATAGTCCAAGAACGCCAAGGTAACCTGTCTAAATGACTATTTCCCCATAGCACTCACATCTATAGCCATGAAATGCTTTGAAAGGCTGGTCATGGCTCACATCAATACTATCATCCCAGACACCCTGGACCCACTCCAATTCACATATCGCCCCAACAGATCCACACTGCTCTTTCCCACCTGGACAAGAGGAACACCTACGTGAGTATAGCTCAGCTTTCAACACCATAGTGCCCTCTAAGCTCATCACTAAGCTCAGGACCCTGGGACTGAACACCTCCCTCTGAAACTGGATCCTGGACTTCCTGACAGGCCGCCCCCAGGTGGTGAGGGTAGGCAATAACACATCCGCCACACTGACACTCAACACGGGGACTCATTAAGGGTTCGTGCTTAGTCCCCTCCTGTACTCCCTGTTCACCAACGACTGCGTGGCTGCGCAAGACTCCAACACCATTATTACGTTTTCTGACGACACGACGGTGGTTGGCGTGATCACCGACAACGATGAGACAGCCTATAGGGAGGAGGTCAGTGACCTGGTTGCCAGGACAACAACCTCTCCCTCAATGTCATCAAGACAAAGGAGCTGATCGTGGACTACAGGAAACGGAGGGCCAATCAAGCCCCCATCCACATCGACGGGCTGTAGTGGAGAGGGTCGAGAGCTTGAAGTTCCTTGATGTCCACATCACTAAGGAATGATCATGGTCCACACACACCAACACAGTCGTGAAGAAGGCACGAAAATGCCTCTTCCCCGTAAGGAGGCTGAAAAGATTTGGCATGGGCCCTCAGATTCTCAAAAACTTATACAGCTGCATCATTGAGAGCATCTTGACTGGCTGCATCACCACTTGGTATGGCAACTGCTTGGCATCCGACCACAATGCGCTTCAGAGGGTAGTGCGTACGGTCCAGTACATCACTGGGGCCGAGCTCCCTGCCATCCAGGACCTCTATACCAGGCGTTGTCAGAGGAAGGCCCTAGAAATTGTGAAAGACTCCAGCCACCCAAGTCATAGACTGTTAATAATATAATAATATGCCATTTAGCAGACGCTTTTATCCAAAGCGACTTACAGTCATGCGTGCATACATTTTTGTGTATGGGTGGTCCCGGGGATCGAACCCACTACCCTGGCATTACAAGCGCCGTGCTCTACCAGCTGAGCTACAGCGGACCACTGTTCTCTATGCTACCACACAACAAACGGTACCGATGCACAAAGTCTGGAACCAACAGGACCCGTAAAAGCTTCTACCCCCAAGCCACAAGACTGCTAAATAGTTAGTCCGGGTAGCTATTGGTTAACTATTTAACTATCTGAATTGACCCTTTTTGCACTAATTATTTTGACTCATCACATACGCTGCTGCTACGGTTTATTATCTATCATGTTGCATAGTCACTTTGTCTCTACCTATATGTACATATCTACCTCAATTCCCTCGCACCCCTGCACATCAACTCGGTACTGGTACCCGTGTATATAGTCAAGTTATCATTACTCATTGTGTACTTGTTCCTCGTGTTATTATTTTTCTATTATTTCTCTTTTTTTCTCTCTGCATTGTTGGGAAGGGCCTGTAAGTAAGCATTTCACTGTTAGTCTACACCTGTTGTTTACGAAGCATGTGACAAATAACATTTTATTTGACTTGATTTAATTTGATGGACACAACGTGATGTACACAACAACCAGCATTAAAAGCCATTTGATGTGTACTTTGGTTATCTGTACCCCACTGTTGACTCACCAAATGATCACATTTTATTAATTTGCTAGAGTATTTAGAAAATTGTGAGTGGTGAAATCCAATACTTTGGATAACACATCAAAAAATATTATTTTCCCACAATTTCATGGCCAGCACTCTCCTCTTCGCAGACTCGTCTGATTAGTCCTACTGTGCTTATAGAAGCACAGGCTTTGATTCAATAAAAAAACACAGATCCCATTCCAAGCTTATTTACCAAATCTTCCTAAAAGGATTCCTTAAGAACTAGAGGGGGAAAAGGGGAAAATAGGAAGTGACACAAGACAAGAACTCCACCCCTCCCCCCTCCTCCTCCTCTTCAATCCCTTCTCCCTCTATCTCCTTTTTCCTCATCCTCAGAAATGTAAATGTGTTCGCCCCTCACTTCAAGCTATAAAATAGTAACCTCGAAACCCTGAGTGACAGAGATAATTATCGGTTATTGTAGTGTCAGAAAGGGAGAAAGCTGTATGATGAGGTTCTGTGTAATTTAGACAATCAGAAACTTAAGAGGCACGCTGACACATTTCTTCCCCTCCATCTCATCCCTCCATCCCATCCCTCCATCAAAGAGTAGCTCTTGACATGCCTGAGGATAATTTGAAAGAAAGAGAAAGAGAGAGAGAGAGAGAGAGAGAGAGAGAGTGCCGCTGCCACCGCCACATAAAAGGCAAGTCACAGAAATAAAAAAGGTGTGATTGCTAGCGCTTCCATATGCAGTGGGGGCCCTGCCTGCCATTCGGTGGGTGCTGCATTCATTGTGGGAATCAAGACGAGAGAGATTCCTCTTCTCGTGTCAACCTGCCAGCATGATAAGAGGTGCCTGCCACACTGTATGAGATTAATATTTCCAACATGCTAGAGATGACACAGGAGGAGTGGGATTGGGGGATTTTATTTTGTTCTCTGCATGGTAGGGGCTGTTCTTACCCTTCAAAAACACTGACCACAAAATGTTGTTTGGGTCAGACTTGTTTGGTTAGCATACACAGAGAGATAATACAAGCTACATGGTGGCCATTTTGTTTTGTTTAAAGGAGCCTACGAATAGCCCACAACAACACTGTCATAAACAACATTAAGTGCAGTAGTCACATGTACGTACTTTCACTCACTCTCTGTGACAGATGCGAGATAAATTAAGGAATCAAATAGCTGTCAGTGTATTGAATTCAATAAATGAAACATTGTGTGTGGTTTGTCACATTTCACCAGCGCTGACGTGTAATTACGGTTATTTGTAGAAATAGCCTTCATTACCATCACCAAGGGCCCTGGATGAGAGGAGGAGATGGGACACGTCTACTTTAAGTCACATTAACATGGAGATAGAAAACCACCTATTTGATTTAACCCCTTTACAACATGCCATGTAACAAGAATAACTACTGTCGCTTTAGTGTTAAAATAAGTACAAATGTGTTATTGAAAAACTATGGTCACCTTTATCATATGATAGCAGTGTTGTTGGGGAAGCTACTGTGAAAATATAGTTACCAAGCTACAAATTATTTCACACTAGAATAAATAAAGCTACACTAAAGCTACCCTTAAAGATGGAATATGCGGTAGGGGGAAACAGTGCCACTGGCCGCCCCTACACCATTGTTATTGTTTGTGTTGCCAAGCTGAGGAGCATCGCGCAGCATGAAAAAACATTTGCAGTAGACATTGTGCTCTTCTATCACGCGTGCAATGACGTACGAGAAGAAAAAAACTGTGTTGGTTATTTGCAGTAACTTCTTTGTTGTAGTCTGTTTCACCATTAAGGATTCCAGCTTTAAGAAAAATATAGTTTACTTAACTAAAGTTACTTTGAAAACGTATCTTGTGAAAACGTATCTTATGTCAATCTGAAATGTCATACTAGATCACTTTGGGGTCATATGTGACGGCCCATCCCAGCAGGGGCTTATCTTAACAGAATGTGTTATTTAGCCTATTAGACACAAGATCAACAGCCAGCACAGACTGGAATATGTTCTGGGATTCTTCCAATGGCATTGAGGAGTACACCACATCAGTCACTGGCTTCATCAATAAGTGCATCTATGATGTCATCCCCACAGTGACCGTACGTACATACCCCAACCAGAAGCCATGGATTACAGGCAACATCCGCACTGAGCTAAAGGGTAGAGCTGCCGCTTTCAAGGAGCAGGACTCTAACCCGGAAGCTTATAAGAAATCCTGCTATGCCCTCCGACGAACCATCAAACAGGCAAAGCATCAATACAGGACTAAGATCGAATCATACTACAACGGCTCTGACGCTCGTCGGATGTGGCAGGGCTTGCAAACTATTACAGACTCTAAAGGGAAGCACAGCCATGAGCTGCCCAGTGACACGAGTCTACATGATGAGCTAAATTACTTCTATGCTCGCTTCGAGGCAAGTAACACTAAAACATGCATGAGAGCATCAGCTGTTCCGGACGACTGTGTGAGTAAGACCTTTAAACAGGTCAACATTCACAAGGCCGCAGGGCCAGACGGATTACCAGGACGTGTATTCCGAGCATGCGCTGTCTTCTTCACTGACATTTTCAACCTGTCCCTGACCGAGTCTGTAATACCAACATGTTTCAAGCAGACCACCATAGTCCCTGTGCCCAAGAACACTAAGGTAACCTGCCTAAATGACTACCGACTCGTAGCACTCACGTCTGTATCCATGAAGTGCTTTGAAAGGCTGGTCATGGCTCAATTCAACACCATTATCCCAGAAACCCTACACCCACTCCAATTTGCATACCGCCCCAACAGATCCAGGGATGATGCAATCTCTATTGCCCTCCACACTGCCCTTTCACACCTGGACAAAAAGAACACCTACGTCAGAATTCTATTCATTGACTACAGCTCAGCGTTCAACACCATAGTGCCCTCAAAGCTCATCACTAAGCTAAGGACCCTGGGACTAAACACCTCCCTCTGCAACTGGATCCTGGACTTCCTGACGGTCAGCCCCCAAGTGGTAAGGGTAGGTAACAACACATCCGCCACGCTGATCCTCAACATGGGGGCCCCTCAGGGGTGCGTGCTCAGTCCCCTCCTGTACTCCCTGTTCACACATGACTGCATGGCCAGGCACGACTTCAACACCATCATTAAGTTTGCTGATGACACAACAGTGGTAGGCCTGATCACAGACAACGACAAGACAGCCTATAGGGAGGAGGTCAGAGACCTGGCCGTGTGGTGCCAGGACAACAACCTCTCCCTCAACGTGATCAAGACAAAGGAGATGATTGTGGACTACAGGAAAAAGAAGAGGACCGAGCACACCCCCATTCTCATCGACGGGGCTGTGGTGGAGCAGGTTGAGAG
This sequence comes from Coregonus lavaretus, assembly GCF_964263955.1. Taxonomy (NCBI): domain Eukaryota; kingdom Metazoa; phylum Chordata; class Actinopteri; order Salmoniformes; family Salmonidae; genus Coregonus; species Coregonus lavaretus. The sequence continues at coordinate 30,648,474 of NC_139988.1, forward strand.
CTTCAAGTTCCTTGGTGTCCACATCACCAACAAACTAACATGTTCCAAGCACACCAAGACAGTCGTGAAGAGGGCACGAAAAAACCTATTCCCCCTAAGGAGACTGAAAAGATTTGGAATGGGTCCTCAGATCCTCAAAAGGTTCTACAGCTGCACCATCGAGAGCATCCTAACTGGTTGCATCACTGCCTGGTATGGCAACTGCTCGGTCTTCGTCCGCAAGGCAGTACAGAGGGTAGTACGTACGGCTCAGTACATCACTTGGGCCAAGCTTCCTGCCATCCAGGACCTCTATACCAGAGGAAGGTCCTAAAAATTGTCAAAGACTCCAGCCACCCTAGTCATAGACTGTTCTCTCTGCTACCGCACGGCAAGCGGTACCGGAGCGCCAAGTCTAGGTCCAAGAGGCTTCTAAACAGCTTCTACCCCCAAGCCATAAGACTCCTGAACATCTAATCAATTGGCTACCCATATTTGATTTGATTTGATCAATGTTTAAAGTGAGAAAAATAAAGGAAATTATTGCTTACTTCATTCATATTTATTTTATTTTAGCAAAAGAGTTATGTGTATTTCCAGTAGTGAGCTACATCATGTTTCATGTTTTGTGTGCAACAGCTAATGGGGATCTAATAAAATACCAAATACTATACCTACATGGCAAAAAAGTAATTAACTACTGAAAACACTACCTAGATTTGGACTACATTTACATTTACATTTTCGTCATTTAGCAGATGCTCTTATCCAGAGCGACTTACAAATTGGTGCATTCACCTTATGATATTTATTTTTCTTTTTTGTTTATTTATTTATTTATTTATTTTGGGGGGGTGGGGTAGGGGGAGGGTAAAATGATTACTTTTATCCTATCCCAGGTAGTCCTTAAAGAGGTGGGGTTTCAAGTGTCTCCGGAAGGTGGTGAGTGACTCCGCTGTCCTGGCGTCGTGAGGGAGCTTGTTCCACCATTGGGGTGCCAGAGCAGCGAACAGTTGTGACTGGGCTGAGTGGGAACTGTGCTTCCGCAGAGGTAGGGGGGCCAGCAGGCCACAGGTGGATGAACGCAATGCCCTCGTTTGGGTATAGGGACTGATCAGAGCCTGAAGGTACGGAGGTGCCGTTCCCCTCACAGCTCCGTAGGCAAGCACCATGGTCTGGTAGCAGATGCAGGCTTCAACTGGAAGCCAGTGGAGTGTGCGGAGGAGCGGGGTGACGTGAGAGAACTTGGGAAGGTTGAACACCAGACGGGCTGCAGCATTCTGGATGAGTTGTAGGGGTTTATTGGCACAGGCAGGGAGCCCAGCCAACAGAGAGTTGCAGTAATACAGACGGGAGATGACAAGTGCCTGGATTAGGACCTGTGCCGCTTCCTGTGTAAGGTAGGGTCATACTCTGCGAATGTTGTAGAGCATGAACCTACAGGATCGGGTCACCGCTTTGATGTTAGCGGAGAACGACAGGGTGTTGTCCAGGGTCACGCAAAGGTTCTTTGCACTCTGGGAGGAGGACACAACGGAGTTGTCAACCGTGATGGCGAGATCATGGAGCGGGCAGTCCTTCCCCGGGAGGAAGAGCAGCTCCATCTTGCCGAGGTTCAGCTTGAGGTGGTGATCCGTCATCCACACTGATATGTCTGCCAGTCATGCAGAGATGCGATTCGCCACCTGGTTATCAGAAGGGGGAAAGGAGAAGATGAATTGTGTGTCGTCTGCGTAGCAATGATAGGAGAGACCATGTGAGGATATGACAGAGCCAAGTGACTTGGTGTATAGAGAGAATAGGAGAGGGCCTAGAACTGAGCACTGGGGGACACCAGTGGTGAGAGCACGTGGTGCGGAGACAGATTCTCGCCACGCCACCTCGTAGGAGCGACCTGTGAGGTAGGACGCAATCCAAGAGTGAGCCGCTCCGGAGATGCCCAACTCGGAGTGGGTGGAGAGGAGGACCTGATGGTTCACAGTATCAAAGGCAGCAGATAGGTCTAGAAGGATGAGAGCAGAGGAGAGAGAGTTAGCTTTAGCAGTGCGGAGAGCCTCCGTGACACAGAGAAGAGCAGTCTCAGTTGAATGACCAGTCTTGAAACCTGACTGGTTTGGATCAAGAAGTTCATTCTGAGAGAGATAACAAGAGAGTTGGCTAAAGACGGCATGCTCAAAAGTTTTGGAGAGAAAAGAAAGAAGGGATACTGGTCTGTAGTTGTTGACATCGGAGGGATCAAGTGTAGGTTTTTTGAGAAGGGGTGCAACTCTCGCTCTCTTGAAGACGAAAGGGACATAGCCAGTGGTCAAGGATGAGTTCATGAGCGAGGTGAGGTAAGGGAGAAGGTCTCCGGAAATGGTCTGGAGAAGAGAGGAGGGGATAGGGTCAAGCGGGCAGGTTGTTGGGCGGCCGGCCGTCACATGTCGCCAGATTTCATCTGGAGAGAGAGGGGAGAAAGAAGTCAAAGCATAGGGTAGGGCAGTGTGAGCAGGACCAGCGGTGTCATTTGACTTAATAAATGAGGATTGGATGTCGTTAACCTTCTTTTCAAAATGGTTGACGAAATCATCCACAGAAAGGGAGGAGGGAGGAGGAGGATTCAGCAGGGAGGTGAAGGTGGCAAAGAGCTTCCTAGGGTTAGAGGCAGAGGCTTGAAATTTAGAGTGGTAGAACGTGGCTTTAGCAGCAGAAACAGAGGAAGAAAATGTAGAGAGGAGGGAGTGAAAAGATGACAGGTCGGCAGGGAGTCTAGTTTTCCTCCATTTCCGCTCGGCTGCCCAGAGCCCTGTTCTGTGAGCTCGCAATGAGTCGTCAAGCCATGGAGCAGGAGTGGAGGACCGAGCCGGCCGGGAGGATAGGGGACATAGAGAGTCAAAAGATGCAGAAAGGGAGGAGAGGAGGGTTGAGGAGGCAGAATCAGGAGATTGGAGGGAGAAGGATTGAGCAGAGGGAAGAGATGATAGGATGGAAGAGGAGAGAGTAGCGGGAGAGAGAGAGCGAAGGTCGCGACGGCGCATTACCATCTGAGTAGGGGCAGAGTGAGTAGTGTTGGAGGAGAGCGAGAGAGAAAAGGATACAAAGTAGTGGTCGGAGACTTGGAGGGGAGTTGCAGTGAGATTAGTAGAAGAACATCATCTAGTAAAGATGAGGTCAAGCGTAATGCCTGCCTTGTGAGTAGGGGGAGACGGTGAGAGGGTGAGGTCAAAAGAGGAGAGGAGTGGAAAGAAGGAGGCAGAGAGAAATTAGTCAAAGGTAGACGTAGGGAGGTTAAAGTCACCCAGAACTGTGAGGGGTGAGCCATCCTCAGGAAAGGAACTTATCAAGGCGTCAAGCTCATTGATGAACTCTCCAAGGGAACCTGGAGGGCGATAAATGATAAGGATGTTAAGCTTGAATGGGCTAGTGACTGTGACAGCATGGAATTCAAATTAGGAGATAGACAGATGGGTCAGGGGAGAAAGAGAGAGTGTCCACTTGGGAGAGATGAGGATTCCTGTGCCACCGCCCCACTGACCAGATGCTTTCGGGGTATGCGAGAACACATGGTCAGACGAGGAGAGAGCAGTAGGAGTAGCAGTGTTTTCTGTGGTAATCCATGTTTCCGTCAGCGCCAGGAAGTCGAGGGACTGGAGGGTAGCATAGGCTGAGATGAACTCTGCCTTGTTGGCCGCAGAACGGCAGTTCCAGAGGCTGCCGGAGACCTGGAACTCCACGTGGGTCGTGCGTGCAGGGACCACCAGGTTAGAGAGGCAGCAGCCACGCGTGTGAGGCGTTTGTATGGCCTGTGCGGAGAGGAGAGAACAGGGATAGACAGACACATAGTTGACAGGCTACAGAAAAGTCTACACTAATGCAAAGGAGATCGGAATGAAATTAACTAAACATCTGGGGAAACGAGGCCTCCCTCACTAACCTTTCACTGAAACTGTCACGGATTCAGCCGAGGCTGCTCCTCCTCCTTGCTCGGGCAGGCTTCGTCGTTCGTCGTCCCCGGAGTACTAGCTGCTGCCGATCGATGTTTCGGTGTTTGTCTTGTTTGGTCTTTATTGTTTACACCTGTTTCCCATTATGTTGGATTGTATTCCCTATATTACCCCCTGTCTCTCATTGGTTATTTTGTTTGTGATTGTTCTTTGTCATTTCGGCAGTTGCTTTGTGTTACGGGTCTTTGTGTTTTCCTCCCTGTTTGGAGGTTTGTTGTTTTGTACGTTTTTACTGTGTTCAGTAAAGTATGTTGCCAGCCGCTCTGTGTCCTGCGTTTGACTTCGCTGACCGCATACACGTCACGTGACAGAAACACTCAAATACAACTCTTCCAACTTCCACTTTAGAAATTATAATTGCTGTAATCTACAGTAGTTCAATGTTTCCAGGAATAGACTAACATAGTTTATTCAGCTAGCTAACTTGGTACAGTATTCTTCTGTGAAAACCGCCCAGGGCACCGTATCCTATGACGCCATAGCTAACTAGCATGCTAGCATCCAATAACACACGGTTTAGCACCAATACTTGGTTACAACAAACTACCAATGGATCATTCATGTCCGTGTCTACATTTAAATGTTTACATTTTTAGTCATTTAGCAGATGCTCTTATCCAGAGCGACTTACAGTTAGTGAATAGATTATTTTTTTATATATACTGGCCCCCCGTGGGAATCAAACCCACAACCCTGGCGTTGCAAACACCATGCTCTATCAACTGAGCTACATCCCTGCCGGCCATTCCCTCCCCTACCCTGGACGACACTGGGCCAATTGTGCGCCGCCCATGAGTCTCCCGGTCGCGGCCGGCTGCGACAGAGCCTGGATTCGAACCAGGATCTCTAGTGGCACAGTTAGCACTGCGATGCAGTGCCTTAGCCCACTGCGCCACTCAGGAGTCTAGTTCCTTTCATAACGCAGAAGTAATTAAACGTTGGCTAGCTAGCACAAAGTCAGTCATGCTAGCTACACAAGTGGACTACACATCTCGAATGTTCAGAAAGTGAAGCTTACGTTGCAAAATTCTCATTGACTAAAATGATACAGTACTGCTAGCTGGTAATGTTGGCTAGCTAGCAGTGGCTGCGGTGTTGACTGTTTGAAAATGTAGCTGGCTAGCTAACCTCGATAGTTTCTCTATACTACACCTTTGTCTTTGATACCAAGACAACTATGTAGCTATGTAACTTTACACTAATCAAATCGTTCCGTTGAAATGTATTTAGTTGCTACAGTACTGCTAGCTGGAATAGTTGGCCAGCTAGCAGTGGCTGCGGTGTTGCTACCCGCTAGCTCGCTAGCTTTAATGGTCCAGGTAGTGGGTTAGCTAGCTAGCCTCGTGCTTCACCGGGCTCAGTCGAATACACTACAATACTTACCTACAATAACTACCTACAATAACTACCTGGATAAACGACCTACAATACCTAACTACAATACCTACCTACAATCTAAAAGCATGGTTTAAGCTTTACATGACACATATAAAGAAGAAGCCAAGCTTACCTCCCGACTACCACTAAGCTATTGCAAACTGTAGTTACATTACTAGTTGAATAGCATGTACACTATATGATAGTTAATAACACAGAGCAATAACATTATTTATCAAATCAAATCAGATTATATTGGTCACGTACATGTGTTTAGCAGATGTTATTACGGGTGTAGCGAAATGCTTGTGCTTCTAGCTCCGACAGTGTCACGGATTCTGCCGAGGCTGCTCCTCCTCCTTGCTCGGGCAGGCTTCGTCGTTCGTCGTCCCCGGAGTACTAGCTGCTGCCGATCGATGTTTCGGTGTTTGTCTTGTTCAGTCTTGAGTGTTTACACCTGTTCGCTATTATGTTTGATTGTAGTCCCTATATTTACCCCTGTCTCTCGTTTGGTCAATTGTATGTTATTGTTTTGTTTCCCCGTAAGGTCGGCATTGCTGTGTCGTATGTGTGTATTTGTTTCCTCCCTGTTAGGAGGTTTTGTTTTGTATGTTCTTTTACTGGTTAGTAAAGTACGTCTGCCAGTAGCTCTGTGTCCTGCGCTTGACTTCGCTCACCGCATACACGTCGCCTTTGACAGACAGTGCAGTAATATCTGACAAGTAATATCTAACAATTTCACAACATATACCCAATACACACAAATCTAAGTAAGGAATGAATTAAGAATATATACATATTTGGACGAGCGATGTCAGAGCGGCATGGACTAAGATACAGTAGAATAGTATAGAGTACAGTATATACATATGAGTTGAAGTGGGTCTAGTGTGGCTGGTAAGGTAGAGGTGATATGATCCTTGACTAGTCTCTCAAAGCACTTCATGATGACAGAGGTGAGTGCTACGGGGCGATAGTCGTTCAGTTCAGTTACCTTTGCTTTCTTGGGTACAGGAACAATGGTGGCCATCTTGAAGCATGTGGGATAGGGAGAGATTGAATATGCCGGTAAACACACCAGCCAGCTGGTCTGTGCATGCTCTGAGGACGCGGCTAGGGATGCCTTCTGGGCCGGCAGCCTTGCGAGGGTTAACACGTTTAAATGTTTTACTCAGGTCGGCCACGGAGAAGGAGAGCCCACAGTTCTTGGTAGCTGGCCGTGTCGGTGGCACTGTGTTATCCTCAAAGCCGTCGAAGAAGGTGTTTAGCTTGTCTGGAAGCAAGAGGTCGGTCTCGGCGACGTGGCTGGTTTTCCTTTTGTAGTCCGTGATTGTCTGTAGACCCTGCCACATACGTCTCATGTCTGAGCCGTTGAATTGCGACTCCACTTTGTTTCTATACTGACGTTTTTCTTGTTTGATTACCTTGCGGAGTGAATAACTATACTGTTTGTATTCTGCCATATTCCTAGTCAACTTGCCATGGTTAAATGCAGTGGTTCCCGCTTTCAGTTTCGCGCGAATGCCGCCATCTAACCACGGTTTCTGGTTAGGGTAGGTTTTAATAGTCACAGTGGGTACGACATCTCCTATACACTTCCTGATAAACTCAGTTACCATATCATTGTATTTGTCTAAATTATTTTCACAATCTACCCAGAACATATCCCAGTCCGCGTGATCAAAACAATCCTGAAGCGTGGATTCCGATTTGTTAGACCAGCGTTGGATAGTCCTTAGCACGGGTACTTCCTGTTTGAGTTTCTGCCTATAGGAAGGGAGAAGCAAATGGAGTCGTGGTCAGATTTGCCGAAAGGAGGGCGGGGGAGGGCCTTGTAAGCATCCCAGAAGTTTGAATAACAGTGGTCGAGTGTTTTAGCAGCGCAAGTACTACAGTCAATATGTTGATAGAACTTCAGCAGCCTAGTCCTCAAATTTGCTTTGTTAAAATTCCCAGCTACAATAAATGCAGCCTCAGGATATGTGGTTTCCAGTTTGCATAAAGTCCAGTGAAGTTCTTTGTGGGCCGTCGTGGTATCGGCTTGAGGGGGGATATAAACAGACGTGGTTATAACGGAGGAAAATTCTCTTGGGAGATAATACGGTCGGCATTTGATTGTGAGGTATTCTGGGTCAGGTGAACAAAAGGACTTGAGTTCCTGTATGTTACTACAGTTACACCATGAGTTGTTAATCATGAAACACAGACCTCCGCCCTTCTGCTTCCTGGAGAGATATTAATTCCTGTCTGTGCGATGAACTGAGAATTCGTCTGACTGGACCGATTTCGACAGAGTATTCCGAGAGAGCCATGTTTCCGTGAAACAAAGTATGTTACAGGCCCTGATGTCTCTCTGGAAATAAATCCTTGCCCTGAGCTCGTCAACTTTGTTATCCAAAGACTGAACATTAGCGAGTAATATTCTCGGAAGCGGTGGGTGGTGTGCACGCCTCCTAAGTCGAACCAGCAGACCGCCTCGAGTGTCTCTCCTCCGCCGGCAATATTTTGGGTCGGCCTCTGGAATCAGTTCAATTGCTCTGGGGAGAGCGAACAAAGGATCTGCTACGGGGAAGTCGTATTCCTGGTCGTAATGCTGGTAGTTCTGGTGAGTTACCGTCGCTCTGATATCCAATAGTTATTCCCTGCTGTATGTAATGACACAAAACATTTCCTGAGCTAATAATGTAAAAAATTAAAATAAATAAAAATATGCAAAGTTTCCTAAGAGCTAGTCGCGAGGCCGCCATCTCCGTCGGCGCCATCTGCAAACTATCCACCATGTTAGTACATCTAGTTAGATGTGTATGACTTTGATTGTACTGTATAATATTGACATTTATGTATGACTAATCGCAACTCTCTCCAGTTGGGCAAAGTAAACAGAAAAATACTACATTCACAACTGACAACCTTTCACTATGATGTCTCATTTTGGACAAAGTCTGGCGAGAGGATGACTGTTTACTCTACAGAGCATGATAAATAATGTTCCTCTAGGGACGTTTAATATCTGTGAGGTGCTGATTGATACAGCACATATCATGGACATTAACTACAGGAGGCAGGGGATGCATCCCAAATTGCACCACCATTACCTACATAGTGCGCTACTTTTTGACCAGTGCCCATAGGGCTCTTACATAATGCACTACTTTGAACAGGGCCCATAGGGATCTGTTCAAAAGTTCTGCAATATGTAGGGAATAGGATGCCATTTCGGATGCAGTCATGGAGTTTCCACTGAGACTAGAGGACAGGAAGTGTCTGATGAGACTGCTGAAAGACCGATAACAGATATGGTCCACATCCCCCCAAAGCCAGACAATCACCTCTGCTTTCAAACACCCGTCAAGACCTATAAGATCTATAAGACCAAGATATTCAACAATATTGGATACTAATGTTTTTAGCTTAATTTCTTGAACTAATGCTTACAATGCCTCATATATCACTTAAATCAATACATATCAGACAAGAGTTCAAATAGTATTTATTTTATTTCAAATCATTTTATAGTTTGATTAAGTCTGCATGGAGGGCCAGATTGATGGGATTTACTTCATTCCATTGAGTCAGGCAAGCTCAATCATTCTCAGCTGAAGTATTTCAACAACATAAAAAAATAATATACAGTGCATTCGGAAAGTATTCAGACCCCTTGACTTTTTCCTTTACTCAGTACTTTGTTGAAGCACCTTTGGCAGCGATTACAGCCTCGAGTCTTCTTGGTTATGATGCTACAAGCTTGGCACACCTTTATTTGAGGAGTTTCCCCCATTCTTCTCTGCAGATCCTCTCAAGCTCTGTCAGGCTGGATGGGGAGCGTCGCTGCACAGCTATATTCAGGCCTCTCCAGAGATGTTCTATCGGGTTCAAGTCCGGGCTCTGGCTGGGCCACTCAAGGACATTCAGAGTCCCGATGCCACTCCTGCGTTGTCTTGGCTGTGTGCTTAGGGTCGTTGTCCTGTTGGAAGCTGAACCTTCGCCCCAGTCTGAGGTCCTGAGTGCTCTGGAGCAGGTTTTCATCAAGGATCTCTATGTACTTTACTCTGTTCATCTTTCCCTCGATCCTGACTAGTCTCCCAGTCCCTGCTGCTGAAAAACATCCCCACAGCATGATGCTGCCACCACTATGCTTCACCGTAGGGATGGTGCAAGGTTTCCTCCAGACGTGACATTCAGGCCAAAGAGTTTAATCTTGGTTTCATCAGACTAGAGAATCTTGTTTGGTCTGAGTCCTTCAGGTGCCTTTGGGAAAAATCTAGGCTGTCATGTGGCTTTTACTGAGGAGTGGCTTCCGTCTAGCCATTCTACCATAAAGGCCTGATTGGTGGAGTGCTGCAGAGATGGTTGTCCTTCTGGAAGGTTCTTCCATCTCCACAGAGGAACTCTGGAACTCTGTCAGAATGACCATTGGGTTCTTGGTCACTTCTCCCCCGATTGCTCAGTTTGGCCGGGCAGCCAGCTCTAGGAAGAGTCTTGGTGTTTCCAAACTTCTTCCATTTAAGAATGATGGCGGCCACTGTGTTCTTGGGGACCTTCAATGCTGCAGAAATGTTTTGGTACCTTTCCCCAGATCTGTGCTGACACAATCCTGTCTCTGAGTCCTACAGACAATTCCTTCGACCTCATGGCTTTGTTTTTGCTCTGACATGCACTGTCAACTGTGGGACCTTATATAGACAGGTGTGTGCCTTTCCAAATCATGTCCAATCAATTGAATTTACCACAGGTGGACTCGAATCAAGTTGTAAAAACATCTCAAGGATGATCAATGGAAACAGGATGCACCTGAGCTTAATTTTGAGTCTCATAGCAAAGGGTCTGAATACTTATGTAAGTAAGGTATGGGCTCCGTGTAGCTCAGTTGGTAGAGCATGGTGCTTGCAACGCCAGGGTTGTGGGTTCGATTCCCACGGGGGGCCAGTATGAAAATTTTTTACAAATAAAAATTTATGCACTCACTAACATGTAAGTCGCTCTGGATAAGGGTGTCTACTAAAATGTAAAATGTAAGGTATTTCTGTTATTTATTTTTAATACATTTGCTAAAATTTCTAAAAACCTGTTTTCACTTTGCCATTATGGGGTATT